>NC_133387.1:19993428-20299582 GCF_047511655.1 Castor canadensis | reverse complement strand
TTTCCTTGTAGAGGTCATTTGCATCCTTTGTTAAGGTTATTCCTAGGTATTTGATTTTTTTTGAGGCTGTTACAAATGGAATTGTTTTCCTATATTCTTTCTCAATCTGTTCACTGTTGGTGTATAGAAAGGCTACTGATTTTTGTAAGTTGATTTTTGTATCCTGGTACTTTGCTGAAGCTGTTTATGGTGTCTAGGAATTTTTTGGTGGATTTTTTTCAGGTCTTTTAGGTATAAGATCATGTCGTCTGCAAATAGGCATAGTTTGACTTCTTCTTTACCTATTTGTATTCCTTTTATATCTTCTTCCTGCTTTATTGCTCTGGCTAGGAATTCCAGGACTATGTTGAATAGGAGTGGAGAGAGTGAGCACCCTTGTCTCATTCCTGACTTTAGGGGAAATGGCTTCAGTTTTCCCCCATTGAGTCTGATATAGCTATAGGTTTGTCTTAAATAGCATTTATTATGTTGAGGTACATTCCATCTATTCTTAGGTTCATCAGAGCTTTTACCATGAAATGGTGTTGAATTTTATTGAAGGCTTTTTCTGCATCTGTTGAGATGATCAGGTGGTATTTGTCTTTGCTTCTGTTAATATGCTGCATTACATTTAATGATTTACATAAGCAGAACCATCCCTGCCATCCTGGGATGAAGGTGAATTGGATCTTTCTGATATGTTGTTGGATTCAGTTTGCCATTATTTTATTGAGGATTTTTGCATCAATATTCATTACAGAGATTGGCCTGTAGTGCTCTTTTTTGGATGTGTCCTTGTCTGGTTTTGGGATGAGTGTAATACTGGCTTCATAGAATGAGTTAGGCAGAGTTCCTTCACTTTATATTTTGTGGAAAAGTTTAAAGAGTTGGTATTAGCTCTTCTTTAAAGGTCTGATAGAATTCAGGAGAGAATCCATCAGCTCCTGGACTTTTTTCTTTCGGAGACTCTTTATTGCTGCTTCAATTTCATTTTGTGTTATAGATCTGTTTAGGTGATTAATATCTTCTTGGTTCAGTTTTGGATGGCCATAAGTATCTAGAAATTTGTCCATTTCTTCAAGATTTTCCAATTTATTTAAATACAGTTTCTCGAAGTAGTCCCTGATGACTCCCTGGATTTACATGGTATTTGTTGTTATCTCCCCTTTTTCATTTCTGATTTTATTAGTTGGGTTTTTCCCTCCTCCTTTCAGTCAGATTTGCCAGGAGTTTATTAATATTGTTTATTTTTTAAAAACTTTTTATTTCATTGATTCTTTGTTTGTTTGGTCTCTATTTTGTTGATTCTGGTCCTTTTTTTAAATTTTTCTCCTGTTTGTTTTAGGTTTAGCTTGTTCTTGTTTTTCTAGGAGCTTAAGATGTAGAATTAGGTTGCTTATTGGAGATCTTTCTGTTTTTTAATATATGCACTCATGGCTATAAACTTTCCTCATGGGACTTCCTTTGCTGTATGTCATAGATTCTGACAGGTTGTGTTTTCATTTTCATTGAATTCCAGGAACTTATTGATTCCCTCCCTTATTTCTTTTATGTCCCACAGATCATTGAGCAATGTATTTCTGCCTCCAATTGTTTGAGTATTTTCTGCTGCTGCTTTTATTGTTGAGTTCTAGTTTTATTGCATTGTGATTAGATAGTATGCAGGAGGTGATTTCAGTTTTCTTATATTTGCTGAGACTTGCTTTGTGCCCTAATATATGGTCTATTTTGGAGAAAGTTCCATTGGCTGCTGAGAAGAATGCATATTGTGCTGTTGCAGGATGGAACATTCTGTAATCATCTGTCAGTTTTATTAGATCTATGGTGTCATTTAGTTCTAGGATTTCTTTGTTGATTTTTTGTCTGGATGACCTATCTGTTGTTGACAGAGGGGTATCATAGCCTCCTTCTACTACTGTGTTGGGGCCTATAGGTGGTTTTAAGTCCTTTAGTGTATGTTTAATGAAGTTGAGTGCACTGACATTGGGTGCATATAAGTTGATAATTATTATTTCCTCTTGATGTATTGCTCCTTTTATTAATATGAAGTGACCTTCTTTAGCTCTTTTGACTAATTTATGTTTGAAGTCCATTTTATCTGATATAAGTATTGCTACTCCTGCCTTTTTCAGGGGCCACTGGCTTGGTAAATCATCTGCTAACCGCTCACCCTAAACCAGTGTTTGTTTCTGACAATAAGGTGGGTCTCTTGTAAACAACAGATCGTTGGTCTTCCTTTTTAATCCAGTTTGCCAAAAGGTGTCTTTCGATGGGGAAGTTGAGTCCATTAACATTCAGTGTTAGTTTTGAGAGGTATGTAGTGATTCCTGCCATTTAGTTGGTTATTTTTTTGTTTAAGTATTTGAGTGCGTGCAGCCAATTCAATACTACTATCTGAGTGTTTGTCTGTTCTTCTCATGAGGTTCAAACTTCCTGTCCTTTTGTGGTTAAGTTTGTTTTCATCTTCTCTGTGTAGGATTCCTTTCAGAGTCTTCTGTAATGGTGGGTTGGTGGTCATATATTGTTCAAGCTTCTGTTTATAGTGGAAGACTTTTATTCCTCCAGAAATTTTGAATGATGGCTTGCTGGGTAGAGTACCCTAGGACTGAAATTTTTTCTTTCAGTGCTCAAAATACCTCACTCCACGCCCTTCTTGATTTTAAGGTTTCTGTTGAGAAGTCTTCTGTTATTTTGATGGGTTTACCTTTATGTGTTAGTTGTTTTTTCTCTCTTACAGCCTTCAATATTCTTTCTCTGTTCTCTGTCTGGTTGTTTTAATGATAATATGCCATGAAGAGGTTCTATTTTGGTCAAGTCTGTTTGGTGTCCTGGAGGCTTCCTGTGCCTAACTAGACAACTCTTTCTCAAAATTTGGGAAGTTTTCTGCTATTATTTTGTTGAATGTATTACATATCCTTTTGGCTTACACCTCTTCTTCAATGCCCATGATTCACAGATTTGTTCTTTGGAGGGAGTCACTGAATTCTTGCATATTCTTTTTGTAGCTTTTGAGCCTTGTCTAAGAATTTTTGTTTTTTCTTTAATATCTATTTTGTCTTCAAGCCCTGAGATTCTGTCTTCCACTTTTTCCAATCTGCTGAGATGGCTTTCCTCTGTATTTTTTATTTGATTTAAGGAACTTTTTATTTCCAGGGTTTCTGTTTGGTTCTTTTTTTTCTGAGGTTTTCCATATCTTTGTGAAATTCCTCTTTCATATCTTGTGTTGTCTTCTTTATTTCATACACCTCATTTTTATAATTTCCTTTGTTTCACTTTGGAGTTTGTTGAAGTCCTCTTTGAGTTCATTTAGCTGTTTCTGTTTCTTCTCAATTCTTTTATTTGTGGTGTCTTGATATTGTGTTAGCTCATCTTGTACTTTCTGTTTAGCCATGTTTTGTAGCTTCTCCATGACTATCTCAATGATTGCATTCACAGTTTCTCTTTGAGTTTTTTTTTATGGACTTCATTCAGCTTATTGGTTATAATTAGCATCATTCTGGGGTCAGGATCTGGGCGTTCATTTTCTCCATATCCCACGAAACCCTTCAAATTGTTGGTCTTTTGGGGGTAAAACTTCCTGGCCTTCCTCTTCTCCCCATGGTTCTGTGATGTGCTGTGTTCCTATGTTGTTGAGTGGCTATTTTGGGATTTTAATCATCTGTTGTCTTCCCTTTGTCTCAATTATGTGTTATGACTGGCTTGGTCATTAGCTAGGTTGATGTGCTATTTTCAGTTTCCTGACAAAGGCAGTACAAATTAGCAATAACAAATTTGCTGATTCAGTGCCAGACCAGTTATTTACAAAATATGTCTGGAAACTCTTGGTGATATCTATAATCTGTTGAGATTGAGGGGATAATGGTTGCTTGGATTGAGGTAGATACTTAGGTATTGAAAGAACTGGCCTGAGGAAGGGGCAGAAAGGGGGGATGGGGTGAGGAGGGTAGGGTGTGAGGCATGGGAGAGCTAAGATACTGAGTCCTTAGTGTGTGTTGAGGTATAGTTCAGTCATTGTGGGGGAGAGTGCTATTGTCAGGGATTCCCAAGGGATAGGAAGGATGGGGTAATGTGTAAGTTGGTATAACAGACTGTTCAGTGGATGGTGCATATGGAAGAGGTTGAGGTAGTGGGGGAGAGGGAGTGGGAGGAGAGGAAGGTGAGGAGGAGAAAGGAAGGGGGAGAAGATGGAAAGAGAAGAGAAAGAAAAACTTAAGAGAAAGAAAGGAACATGGGGTAACAGAGGGCTGAGTGAGTTAGTGTTAGGATAGAATGGAGAAAGGATGTAGGTAACAGCAAAATGGAAGAAAAAAATGAAAATAAAAGTTAAAATTAAAAATTAAAAAAAATATATATGTAGTTCAATGAATGTTCTGGACTCTTTCCTCTGATTTCAGTTTGAGGTGGTGGTGCTTTTATTTTTTAGAGGGGCTTTGGCCAAGACATTGTCTCTTGTTAAGGTTGGTATGTTGGGTTGTGTGGCAATGAGTGTTGCTCTTGCATATTGGACAATTTTGTGGCACTCAGCCTTAGGTGTTTGAGCCTGGACTTCTGTAGTGGAGTGGGCCTTCTCGAGCAGGTAGGGTCTCAGAAGTGGTCCCATAGGGGTTTGGTAAATGAGCAGTTACCACCAACCTCTTCCACTCACAGGGCAAGCCTGTGAGTTAGAGATGAGCTTTTTTCTTGGTGAGACTCTAAGTTTCAGCTTGCTCCTAGTTTCTCCAAGGCAGTGCAGTGCCTGGCTTTCCCCACAGCAGCTTCTGAGTTGCTCCAACCTTGTATGGGCTTTTTCAGCTCTGCATTCTACTCCACCCCCAACGGCAGAGGGGAAATATTCCCTCCATGTATTTGGCTACCAATTTTATCCAGAGGGGGTGCAATTGGCTCCCCAGCTGTACTAGAATATGTGGTTCCCTCCCGAATAGTGTGTTGTGCTCACCTAGTGGGTTAGCAGATTCACTTGGTTGAAAATGGGTCAGGTACAGGGCAGTACAGGCAAATGGCAGACAGAGGTTTTGTGTCCCAGATGCTTACAGCTCTCTTTATGTGGTTCTCTGGATTGTGTTATTGTTGGTGAGGTTGTAGACACACTAAGGTGGAAAGAGATCTGTGCAGGCAGGCAGCAGTCAGAAGTTTTGTGTCCATACATATTATGGCAAGTCCAGATACTTCCAGATACTCCCAGATGCTTGCAGGTCTCTGCAGTTCTCTGCATTGTGTTTTAGCTTTATCAACCCAGGCAGGAGAGAATTAAGAGAGAGAGAAAAAGAAAAAAAAAAAAGCAGAAGATCAGGTGGGGCTATCTGACTCTGCTCCCAGCTATTCCCAGCTGTTCCCAGCTGTTCCCAGTTGTTCTCAGCTGGTGAACAGACAGGTGGGCCAGCAGTAGCTGCTTGACCCTGTACTGGGATGTTCTGTGCTTTAAAAAGTTAGTTTAAGGGTCAGTCAATGAATATTATGTGCCCTCTGTGTGTTGGCAGTATCTTGGTTGGCAGAAAAGCAAGATTACCCATCCTTGCTGCACCCCTGTGATTACTCAGGCCTGTCTGAGTCATTCAATCCAGGCCAATCTCCCAATTTCAAAGCCTTCATATTAACATTCTTAAATCCATCTGCAAATGGAATTGCTCTTTGCCCTGTAAACTCTGGAACTCACAGGTGCCATAGATTAGAGCAAGAACACCTTGGGAGAAGCATTACTTTGCTTACCACACCCTATGTGATTTCTCATAAGGTTATACCTCTGTTATCTCAGGATTCAATGTCTTGAATACACAGTTGGCTTCCTTTCCTCTGATTATAGGACATAAATATTGCTTTCCAAGGACAAAGTTCCCAAGATAATTCCCATGCATCTCACACAGGAAGCATTATATGTTTATTTAAATTTTGTCTGGTAGCCATGAATTGAACTATAGGAAAAGGACACTCAGTGGTCAATATGGTGCCTAGGCTATGGAGGACAATTTCCATAGATAGCATTCTCCACTTAAACACTTCATTGAATGCCTGACCTACAAGTCTTCCCTGAGCAGCTGGCACTACTAAGGAGATTTAGCTTGTATGCACTGCAGTATTTCTCATAGCTGTCTTTGGTGAATTGCTGATTTTCAATCTGAGTAATGTAGTCTTACCATGTTATACATAATTATTGTCTTTTTTCAGTGATCCAAGCGTCCTAACCTTGTTGCTTCACCTGTTCCAAGGATTTCTTTCCTACAACAGTTATTTTTTACATGTAATATTATAACAGATGGGACATGCATGTGGTAAGTTTCTATCATTATATACCATACCTTTCTTAAACATTCATTTATCACAGAAAGTCAAACAAGGGTCACTCAAATGATTATTGATTAGTGTTCTCTGGTTTTGTTTCGGGGGAAAATACGCCGATGGGTTGTTTTTGAGCATAAGTCCTTAATAAGTTTATCAGTTTTACAATGATGCAGCTCACTTCTTCTTTAAAAGAGAAGGTTTTAGGGTGGGGTAGGGGGGAGGTGGCACAAACAATGTATATGCATGTAAGTAAATGTAAAAATGATAAAATAAAAGGAGAAAAAAACCCAGACTGTTTCAGCTTCAGAGGTCTTGCTCCAAGGGACATCTGTATAAAGGTTATTCTCTTGCTCTACACTTGTACACCGCAGTAAAATTAAGTTAGATTTCACACTGTTCATTGACTATCTCTCAACAACAATCTCACCTTTCATTCATTTATCATTAATTTTAATCTAAACCTTTCCTCAGAACGGAGGTTGCTCTTTTCAGTCACTGGATGATCCTGAGACTCTAATCTGGAACTATTCGATAAAGATTGTCTGATTTTGAGAATCTTCACAAACAGCATTTTAATAAAGTTCATGCTTCTATTTTACTAACATGTTCAGATGCCTTAATCTAAATAAAATCCCAAAGCTTCAATAGTCACATTACCACAAACATCTCACAGAGGCTATTGCCAAATTGGCAAGGACGGTGCCTGTGCACAAAGAATTCACGTATTCCCCATGGGGGTGACTTTTGTTTCTTCTGGTCCGCCCCACCTGTCTTGTCCAGGTTATGCTGAAGCACACAACCCTCCTCTTCCTGCTGCTCTCCAGCTTTTGAGGCCCCACGCAGGGTTCTAAGGCTGCACAGGGTTCTAAGGTGCCCTGTGTCACTAGATCTTCATTTCCCCAATCCCCTATGCCCAGAACGGCACCATTTGTCTCCAGTCTCACCCCACCATAAACTTCTTGAAGGCAGGAACTGCATCCCAGTTCAAGTGCAGTGGCTACCACATAATGGATGCTTAATAGCTTACTAAATGTTTGTCACACAAAACATACTTGATAAGAGTAGGAGATACTGTTATGGTTACCGTTCTATGTTATCATGAAATGTTTTTCATTAGATAAACAGGCAAAAATCAGAGGGTGAGATTTTAGGAAGAAGGGCAAGGTGGCAGAGGGTGATCACACACACTTTTGCTTACCTCTTGGCCTTGCAAACTATAAATTGTTCAGAGTTATTATTAAGCAACTTCTTTTTCTATGCTAAAAAGAGCCAAACCAAAACAGAGAAGCAGGGCAAGATGGCAGAGTCAAATCTTCCTCCATTTTACTGCATGAATTAGAAGATTCAGGATGCCCAAGGAGAAGCTATATTCTGATGAGACAGAGGAAGATCATAAGGAATTATGAAAGAAGTGATAGGATAGCTGAAAATTAGGGAGAAACAGACAGCTGATAGAGAAAAGTTTGGAAACAGTCTACAGCTTCCTCCCTAGCTGTCTGGGTGTGAAGAGGGATAGCTGAAGCCCCAACCACAAGGTAAGCCAGTTGGCACTGGCACCACTGTAGCATACCTACACACAGAATATGCTCACACTTCCCACAATCTTTAAACCCAGGGTAGGGATTTTGTGTGACAGTGAGCACTTTTGCATGGTAGGCTAGCATTGGAGAAGAAAGACACTTTGTCACTCCCCATATCTCAGAGTGTTTTAGCCAGGTGACATCTTGAGAAGGAGACTATTGTTTGAGACTGAGCTACTCTGGGGACCTAAACACAAGGAACACTCATAGCTCAAGGAGCCTGTTGACACCCTGCCACAATGTCTGAATAGGTGATGGACATGAAAGGAGTCATGGAGAGATAGAGGTTCTGATATGGACCTGCTGGGAAGTTTAAGAAGCAGGGAGCTTGGGTAGTGATGGGCACAGTGGATGGTCTTTCTGTTTCTTGTGAGGACAAGCCCCATTACCTGAGGAACACTGTGGAAACAGAGCTCCAAGCCCATGCCTGGTGGAATGGTCAGCCTACACTTCCTAGCTGGCTGAGGTTGTAAAGAGGATGAGCTGAGAACTCTTGAGCTCTCAGTCTTAAGAATCAGTTGATTTACCCAGCTTTCTCCCTCCCACAAGATGGCTAACTGCAGGGCCTGAAAGCCCTGAAGTCAGCAAACAAAGTTCCTTAGCTCTCTCTTTGTAGTCCACAACTCTGTTTGCTACTCCCACTATCTGCCATGCATAGAACACCCATAGGTTTGGATACTTGCTGCCCCTAGGGACATAAGCTTTTGAAACTGTGGAGTAAGTGGCAATCTGCCCAGCCTACAGGCTGCAAAGTTCCCTATGGTAAGCAGCAGCTTCAGGTACACATTGTAATAAGGGAAGCTTCTAAAGTGAAAGTAGACCTGACCCTTGACTGGCCTTATTTATAGCACCAATCTGTATACCACAAACTTCAAGAGACTCCACCTAGTTTTATACTCTCCAAGTGGTGCTGAAGATCAGGCCTTGTTCCTGAGCATGTGGGTGAATGCTTGACTGCTGAACCATACCCCCAGCCTGGTTGTGAGAAATACCACCTCAACCCATCCACTACACTGTCCTGCCTGAACACTGAGAATAATTCAACTAAAGGACAAAAATTGGTGAAAACTTCCAGCCAATGACTTGGACACCAACATGCAAAAAACATAAGAAATACGAAAAAAAAGAAACAAGGGTACGTGACTCTACAATATCAGACTGTAGTGATAGTGGATTGGATGAAATCTTACACAAAATATTCAAAAGAAACAAGGGTACGTGACTCTACAATATCAGACTGTAGTGATAGTGGATTGGATGAAATCTTACACAAAATATTCAAAAGAATCACTATAAGAATGATCATTAAATTTATAGAGGATGTAAGTAAACACCAGAGTGAATTCAAAGAGAATGTAAATAAACACCAGGGGTGGGGCAGGGGGCGGGCGGGGGGGGGGGGAATGACCCAAGCCTTGTATGCACATATGAATAATAAAAGAAAAAAAAATTGCAATAAGTACCTATCCCCAAAGTCTTGGAGTCCAGAGAGATAACTATTATGTGGCACTTAGGATGGTGATGGGCACATATTAACTGGCACGTAAAATGTTGTTTAAAAATGAAAATAAGTGAAAGAAAATGAAAAAAAAAAGAAAATTTACTAAGACTTGGGAACTTATGGCCATCCATGATAGGCAGCTTATAGAAATCTAAACAGACAAGACAAGAAATGAGCTGCTCCACATCACATTACAGTAAAATATTAAGTATACAAAGCAAATAAAGAATACTAGAAGCAGCAAGAGTATAGGTACAAGTCATATATAAAGGCAAACCCATCAGAATAACAGATTTCTCAACAAAAAATCCTAAAAGCAAGGAGGGAATACAATGATGCACTTCATGCCCTGAAAGAAAATAACTACCAAGCTTGATTACTGTAACCATTTTTGATATCCTTCATAACTGTAGGAGAAATGAAAAACTTCCATGATTAACAAAAACTAAAGGAATTCATGAAAATTAAGCCAGCACTGCAGATGATACTTAAAGGAATAGTATACACAGAAGAGGAAAAATACAACTGTAAAAATATGAGAAAGAATAAATCTGAGAAAATATGTATATAAACAAATCATTATCAGGCTGGAATCACTAATTAAAAAAACAATAAAATTTAAAATATACTTTTCAATAATTCTCAATGTTAATGGTCTCAGTTCTGCAGTCAAAATACACATACTGGAAGATTGCATGAAAATAAAGACCCAACCATTTGTTATCTACAAGAATGCACCTCACTGGCAAAGACAAACACAAGCTTACATTGAATGAATGGAAAAAGATTTTTCAAGAAAATGGAGCCTGAGTAGCTACCTTCATATCTGACAAAGTAGACTTCAAACCAAAATTGGTCAGAAGAGACAAAGAATGTTATTTCATAATAGTACAGGAACAATATCAACATCACTTTATAGCAATAGGATATAACAACTGTAAACATATACAACACTAAATGTTGGCACACCCATTTTCACAAAACATTATTACTGAAATGAAAACTAAGATTGAAGCCAAAAAAAAAAAGCTAACATTGACACAAAAACTGTATGTGACTTCAATACCCCATTCTCACAAATGGAGAGATCATCAAAACAAAATAATCTATAAAGATACTTCAAATTAAAAAACAAAACACTACAGATCAAATAGGCTTAACCTTTGAAACTACTACAGGAAAAGATAGGGATGAAGAAGCAAGCATAGAAATAGGATTCCAATAGCTTAGGATATAACAAGATTGACAAATGGAATTGCCTCAAATTAAAAAGCTTCTACATGTCAAAGGAATAAATTGCAGAGTGAAGAGAAAGCCTACAGAATGGGAGAAATTTTGCCAGCTACTCATCAAAAAGGGATCAATATACAGAAAATGTAGAAAAATCAAAAAATTCAACACAAAAGTACAAAAAAATCAATTAATGAAAAGGCAAATGAATTGAACAGAGTTCTCAAAAGAAGTACAGATGACTAGTAAATATATGAAGTGCATAATATCCTTACCTATAAAATAAATGAAAATCAAGATAACACTGGGTTTCTATACCACCCCCTTCAGAATGGTTATCATCAAGAAAACAAACAAAAACAAATGATGGTGAGGATGCAGGGGGAAGAGGGAAAAATGAACCCTTTACACACTGTTGGTGGGAATGTAAATTAGTGAAATCACTATGGAAATCAGTAATGGATGTTCCTCAAAAATCTAAAAATAGAGCTATAATATGATTCTGCTATACCATGCCTAGGCCTATATCCAAAGGAAAGTAAGTCAGGAAACAATGAGACACCACATAGCCATGTTTATTGCAGCACTATTAGCAACAACCAAGCTATGGAATCAGGCTCAGTCACCATCAGCTAAAGAATGGATAAGAGAAGTATTGTACATATAAACAATGCAGTATAATTCATTTGCAAGAAATAGATGGAAGAAAACAGAGAATATTATGCTAAGTGAATTAAGTTAGATTCAGAGAGAGAAATAGCACATTTTTTGTTCTTATGCAGAATCTAGACCTGAAAAAAAATCATTACATGAAAGTAAAGTGTGGAGCGTTTGGCAGGCAAATCAGGATGGGGATCAAAAGGAAACGGTGAAAGGGGTGAAAATGGTAAAAATACATAATATGAATGCATGAAAATATAATAATAAAACCAATAAAAATGTGAAATAAGGATGGGGAGAGGGAATGGAGATAAAAAATGTGAACTGTGTTCAATTCATAGAAGGAATGAATGTGATTAAGGTATATCATATGAATGTATGAAAATATATTAGTGTATAATTAAAGTACACTAATAAAAGAAAGAAAACAGCAAGAACCAGATTAAACAAGTATATAACAGCAGGGTCCTTTGAAGGCTGGCAGGAGAAAGTCGGGGGGAGGGGCAAGTGCCTGCTTCAACCCTCTGTCAGTCTACATTATCATAAGTTAAAAACTATTTGTAAAGGAAACTGCCATCTTCCAAGGGGTATCTGTGCTAACTACTCTACTTTATTTGAGATGAGACTTCATGGTTTGATTGTTACCAGAAGTGTTTGGAGTAGGGGACACCACCCTCTGGGACCCTCCACTAATGGACTGGGGTATTGCAGAATTGCCTTGGCAAGACAAACATTCCTTGTTAATCAGGGGACAGTATAAATTCCAATGGTCTTGTCTGTTGTCCTGCCTGCTCCATCTCTTCCATTCTGTTCTCCTCTAGTAACTCATACAGTACCTGTGAGTCACCTGTGACTGTGCACTTGGTCCTACCTGGAGCCTATGTTAATGCTATGGCAGTAGAGTTGATCAGACCCCAGCATCATGGCTTCATGATTCCAGCATCATGGCCTGGAATTGTCTTGGTTCTCCCAGGCTGAAATTCTTTAATTCTTCTTCAGCCATCCTGAGAGGGCTACTGCCTCTTCCTCACTTACTACCGTTCTGTCCTCTTGGAGGTTTGGGAGCCTTGTCTTGGGCCCTGCCCCTCCTCTCCCAGCCACTGAGATTAAACAGTGCTGTGATACTAGTATTTGCATTAGTATCATTAACAAAATTAGTTTAATTTTAATAGGTTAAGGAGAAAAATACATATTATCCAATACTGAAATTCTTTTCTTCCCTGTTTCTATCAGATATAGTATTTGCTTCCTTCTTTTCCTTTAGGATACACTGAAGTAGGATTGTTAGAGAGGATAAGAAAATGGTCGTGACCACTACATTTTTTTTCATTAGGACAATTTTTCTTTTCAATTGTATGTAGTTACTTTTAACAAAACAAATCCTTTGATGCTATATACTTATCAGGCTAAAGTAGGCAGAAAATGTAGTTTCTTAAAAGTACAAACCAGAAGTAGATTGATAAATCAAGAAGCTAGAAATTAAATAATCAAGTCTTATTAAACCTTCTGGAGTTGATTAATATAGGCACAGATTCTTTGCAATAACTTACATCAGGAAGTGAAGTCTCTTTCTCTACTCTTCAACTCTTGTAATGGCCTTGCAACTTTCTTTGATCAACAGAGTGTGGGAGAAGTAACACTGCATATATTTCAAGAGTAGAGCTGCCTTGTGAACAAGTCCAAGTTAGTCTTTCAGAGCATGAGTAAAAACCTCTCGTGAAGGGAGGTCCCAGACTTTCTGGACATCTCAGCACACCCGAAGGAAGGCCAAATATGAGAACAAACCCAAATGATACCATGTGGAACAGAGACAAACTTCCAAAGGATTCCAGTTGAAACTGCCAACTCACAAAATCATGGGCAAATCATTTGTTATTAATGAGCTGGATTTTTACATTGAAATAACTAACTGATTAATCCTAATTCTCAAATAAGATCCTTTCACTGAATGAGAGTTTTAATGGTTCTGGAAGAAATCTTACCAGAATCAATACACCTTTCTTTCAAGTAAGTCATAAAGGTTTTCTTAATCCAACAGTACTTCACTGCCATGTTATCCAATATGATAGAGACAATAAGTTAAGTACAGATTCAAGAGACTTTACACTGCAACTTGATTCCAGGACATGGATGTATTATTAACTTTTCTTTTTGGCAGCACTGTAGTTTAAACTCAGAGTCTCATGCTTGCTAGGCAAGCACTCTTACCACTTGAGCCACTCCACAAGCCCTAGGTAGTTTAATAAAAAATTAATGATATGTGTAAAAACTTTTCCATATGTAGGTACAAATCATACAAATATCATGCCAATTGACCTCCATGAGCGATGTCATCATCATCAATAGCCTAGAGGTGAAAATCAAATTCTGGTTTTGACCAAAGTGAAAAAAAATTGAGAACACATAAAAGGCAAAACCAAATCAAACCAAACAAGCACTCCCTGCCCCCAAACCGTCACTATGACATTGCCAAAAATGATACTACCATGTCAGGGGTCTGTGTCCTTTCTCCTGGATTGCTGGCTAGTTCACTGTCACAGCTGACTCTAGTCAGGTCAGGTTTTGATCAATAGTAAACTGAATCGGGAATGGTATCTTTGTAATTAGGACTCTGTTGTTTACTTCTTCTCTAGATTTCATTTCACAGAAGAAACAATACAGGGAAGAAGGCCCAATCTTCTTCCTTTCTTCCCTTCTAGCTGGGGTCCTCTTCACACAAGAGAAATCTAGTTTTCCAACTTTCATCTATGTTGAATTTGCTGATTCATTGTGAAAAGGAAAAATTATGATGTTTTATTAATAATTGCACAAGCATAGAAGAAACCAACTTCCCATTTATGGGTAAATGGGTAACTAAACTGGTATATCCAGATAATGGGATAGTAATGCAATGAAAATAGGAATGATCTTTAAAGTCACAAAGTAACAGAGGAACCCTAAACGTATACCACCCGGTGTAGAAGTCAATCTGGAAAGGCTATGTGACTCAGGTATTGACATAGCGAAAAGAAACAACTGTGATGGACATAAATAGATTAGTGCTTGCCAAGAGCTTAGGTGCAGAGAAGGGAGGATGACCAAGTGGAGCACAAGGAGTTGTTAGGGCAGTGAAACTACTCTTTTTGATACTATAATGGTAGAAAGATGTCATTAGACATTTGCCAAAACCCGTATAATATGCAACACAAAGATGAGCTCTAATGTAAACTATGGACCTTTAGTTAATAGTACTGTATCAATATTTTCTGTAAACCTCAAACTGTCTCTCAAAATAAAGTCTACTGATTTTTTTTAAATGTAAGAAAAAAAACCAAGGTTAGTCAGGCATGTTGGTACATGCTTGTACTCCCAGTACTGGGAGGCTGAGTAAGGGGGAGTGCTAGGGCACAGGAGTTCAAGACTGCAAAGGGAAAATAGTGAGGCTCTCTCATAAAACAAAACAAAACAACAACAACAAACCAGAACAACAGCAACAAAAACCACCAACCAACCATCCAAACCACCAGTACGTGACATATGATGAGAGATGAGCTTCCATGAGGCCAGTAGACACATCTAAACAAGAAGGCAATCAGAGTCCCACGAAATTGTTAAAATTTCTTTTAAACTCTGAAAAAACCTGAACATAATAGCAATGCTAATGAATAAATAATAATGAATCCAGTTTTTGTTAGTCATTAAATACAATAAAGTTTTTAATGCAGAAGATGCCTGTGTTAAATTATATTTGCATTGCTGTAACAAGATACCTCATATAATCAACTTAAAAAGAGGAAAGACTTATTTTGTCCTACAGTCTTGGAGGTTTCAGTCCGTGTTCATTGGTCCCATTGTGTTTGGGCTTATGGATGAAGAGGTATATCATGGCAGGAACACAAAAGAGAAGAAGCTGCTCACCTCATGACAGCCAGGAAGTAAAGAGAAGAGAAAGAGAAGCACCCATACACCTCCCACTAGGCCCCACCTCTTAAAGGTTTCCACCATCTTCCAATAGTGCAAAGCCTTTCACAAATAGGCCTTTAGAGGTCATTTCTAATCCAAACTATAGCAAAGGACATAAAGTTTCTAGGGTCTACAAATGTCATAGGGTGGACCTGGCTGTGTCAGTGAAACCTAACACACAGAAAACTTGAATAGAGGCCTGCTCCATGGCTAGGCTACAGTCGGGAAAAAAACTCCCTGTTTTTTTAAGAAAGGAGGAGTTGTAAAGCACATTGATTCAGAGGAAGTTTGCATGTGCAAGAATGAACTTGGGTGTTTGTTAAAAAGGCAGATTCCCAAGGACCACCTCCTTTCCCACTTCAGGCTTAGCAGATGTAGGAATCTGCATTTTTATCAACTATCTCAGGTGACCTGGGTGCCAATACCGTGAAAAACATGTTGATGACTCTCGGGTTATACTTTCTGGTCTGGAGTAGAGCTTCTTAAGCTTGGAGGCACTTTTGGTTTCCCTGGGGAGTTTGCTGCAATGCCAGTAATTCCACTACCATGTAAATATTCACCAGAAATGTGAGCTTACATTGATCAAAAGACACAAAAGTGAATGTTCTTAGCATGGCTACTTTGTAATGGAGATAAACTCAAAACATTTCTAATGTTTATCAAAAGTTTACTAAAAACATTTTGTATCTTTTCATGGGATTCAGGTGGGTTTTTTCCATGAAATTCTACACAATGACATGAGTAAATCAACTACATATACACTCAATGGCATGGATGAATCTTCCAAGCATGCATTTTAGTAAAAGGAGCCAGACACAATAGAATGCACAGTGTATTCTCCCATTGACACTTTATTTTTGGTGCTATGGATGGAACCCAGGTTTTCCCACAGGATTGGCAAGTATACCTATCCCAGAACTTCATCTCCAACCTCCACCTAAACATTTAAATGAAGTCTGAGACCAGGAACGAGTCCTCTATAACAGTAGAAGAATGTGCTATTCTATACCCTGGATCTTAGCCAAAAGGTGGAGAAGCAATGAGAACATGTTATTCTTCAAGTGGCAGTGGGAAAATTTCCCTTTTGGGAAAGAAATACATTTAAATCTACAATTGACATGATCAACTAAAATAAATCTCCTTTGACCATCTAATCCCACAAGAATATTGAGCCCAAAGAATTTATCCAAAATATGCCTAATGATTTACTTCCTATGGTATGTCTTGAAATTTTATTTGTAATAGAAACCAACTGGGAATCAATTAAATATTGAAGAATAGAGAAAATGGCAGAACAAATGAAACTTATAGCCATTAAAATATATTGTGTGAAAACAAATTCTAAATGAATTTTTATAAATGTATATAAAAGTTTGCTTTGTGGTATTAAGCTTAGCACTCCATAGGCAATGTATTACAAATCAATACATGTTCAGAGGAAAAAAAAACTGGATGAAGATAACACTCAGCAAGAGTATCCTGAATAGTGGAATTTAAAATATTCTGTATTTTTCACCATGGGTATGTAGCATTTCATAAGCACAAAGTTTTTTTTTTTTTTGAGTTGGCACAAAACTTTTGAAGTTAAGTATGAATACAATTGGTCAGACCCCCATATCCTAAATGTATAAATAAATGAAAAATATTAGCATGAAAATCTGTCCAAGGAGTTAACAGGTAGTTCCCATTCTTTGGGGGGATTTCTTCTTCTCTGTCTCCTTCTCCTTCTTCTTCTTCCTTTTCAGTCTTAGAGCAATTAAATAAATACAAATTAAACTACATGTACTGCCAGAAACATAATCTTGCACAAAGGCCCCCACAATCTTGTACAAAAATACTACTGCAGGGACATCTGCCCTACAAAATTCTGTTTAATCTCAGATTGACATCCCCCTTGTTATTGAACCTTCTGGCCAATGATTATTGTTTCAAAATCATTTATGTAAACCTCAATTTGCTTTGAAAACTACCCTTTGCCTCAGATTCTGGGACTATTCCACATGGATATATAACTTGAGTATTCTCACTGTATTGTCCATTCACAAATAAATTTACTTATTTTTGGAGACTCTCACTGTATGTTATTCATACTGACAAAACTCTAAGTGTCACTCACACAACAATCCGTAACTTTTGTACCAGGGAGACTTTGCACTAAGTTTTTAAGTTGATATTCATTCACAGTAACCAGTATTATGATAGAGTGGAAAGGACTTCCTGTTCTAGTGCCTGCCCTGGACTCTGGCTCCTCCCCGCTTTAGCTAGTGTCACCTCCTGAACCAGGATAAAAAACGTTTGCCAGCCTCCACAACAAAGACACAGACATCTACCTGCTTGCTCAGAATCACTTCTGCACCAACCATGGCCACCTTTGTGGAGCTCAGCACCAAAGCTAAGATGCCCCTTGTGGGCCTGGGCACCTGGAAGGTAAATATGCAATTCACTGGAGGGTCATTTGGGCATTTTCTCTTCTCAGCATTCAGTGCTGCAGATATTTGGAGAGTTGAGATGCAGCCCTACAGTCTGGACCTAAGATGCTTTCTTTCTCAGGGCTGCTTCAGGCTGCAAAGCTCTAAGACTGGCATTTCCCAGCAGCTTCCCTAGCAAGTATCAAGTTTCAAACAGGCACTGGACTTAACAAAATCATTCTCAGAAAAATTACTCCCCTCTTGGAATTGCCCTCCCTGATTCTGGCACCCTTATAAATGCTCAGTGCTTTATAAGGCTTGGCACTTGATTTTCTGTAGGCTGGGTAATTGGGAAAGAAGGAGGTAGTATTCCAAAAGCCCTGGCACACCTTGCTGCTTGCTGTGGGACTCTGACCAGCAGCATCAGTGTGCCTGTCAGCTGGCTGGAAATGCAGAATCTCAGAGCCCAGGCTAGGCTGCTGAATTCATGGCTGCATGTGACCATGATTCCCATGTGTTCCTGTGCACTTTAAAGTCTGAGCAGCACTGGGACCACGTAGAGCTTGGGCTGAGGACCGGAGCTCCGGTCCTGCTCTGGTTGTGTTAACATTAGCTGACAAAATGCCTTAAGGCACCCCAGGGATCTCTGAAGCAGATTGATGAGTCTTTCTTGGATAAGTTCAACTATTTCACTCTGCTTTCTTCAGCATTTCCCTCAATGACAGCATTACTCTCGGGTTTTTTCCAGGGGCCAAATTGGATTCCTTCTTCTCTCCTTTCCCAAATGGCTCATCACTGCTGGGTTTTCCGCCTCTGACTCTCCTTTCTTCATTGTACCATCTTTCCTGGATTCCTTTTTGTTTCAGCACTGAGTCATTCTCAGGACACATTCTTTCTCAATCTGGTTGGACACATCAGTGTCTGCTTGAGTCAGTCTTATCCTCTCTTGCTTGAGAAGCAAGATTTGTCCTAAGTCAGAACTTTATATAATCTACTCACCCTGACTAAATTTACCCAAAATTAATTTTCAGAATTTCAAAAGTAGATGCAAAGTTTATAAAAGAAACTGTCTTCAAGACATGGGGATGATAATGTTTTGAAGGTTGTTTGGGTATTGGTGGAGGTGAAGGAGGATGGAGTGGTTGGGAGGGGAACCCTGGGGAGCTTTTGAGTTGCCAGCAGCAATTCCTTGCCCAGTGATACTGTAGAAGTATACCTCTGTTTTATGTGCTTTTCAATGTTTGTTTCTTGGCAGTAGCAGAAGATTAGAAAAAGCTTTGGTGAGATATGAGTTTAATGGCACCTCCTTCCTCATTTTTTGGGCTTGGCTAGGTTAGATCAGTATGAGGTGTTTCATTTTTATTACCATATTTTAATAGTACACTGGGTTTCATTTTGATAATTCCATCGATGCGTACAGTGTACTTTGAACAAGAAGAATGTGGTCTATCTGATGGTCTTTCTGTCTCTGGTTTTGTTTTGTTTTCCCTTATGGTAGAATAGCATGCCAATTTTTTAAAGATTTTATATTTCTTCTTTTTCTGAAATAATTATTATATGATGGATTGCATCTACTGAACCTTACTGGGTGTGCTAAAAAGTTTACATTTACTGTTGCAAATAATCAATATGACCTTGTGAGGCAGGTGCCTATTATTCAGTTAAGGATTAGAGAGGTAGGTTGAGCTCAGGCTCACACACCTGTTATGTGGTAGAGCTCAGATATGTCATGTAATGATCATTTTCCAAATCCTTGTCACTATTGGTATCTGAAAATTCTCCTGGGTCAGTTCAGAGCCTAGTTTTCAGATTAGCCTTTAGGAAGTTCCAGTGGGAGCCACTTGCCACTCCCCAGCCATCTACAGACACTTTAGGAATAACCTGGATTTGAAGGGATTGACTTTTAGCTAGGATAGGACATGGAGTGATAATTAAAAAATTAATACACATTTTTTTCTTTTCTTTTGAAAAGGCTGCCCCCTGGCAAACAGGACTTTACCAAGGCCTTGGCTTACAGAAGCTTGGCTGTGTCTATTCTGATGAAGGAGGTCTTGGAATAAGAGCATCTTATGGTCTTTTTTATTGCCTTTCAGTCTCCTCCAGGCAAAGTCAAAGAAGCCGTGAAGGTGGCCATTGAAGCAGGATATCGCCACATTGATTGTGCCTACATCTATGAGAATGAGAATGAGGTGGGAGAAGCCATCCAAGAGATGATCCAAAAGAAAGTTGTGAAGCGGGAGGACCTCTTCATTGTTAGCAAGGTATATGTGGCTCATTTGGTGGGAGGACTTGACTTCAAGGCAAATGAAAGTACCTGGATGTGGACAGCACCAGGAATTCTATGAGTCTTTCCTGTAAGCCCATATTTCCTTACTCTTCTTCATCTTTCCCGTTACTGCAAGCTCAGATGCAAACATGCACGTCTCTAATCAGTATGTGGAAGCGTCTGCTTCTCCCTACCTCCCTGGAGTTGGAGTTCCCATAGTGGAGATTGCGCTCTTGAAACTTCTGGTGCTGTTCTGTGGCAGTCAGAAGTTAAGGGTGCAGTCAGAGGTGGATCCTGAAGCTTGCCTTTCAGCACTATGATCCCAGTGTCTACTTCCCTGAGGGTCTCAGCCAGGGGTACTTTGGGAAATGGTGGGAGCATTTTTATTGTTGCATATGACTTACTTTTTAAAGTCAGACAAGTAAGAGGTTAGATACAAAATGTCATAAAAATAGGGGAGGGGATGGGTAGAGGGTATGACTCACATGGTAGAGTGCCTGCCTAGCAAGTGTAATGCCCCGAGTTCGAACCCCAACATCACCAAAAAATAAAAAATAAAGAAGGGATGGAGTGTTTGGTATTTTGGGATTTAGAATCACTGGATCTTGATTATATACAACTTACTAAAAAGCACAGATTCATACATGCGGAAACAACATTTGGTGGGACAGATAGAGACACCATATGCCACGGCCATCATCATTTGGGTCTGATAGGCTTGGAAATACGGGAGAGAGTAAGAGGGCCACCTGTTCCCAATTGCATATGAATGCTTGAAATTTAAGTGATAGACACAACTTTGCCTTCAGAAAGCAGAAAGCCAAGGAAGGGAATAACATAGGTACATAAATATTTAATCAGTGGCCAAATATGATAGGTGATCTAAGAAAAAAATAGAACGCTAAGATCATTGAAAAAATAACTTCCCTTTAACACTTAGGAAATGTCATTGACTTGCTGACCCCTGCTGACCTGGCACACGGGATGGAATGTATTAACCAACTTTTTAATAAACAGCCTGTTCTCAGGTTAAATCAGACACTATCGCAAGGCAGAGAGAGTGAGTGTGGTATGGCCCTTTCCCTCCCCCGTTCTAATGACTCCACGTTGCACTCCGCAGTTGTGGGCTACCTTCTTTGAGAGAAAACTGGTGAAGGAAGCCTTTCAGAAGACTCTTAAGGATCTGAAGCTGGATTATCTGGACATCTACCTTGTTCATTGGCCACAGGGACTTCAGGTTTGAGCTCCTCTCTGCCCCAGTCTCTAGCTACTGAGCAGACAGATACCAGAAAATAGGTGCTAGGGCTGTGTGCAGGTGTGGCTGAAGTAGTTCTTGTGTGGAAGTAGAGGACACTTAGCCTGGAAGGGAGGCCAAGGCCTTGTGTGGCCATCCTGGTGGCCACATGCTCAGGCTTTCTTGAGAAAAACTGTACTACCTGGCAGCCCAGACAAGCTGAAACTAGAATTGCCTTCCTTTTGATTTCATGCCAAGGCGCTGAATCCAGGCTATATCTTGGATATTCTTGTACAACGTATTTCAGGTCCCAACCTTCCAGTTAATCAAAGCACACCCAGGGAGTGGCATTTTGGAGAAAAGCCCAAGTGTGGAGATACTGGAAGTTAGCTAATAATCACTGCAGGAACAACTCATTGTTCAGAATTCTGCTCGTGAGAGGTAGGAGTGACATGAAATTCTTTGTGGCTGAGTGGGTGATGGTGGCATGCCATCCTTAGTCCAGTCTTCTAGAGGTTGCAAGGACAGAACCAGATCATATCTCCCCCCACAAAACCACACTCTTGACATCTAACCTTCTCCAGTAACCTTGAAATTAAAGTTTGCCCCAAGTGTACATGGGATCTGGGCATGTGAGGTTAATGTCATGGCAATAATGATAATAACAGATTTTAAAATCAATTCTGTGGTTTCTGGAATATACGAATTGACATATAACTGTAGGTTGACACAGATTTTATTGAAACTTATTTATTGAAGTGCTTTCTCCAGGTGTTGAAAAAATAGTATGCTGGAGTGGGTATTTATCATAAGTTGAGGTCTCAAAACATTGCTAAACAGGACCGGATGTCTGGAAGATTCCAGTAAGTTTTCACTTCTGCATTTACAGCCTGGGAAGGGAATATTCCCCGAAGACGACAAAGGCAATGTCCTCCACAGTAAACTGACATTCTTGGATGCTTGGGAGGTAAGTTGCAGCCCATGTGCTAATGCCTTATTTAGTCATGGTTATTCTCCCGTTCTTCCAACTCCCTCCTCATGACCTTTAGATTTGGGGTCCATCTGACACTATTTACATTTTGAAGGCCCAGACTTGAGTCCTCAGAAGACTCTGGAAATATAATGTGTCCTAATTTGGGAGATACAAGTACTGTTCCAAAAACCAGGGGGGACCTTGACCTGTTTGCACTTATTAACTGAGTAACTAGGGCTAACTTAGCAAGTCCTGCATGCTTGAGTTTCTTCATCTTAAAAAAGTCATATTCAGGATGGGGTAATATTTCAGGAATTTTAATCATAGTGCCTGTTTAGGCATCCAGCCCTATGAGAGAATGCTACTTTCCCTATTTACAAGTTAAAATTGAGACCTAGAAAAGTTGATAATTTGTCAGGTTTTAGAGCAAGTAAGTGGCACAGTAAGGATTGTGCCTAGGACTAAGGTCTAACTGACTCATAATTCCAGCTACCACGGCATTTAGTGCTTTGCAAATAGTGAACATGCATCAAAGAACACAATTGTCCTGCTTCTTAGATCAAATAATGACCTGTTTCTCATAGTTCATGTTCACATTTGCATTGTGGCATGGAAGTTTTCTCTGATATATTTTTCTTAAACCACCATATCCTCTTAAAAATGCTGCTGGTGACCAAAGTGAATGAACAATTTATAAATAAATACTGACAGATAAACTAAAAAATTGAGGGTTTTTTTGGTCAGTGTCTTTTGGGGCATAGACAATCCAGAATTTGTATTGTTTTTCTACTTGAAAGTGTATTAAGCCTACCCTTTCCTAAGAACTGGGGGTTGTTCTGGCTACAATAAATAAAGATTTTTAGTTGACTGTTTTCAGAAGTGTTTCTCCATGAGCACAGCATCCTTGCTGCTTTCAACTGTAACAACTAGCAGTAAAAAAAAAAAAAAATTTAGATAGGAAAATCTAAGTGCTAACTCAGGGAAAGCATAATGAAGTAAGAAAGCCATCAACTCGTAATGGTAAGGGTGGCAAACTTGAAATGTACTTGAAAGGAATTATCCTTGGTGAGTAAATTATTAAATTTGCCTACTTACAGCAGAAAGTTTGTTAAAAGGAAGAATGGGGAAAAAAAAAAACTATCTGGATTTTTCCCCTAAGGATGGGTTTTAAAGACTGTTCTGAAACCCTCTGCATTGGAGATGAAAGGAAACAGACAAAAACCTAAAAACTACCAGCAATAATAAGGAGCCATCTGTAATATTACCTTCCTAGACTGATGGTGTTTGTTTTTCTTTGGAGAGTGAAAGCGATCAAAAGCACAGCTTTGTGCATGCTGTGACAGTGCTCTACCTCTGAGGCATCTCCTCAGCCCCTTTACGGAGGTAATGATGAGTGTGCATGGACTCAGCCTACTGAATACTGTGACAGGACTCACAAGATAGTCTCAGATTTCAGCACACATTTTTGCATTGGGTGCATTAACTTAATTGGATGGTGTATCACATATATTGTGTCAGTAAAACATGACCTCTTAAGGGCTGGTGGAGTGGCTCAAGAGGTAAGAGCACCTGCCTACCAAGTGTGGGACCCTGAGTTCAAACCCCAGCACCACCTAAAACAAAACAAAATAAATCTCTCTTCTTAAGTCCTAGTGATAACTCATTGTGAAATGTGGACACTAGCATATACATTGTCGGTTACACAAGATTTTTGCTCTTATGATTATATGATATTAAGTATCACAATTAAGTCACAGTCCTCTGCAAAAAAAGGATACCCCGATTTCCCTAGTGCTATGTTCTCCGGGTATATAGTGAAAGATTGCTACATAACACATGTTAAAGTCATGAAAAACTATCCAGGTCAAGGTCAGAGGCTCTGTTTTGACCCAGGAACAACTGAATATGTCAGCACAAAATGTCAGTGAGGACCCACAAACAATTAAATAGAAGCCTCATTGACCACCTGGAGAACAGAGTGGGGATGGCAGTATAGATTGCAAGAAGGCTCACACAGCCAGGACACAGACGAATACTTATATTAAGTCATTCCCCATTTGGAAGTTCCAAGGGAACGTCTAGCCTCAATTCTAAACTCTTGTTAGTTTGAAGTTCTTCCTCGTCAAACCTAGGGGCTCTCAACTTAACGCTGCATTAAAATCACTGTGGGGGGGGGGGGCTGCCGTGCGTGACCGCCCGCGCCCCCGCGCCAGCGGCCGGGGCCCTGGTGGCCGGACCAGGAGGTCCCGCTGACCCCGCGCCGCCCAGCAGTTCGCGCGGCAGGGCGCCGCCTCCGGGATGGCCCCGGGTCGCTGTGGCCATCGCCGGAACAGCTGCGCGAGCTGGAGGCGGAGGAGCGGGAATGGTACCCGAGCTTGGCGACCATGCAGGAGTCGCTGCGGATGCAGCCGCTGGCCGGGGAACGGGAGCGGCAGGCCGGGGAGCAGCTTGTCTCGGAGCGCTTGGCGCAGATGCCGCAGGTGATTGAGAACTGGCGGCCGCAGGAGCCGCAGCGCTGGGAGGAGGCTCAGGCGACCAGGAGAGGAAGGCCCGGCTGCAGGCCGAGGCCCAGGAGCGCCTGGGGTACCACGTGGACCCAAGGAGCGACCGCTTCCAGGAGCTGCTGCAGGACCTAGAGAAACAGGAGGCAAACGCCTCAAGGAGGAGAAGCAGAGGCAGAATTAGGAGGCCCGAGCTGCTGCCATGGCTGCTTCTGCGGCCCAGGACCCAGCAGCTTCCGGGGCACCTCGCCCCTGAGCTTTGTTCTTTCCCAATAAAGCCTGCTGCCCAACCACCAATTTAAAAAAAATCACTAGGGGAGGTTGAAAAATCTCAATGCCGATGCTATACTGTAGAGGAAATCAGGAAGAAGGTCTGAGAGTAGAATGCAGGTGCAATTTGCTTTAAAGCTCTCGGGGGTTCCAAGTTGCTTCCAAGGTTGAGAACCCCTGAACATGGCCTACTTGTCTCTGCCTCTAAGCCTTTTTCCTGCATTTCTTCCAAATCTGCTCGTGTTTCTCCTTTCTCCATGTTATTTTTCAAAGCCTGGTTTAAAATCCCTTGTAAAGTCTCCCCTGTAATTCACATGAGTTCCTCCACTCCTTGCCTTCCCTGATTCTTGAGGCAGTGCCACTATCAAATGATCTAAGGTAGCCTCAACATTGGAGCCAATTGCTCTATAGGGGGAGACCTTTCTACTTCAATAGGACTGTATAATAGAAGCAAAAAGTACATGGTAAACTTTTATATTCTGACAACTCCTGGGCAGTAATACAACAGGCACTAAATAAATAACACATTTTGAATATGGGGCTGATGCTCACAGGTCTAGTATCATTGAGCTGGTTTGGAAAGACTAGCTCATTATAGGATAAAATTTTATCCATTATAGGATTAAAAATTATGAAAACAGTACCCTTCCCTAGGGTTAATGCAGCTTTCAGTTTTATCTGGACAAGTATACAGTGGACTAGACTTTGGACCCACTGAACCGCTTGACTGGGTGTCCCTACCAAGGGGACAATCATTTGTCCCCCTATTGCAAACCAACTGAGGTTGGGAGAATGATCCAGACAAGTGATGCCTCTCCATAGACTTCAGCCTTTTTTAAAGCTAACCAGGTCATACAGGTTTGAATGAGATGAGAGTAGCAAAATCTTCACCTTCTTTTTCTCTTAGTTGTATTTGGGATGGGGAGGGATAGCAGGGATGGAAGCAATCCCTGCTGAGTAACCAAGTCCTGGATTAAAATTTCCTTTGAATTCTACAGCTAACTGCTGTGATGGATCTCTCAGAGAGGGAGTAAGTCAAATTAGTATGTGTGGAGTCCATCCAGGACTTCAAAAGGTTCTCATTTCCATGACAGGTCATGGAGGAGCTGGTGGATGAGGGGTTGGTGAAAGCCCTTGGTGTCTCCAACTTCAACCACTTCCAGATTGAGCGGCTCCTGAACAAGCCTGGACTGAAATACAAACCAGTGACTAATCAGGTAAATTCGGTTAGCAAAGGGGTCATATCTTACAACTTCCTAAACATTTGGAAGCAAGTTCAATCTATGTAGTCAGTCTCAACTCACAAGTCAGTGATAAGGTTGCTTTGGAGAAATGTGAGACATATCTCTGGGTCTAGTTTAGCATTCAATTAATGAGCAGTATTTGGCTTTTCTGGGTGGTCTTTTGTGTATAGAACTCTCTATGAAAGGCTCACAAAGCTCACAAACATTGTTAGTGATATAACTTGTTCACTCTTGCAGGTCGAGTGTCACCCATACCTCACCCAGGAAAAACTGATTCAGTACTGCCACTCTAAGGGCATCTCTGTCACTGCCTATAGCCCCATAGGCTGTCCGGATAGACCTTGGTGAGGCTTCTGAGTCGTGGCTCTTTCTCTTGATAGTCTTAAAAATATTATTTTATAATTGGATAATATTGATATGAATTTCCAAGGCACAGGAAAGAAAATTGTGTTTGGGGGTATGTGTTTACCATAACCAAATGTGGTCACAGTGAGGAAAGAAATGTAAATATGCAGCATGCCTGACCCTCTGGGAATTCTACAGTTCAGCAGTCCAGTGCAGGATCAACCTTTGAAAATTGATGAGACTCCAGAGCCTGTAATGGGGCCATGGGAATGACAAAGCCTTCAGACTATCGTGCTTGTATTGCTGATGGAGAAGGCTGTGATGCTCAGCCCTGAGACTGTCATTGGAATGATGCCATCAACATATAGTGGCCATGATGATGATTCACACCAGCAACTTCCTTCTTATAGGGCCAAGCCAGAAGACCCTTCACTATTGGATGAACCCAAGATTAAGGAGATTGCTGCAAAGTACAAAAAATCCCCAGGCCAGGTACAATGTAGTTGTTGTTTTTATACTTTTATGTCAGCAATCCATTGTGTCATCTTGTGTTTCATTCTTAGTGTTATCTTAATTTAATTCCTTGAAAGGTAAAAAAATGGGAAAGGAAGTCCAATAAAATACTGCCCTTATATACCATTGGAGTCTAGGAAACACAGTGTGTATCAGTCATAGATAGCCTCTCTCCTTTGGCTTCCTGCCAACTCCTCAAACTGAGCCACAAGAGCGTGGCTACTTTGGGTTCAGATGCTAACTATACTATAACCCAGCCTTATGACCCCAAGTCACACTCCTCATTCCTATACAAGGGGAGTCACTGGTGCATGCTAGGAATAAAAGAGATAAGAGGAGGACTGGCAAGCATCTCTAACAGTTAAGTGCTGTTGTAGCTGAAGCCATGTAGATACTGTAGTTTTTCTTTCACTAGAAGGAGGGTTCCTGGCAGATAAGTGGAAACATGCTGTCCCATTTCTACACAGGTTCTTATCCGGTTCCAAGTCCAGAGAAATGTGGTAGCGATCCCCAAGTCTGTGACACCATCACGCATAGTTGAGAACATTCAGGTAAGACCATTGTTGGTCATCTGTATTCCTCAGTGGAGTAGGGGATGCAGGAAGCTATTCTCACCTGGCTTCTTACCAATGAGTTCTTCCTTTTTCCCACACCTGTCAACTCTTAGTCAGGGAGCTGGCTTAAACAGAGCTAAGATGAATAACCCACAAGCCAATGACGGGCTGAGGGCAGTGAACAGAGAAGCCCTGTCAGAGATGAGCATGCCTGTAGCTTATAACACCAAGAAGTCCTTTGATTACCCTTGAACAGTTAGGTCTTAGGACACACACAAGTGTGGATTGTCCTGGCCAAGAGGCCTGCCTTCTAATACCCTAGAACCTATGGTCTGGACTTGAAAAAGTATCTTTCTGGAAGAAGCTATGTCCCTTAGGAATAACAGACACTACTCACATTGACATTTCATGCCTTTAAGCCCAAGTCCCATTAAACCAAAATAGTACAGTCTTTGTGAAGGGCATAATTTAAAAAAAACAATTTGCAACCAATGGAAGTAATGGGAGAAACTCCTGTGGCCCGTATGTGCTATACATGTGACCTTACTCCCAGCCAGAATGGGTGGAGAGCGCAGATCCCACTGAGAGTCGCCTTCCCAAGGACGCTTAGGAACTGTCACCTTTCCAGGTCTTTGACTTCAAATTGAGTGATGAAGAGATGGCCACCATCCTCAGCTTCAACAGAAACTGGAGGGCCTGTAGCTTGACTAAGTAAGTGACATGGGGTTAACTAGGTGGATCAGCAGAGTTTTCTCCAAGTAGTAGAGAACTGGCTGAGAGTTTTTGTTTGGTTGATTTTGTATTTGTCTGAGTAACACAAGCATGGAGTTGCCACTTAGGGAAGGAACTCAGAAGATTGGTTTGAGGCATGTTTGTGATATATGTTGGACACAGAAGAGAGATGTTCAGATAGCAGTGGAGACAATGTGTTGGAGGTCTCAAGAATAAATGTACCTAGCTTCTAATCCTGGTGCTACTACTTATTCATTAACTATGTGGCCTTCGGTACATTTCCTAACTTCACCAAGTTGGTTTCTATGCCCACAAAGTAGGGGTGATTATAGAAATTATAGCAGACATCCACTCACAGCAACAATCAAGCAGCGAACGGCAATACCATCCCACCTCACAATATCGTGAGAATGAATTGAGGTAACATTTGTAAGACAGTTAGCTTGGTACCTCTTGTGAGCCAGTATTAGGACTTCATTCCGGTAACCTGATCACTTCTTTCTTGCCTGCCCTCTTTTCTCATGTACCTCTCCCGCCATTCCGAGGGAAGGTCAAGCTGTGAGACACCTTCTTGTGTATTCTCAGTAACTCTTGGGGTAGGAGGAAGGAGGCTGGGTGAGCACAGAGATGACAAACTACACCTACCAGATTGCTAATCAGACTATAGTTGTTGCTTTTCTGGACCATTTTCTTCTTCATGCTTGTTCCTGCAGCATGTCTCATTTGGAGGAGTATCCCTTCAATGCCGAATACTGAAGCTGAATGCCCCAGTGAGATCATGTAGTGGACTCCCTCTCTTCACTGAAGTGGAACTGCTCCCCTGAGCCCTGTTTTAGACAAGCTTATCTGAAATCATACTGTGCATGCCCTTGTTTTAGGTCAGATTGTAGGCATTGCTGTATTTTGAGCCATATATTCAACAACGAGGTAATTATCAGAGGAAGTATGACTTAGATAAACAAATGACAATTTTTTTCTTACTGTGTCTGACCCAAATATTTGTTAAATGCCAGGAACTCTGATAACACTGAGGATACAAGGATAAAAATAATAAAAAGTGTAATAGTAACCAACGTATGTTGAGAGTTTGATTTGTATCAACACAATTTGAACTGCACTTTGAGTGGGTGAACTCACAGAATGTATCTCTTCTCCTTCACATTTTAAAGAAGAGGAATTTGAAGCATGGGGAGGCAAAAGAATGTGCTCATGTCCAGCCAAGTGGTAAGTGCCTGAACCAAATTTCAAAGGGAGGTAGGCTCTAGAAGTTCTAAAGGCAAATTTGTGTTCTGTTCCTTCCAAGTCTTTTCCTGACCCCTTCCTTCTTGCATAGCTCTACTATTCCCCTGCCTTGATTCTGTTACTAGACTGGGATACAGGAGAGTTTGGGGTTTTTTTTTTTTTTTTGATAGAGAAAGAGGAAAAAATAAAACCACCACAAATCATTACCCATTATTTCCATAATTCTTGAATGTGTTGGTGAAAAGAATTTCAAAATGCTACATAAACTCTAAGGTTGGCAAATATTTTATTAGGTAAGTATGACAAAGCAGTGAAGGGCAGAAAATAGGAAAGTGTGCTCCAAGAGCTTGGAGTGTAGGCATAGAGATGCAATTTGTGCATCAGGACTATTTATATCTGTTTTTCTGTATTTTTTGGAAGGACCAGGGTTTAGATTCAGCCTTGCACGTGCTAGGCAGGCTCTACCACTTGAAACATAGGCCAGCACTTTTTACTTTCATTTTTTGGGGGGATAGGATCCCTAATGTATGCCTGGCCTAGTCTGGACCATGCTCCTCCTATTCATGCTTCCCACATAGCTGGGATGATGGGTAAACATCACTATGGGTAGCTTTTTATTGGTTGAGATGGGGTCTTGTGAACTTTCCCTGTAGTGGCCATGAACCACAATCCTCCCCATCTCCTCCTCCCAAGAAGCTAAGGTTATAGGTGTGATTTAAAATGCCCAGTTAATATACATCAGACAAAGGACTGATAACCAGAATATACAGGGAACTTAAAAAACTAAATTCTCCCAAAACTAATGAACCAATAAAGAAATGGGCATGTGAACTAAACAGAACTTTCTCAAAAGAAGAAATTCAAATGGCCAGAAAACACATGAAAAAATGCTCACCATCTCTAGCAATAAAGGAAATGCAAATTAAAACCACACTAAGATTCCACCTCACCCCTGTTAGAATAGCCATCATCAGCAACACCACCAACAACAGGTGTTGGCGAGGATGCGGGGAAAAAGGAACCCTCTTACACTGTTGGTGGGAATGTAGACTAGTACAACCACTCTGGAAAAAAATTTGGAGGCTACTTAAAAAGCTGGACATCGATCTACCATTTGATCCAGCAATACCACTCTTGGGGATATACCCAAAAGACTGTTACTCCAGAGGCACCTGCACATCCATGTTTATTGCGGCACTAATCACAATAGCCAAGTTATGGAAACAGCCAAGATGCCCCAGCACTGACGAATGGATTAAGAAAATGTGGTATCTATACACAATGGAATTTTATGCAGCCATGAAGAAGAACGAAATGTTATCATTCGCTGGTAAATGGATGGAATTGGAGAACATCATTCTGAGTGAGGTTAGCCTGGCTCAAAAAACCAAAAATCGTATGTTCTCCCTCATATGTGGACATTAGATCAAGGGCAAACACAACAAGGGGATTGGACTATGAGCACATGATAAAAGCGAGAGCACACAAGGGAGGGGTGAGGATAGGTAAGACACCTAAAAAACTAGCTAGCATTTGTTGCCCTTAATGCAGAGAAACTAAAGCAGATACCTTAAAGCAACTGAGGCCAATAGGAAAAGGGGACCAGGTACTAGAGAAAAGGTTAGATCAAAAAGAATTAACCTAGAAGGTAACACCCACGCACAGGAAATCAATGTGAGTCAATGCCCTGTATAGCTATCCTTATCTCAACCAGCAAAACCCCTTGTTCCTTCCTATTATTGCTTATACTCTCTCTACAACAAAATTAGAGATAAGGGCAAAATAGTTTCTGCTGGGTATTGAGGGGGGGAGCGGGAGGGGGTGGAGTGGGTGGTAAGGGAGGGGGTGGGGGCAGGGGGGAGAAATAAACCAAGCCTTGTATGCACATATGAATAATAAAAGAAAAATGAAAAAAAAATAAAATAAAATGCCCAGTTAAGAAAATATTTTCGATTAATTCTGTGACTTGCACTTGCCAGACAAGTGCTCCACTGCTTGAGCCATACTCCCTAATCTTCCATCATGATTTTGGGAATTTTTGGAATTTTGCTTAAAACTTTCCCTAGATAAATGGTTCTTTGTGTTAGGCACCTGGTAACTTTCAAGCATTCTGCCGATTGCAATAGTTGATGATATCACACAAGCCCAGAGACATGCGGTCTGGATGCTCCTGTCAATCAAAGCGTCTTATGATATGAGTGCCTGTTTTTTGCAACTTTTATGAACATTATTATGATCAAAAGAATTGTTCAACTAGGCATTCTTAGATCCTAGATGCATTACTTGTATGGATCAAGGTCAGAGAAATTGTAGAAAGGTTGTTTCTCTACTAATATTGTAACCAATGAGGAGGGATATGCCTAGGAGAAATGCAAGTGTGTGCTTTCTTAAAAGAGTATTTAATATAACAAATAATTTTGTTGTCCTAGCAATTTTGCAGTCCTAGCTCTAGATTTTGACTTGCTTTGGTCACATGTCACCTGTCCCAATTCTAACCTGCCTCACTCCTGCCTTGCTTTGAGAGTCAATGCCAGAGGTGGCAGAGGCTGTGAAATCCACAAAGATACCGGTGCTCATTAAGAAATAGATGGCATCCCTGGGAATGGGGTGGGAAATAAGGGTGAGTCTGAACAAGAAAGTTACCATTAATCTGGCAATTTCTTCTTTTTTTTTCTGTTGTATTTCCTGTTATGAAATATTGCAATTATCTAGAAATATACAGAAACTAAAAGAATGAGCATCTGGCCTTATAGCCACTCAAATTTAACAAATGCTAACATTTTGCCATAATTGCTGCAAACACTTTTTCTAAAATATTAGTGAAGAGCCAAGTGGTTACCAGTATAGCTGAGGACCACTTTGTACCTCCCCCATCTCTATGCTCCTGACTCTATCCCAGAGTCAAACTCCATCCTCAGTTACCGAATCACCTCATCCTCTGCTTGTCATGGTCTATTGGCTTTCAGACCAATTCTCCACCCGTGCTCTCCTCCCTTCTGCATGATGGTGGAGGAATCAGATGGCCTCTTCTGAGTTTGCTCAGTGCCGGAGTGTTATGTTAGGAGGTTGGAGGGCTGGAGAAAGGGAAAGCCAGATATTTTGTTTCTCTTTCTTTCAACTCTTTTCTCTCTCTCTCCCTTGAGTGATGTCTCCAAAAGAAGTTGCATTCCATCTGTGTTCCCAGCTCTTACCTGGCAGTCTCCACGTTGATCTGTCTCCTGCCAGAGGACACCAGAAAACAGTTTCTGTGATTAGGAAACACCACTTCCTCCCCTGTCCTCCATCTGTAGGGACTGTAGTCTCTTCCTGCTACTGCTACCTTCTTGGTTGCCTCACTCCTCCATTTGTTATCCCAGCTCTTTCGCAAGTGTGTAACCAAGTGTTTCAGTTAAATATCCAATGTTCAAAAATCATAGCATGGTTTCTGTTCTTATGAGTGGACCCTTGACTCATACACATTCTATCCACATCTTTACTATTTCACAGCCACAAATTATCAATGGGATTGTTTGGATGTATATAAAATGTATAAAAATTATATAAAGGAAGCAATTTCAAGCAAGAGCTCAATGATATTTCTTTAGTAAGCATTTTGTGATTGTTTCTCCCTGCTGTGACTGTATGAGTCTTTTGATAAAAAGCTTCTTAGGATTAAAAGTTTGCATTTCCATTGATTAACTATATAGCTTTGTGTGTTTGTTTCACTTGAATTAAACCAAATAGAGTAAATAAAAAAGCTGACATGGTGAAATGGAATGTTTAAAAAAAAAAAGCTGCTTGTTTGTTATTTTCAGCATTTACAATTGGATAATGGGAACATTGCAAGCCTCAGGGCTCTCCACATCACAATTCAAACATGCAGTTAGTTAATTCATCCTAAAATCTGATCACTATTTGTAGATAGTGAAGAGTAGCCCTAGTAGTCAAAAACTAAAACCAAAGCCACCTTGATGGGAGAAGAATCTAAGATACATGTTATAAGTTGTATGACACCAACTCTTCTCTATGATTAAGTAGGGAACTTGCTCTATGAAAAAGGAGGAAGGGTCACAATGGGGGAAAGGAGATGATGAAATTAGGTGTGGAAAAGGAAGGAAGCTAGACATGGGAAGTAAGGAGGCAGGGAGAGTGTTCTGTCCCAAGCCTTCTCTCTACCGGTTGTCTGGGACTAGGCTGGAGAAATGGGTATTATGTAAATGAAGATCCTACAAGTCCCAGGTATTGAAGGGCCATATTTATCTCACTGGTATTTAGGTGTTGGTTAGATGATGCCAAAGTACACCTGGGACCCAAAGGGATTTGGATCTCTGCCAGACTCCATGAGATCCAACTGTCCAGGCCTGTTTCAGTCATCTGAATAGCCTTGTAGTGATTCTGCATTTTGAATCACTAACAGCCTGGACCTTGCTTACTGCATTATCATGGGAATTCACTGGACAGTATAGAGTTTAAAAGGCATATAGATTAGAGAGAGGCTCCTTTAAAATGATTTTCAGGAAAATCAGAAGGATTTCAATAGGGAAGATGTCAGATACAGCATTTTTGGCTTTAACAATGAGTATCCATAACTAAAAAATATAAACTCAAAACATAAAAGCATACAAAAATAATAGGCACTAATCATTCTTGGAAAAATCAACTTGCTATAAATGTGACAAAATGGGTTAATAATTTCCATAAAGTTGAAAGAACTTATATCAGTAAGAAAAATCTAAGTTGCCAAAATGGAAGTTGTTACATGAAAAATGATCAAAAACCAATATGAAAATGACTCAGACTAATAACCCAAGATGCGATTTAAAACAAGCCACTTTTGATATCAAGTCAACAAAACTTAGAAATAAAAGGGAAATCTATTTTAGAAAGATGTAAATTTTAACAAGCTATTTTTTATCTGAGAGGCTAATAAGTTCATTTCATTTTTACTTACACAAAATTTTCTACTTTAGAAAATATACTTTTATAACATTTGATTCTTAGATTGAACATGAAATAATCATTTTAGAGCCAAGGATATAATAAGACAGTCAGTCTTTAATTTATTGATAATGCTTTTACTTCTATTCTTACTAGAACCTAATAGTGAAAGGTAAGGTAGAAAATGAGGAATTGTGTACATTCCCTTTCCTTAATTCTGCTTCATAGACATAAGTGCATTCCCCTTATTAGCAATTCCTTTCTACCTGTGAGTAGAACTGAATATAGGCCACGGCCCCAGGATCTGCATTTGCTAAGGCATAGCTTTCAGAAAGCCAAAATGGTGAGCAGAAAATGGCCACAGCACTGTGTATGAACCAGAGATGCTATCAGCTCAGGTGACTGAGTTGTTAGTGTTAGATGGCCTAGAGTCAGCCTCTCAAGGGACCTTTATCAATCTTAGATAAACAATACCCCAGTGCTTCAAACTTGGGGCAATATTGAAAATTAGAGAATGATAATGACTCTTCTATGTCTATAGATATGCAGAGTTCCTATCCTTGCTCTGTTCCTAGGAATAGGAATATTCTAATTATTCCAGGTTTAATTTCTACTTTACATCTTTGTTCATTTTCCTAAAGATGCTATATCAAGTTATCACAAGTTGGGTGGCTTAAAACATCAGCAATTTATTCCTTCACAGTTCTGGAGTCAAGAATTCCCAAATCAAGGTGTCAGCAAGTCTGAGTTCCCTCATGGAGATCCTAGGCAAGACTCCCTCCTTGCCTCTTCCTGACTTCTGGCATTGTTGGAAATCCTTGGGGTCCTTGCCTTTAGCTGTATCACTCCCATATCTCCTTCTCTGCCTTCCCTGACATTCTCATAAGGAAACCAGTAGCTGGTTTCATGACCTACCTTACCCAGCATATTCTAATCTTAATTTAGCTAACTCCATCTGCAAAATATTGCTTTTTCCAAATACGTCATATTCTGAAGTTCTGGGCAGACATGGAGTTCTGGGGAACACATTCAAGTGGTGTCTTACACATGACTATACCCAGAGTTGAGTGCTCAGTGTTTGTTAGGATATATTTATGGACCTTTTTTTACTTGTTACCCAAGTAGTTAAAAGAGCATTTTTTGCATCATTTGAAAATATACATAAATGCTTTTTTCTTAATAGTGTACTTTTTTCTGTATGTATTCATTTACCTAGCTCCTTAGACTTCGTAGTGGCGTATCCAAGGTAAAGTGTGTTTAATTATGTTATTGGTGTTGGCAGCTTGTCCAGCACCATCACTTTCCATTTGTGTCCTCTGTACTGTGACATGCAACTTGGGCCTCAGCAATGAAGAGCCACAGTTGACATCTGCTGCAACTATGAGAGAACACCATTTGCCTGACAAGACTAAAAGAGTTTATTTGGCCTTTACTATCTGGTGTACACATTTGTTTTCAGTGCCAAGCCCAGTGGTGGCCATGACAGCCTATGAGGGCTCCTTTGTCACAAGATAGACATTGTAGACAGAACTCTAAGAGGTGACTCCAATGACCCCCATCCTTATATATCCCTTTTTGCTTGTGTGTAGGCAGGACTGTGAATGTGATAAGTTGTGCTCACAGGTTATATTATATTGTATGGTAAGAGAAATTTATTAGATGTAATTAATGTCCCAAATCAGTTGAATTTAAGATAGGGAGATCATTAGGGTGGGTCAGAATTAGCATGAGCCCTTACCTGTGTTCCTTCTGTTTATAAAACCATATATAATGAAAATGCTGCAGAAGAAAAGATAGGGCAGAGCATACTTCCTTTTCATTTCACTGCGTCTTTCTCACCAGTAAACCAAACATAGAGCTGCTGCTAGCTGCGTGCATATCCAGAATTGAGATTAAAAACACTTGAGTCAATTTTGTGCAGTGTGTCCGGTGTTCCGATTAGAACGATACTCATTTCAATGTGTGAGATACAAAATATGAGTTGTGCAAGGTTGAAAATTCTGCATATAATTTAAATGCTTTTATATTTATATTTAAAACTGGAATTGTGGACAAGAGGCATGGCTCAAGAGGCAGAGCGCCTGCCTAGCAGCTTAAAGCCCTGAGTTCAAACCCCAATACCACCAAGAAAAAGAAAAAATAAATTATGTAACACTATCTGCTGTAAAATACTTTTTAGGAAAAAATTTATATTTATATAACAGCTGCACTGAAATTAAATTTATATATTATCTTAAACTATTATTTCACATGGAAAAGAAGAATATATGTTGATAACTATAGATGTTACGCCAAAGAAGTTATTTCTAGTTTTGTACTAAAATCAGTTGTGTGAACTAAATACAAAACAGGACACCACAGCAGCAGTTTAAGTCTTATTTTTCCTGTTTATCCATTTGAACACTACTATACCAGATAATCTGTTTCCCTGACATTTTCAGCAAACCTTGGTTTCTGAGAATAGACTGTTAACTTTCAAAAATCTTTTTTATTGGTGAAATGGAAACACTGGTTTTCCTTGTGAATGAATATTCATATTTGTAAGTTCTGAGTTTATAATTCAGGTTTGAGCAAGATGTGATGACTAAAGAAAATTACTTGAAAATATGGAGAAATGCTGTGGAAATGACCCATGTATATACTTCTGGAAAGAATAAAGTTATTCATTACTTCTGTTAAACATTAACCAGTATAGTTCAACTCCTGGTTCTGTGCTGTATTTTATATGCAACATATCTGCTGTAATATTTTAATGTTTGAACATTAATGTTTTCAATATGTTTAACCACTTTCCTGCTGTGATTTTGTCTTCCATTCCCATTTATTTCCATTGCAACTTAAAACAAGATTCTTCATTTAAAAAACTGAAAATGAACAATAATAAAGGCATACTATATAGCTCATAGTAATAATTCAATTTTTGAAATTTCCTTTATCTAAAATGAAATTGAAGAGCAAACAAAGAAAAATTATACAGACAACAAGAAAAACCATGGGGAAATGGGAGAAAGTTTTATATTTTGATACCATTAACAGCACTTTTCTTTCATGTTTTTTGGACAAGAGCCCAAAATTTTCATTTTCCATTGGGTTATGAAAATTATTTAGCCAGTCATGAGCCAGATTTCTCATTCTAAGAGAAGTTTACAACTATGAAATGGTACAAAAAGTACGATAAAGCTTTTGAGATTGGATAAGAATTAGTATGAACTCTTGTTTTTTCACAGATTGCTAAAGAAATAATTATACACATGAAGATTTGTGCAACTGTAGATATATATGAGGCATTCTTCATTAAAAGAAACTACTGGTGAATGGAGAAATAGATGTTCTAGAGTTGAAACAGGGAAAGGTGACCTTGGTCCGTATTTTCTACCTAAAAGAGAGAGCTCAGAAAATGATGGAGCCCTGCTTAAAGGACATAGAAGTCAGCCCAAGTTGAAAATAAAAATTAATAATGGAATGAGTGACTAAAAATCCATCAAATAAAAAAAAATTCCAAAGAGCACACTGAAAATAATGATAGATTATGAGACTAGAAAAATTTTCCTTAAATATATAGTCAGCTAATAAATGTAGAAGACATGATGGAATTGCAGAACCATATTAACATCAATTCAAGAAACATCAGTGAATGTTTAAACATGTATTGATGAGCAATAGACTATTTGCCTAGTCTCAAAATACCTGTTCACTTATCAATTTCTTATTACTTATTCCCTGTTGCTTATTAATTACTAAAGGAAAAAGAATTGCCTTGCAGTGGATAAATCTGATAGAGACCACTTGTATAAGTTTTCTATTTATGCATGTCAAATTACCACAAATTTGACAGCTTAAAAGAGTGTCTACTTATAACCTCAAAGTTCTCTAAGTCACAAGTACAGTGGGTTCCACTGGATTCTCTTGTTAGCATCTCTAAAGACTGAAATCAAAGTGCCAGCCAGGTATGGGAAGGGTTGGATTTCTAGTCTCATTTAGGTTGTTGGACAAATTCAGTTGCTTGTATCTGAAGGACCCTGAGTCTTGGTTCCTTGCTGGCAGTCAGCTAGTGAACCTCTTGCAACCCTGGTGGCCATTTTACAGTTCTTTGCCCCATATCTTCATCTCAGAAAGTTTAAACCTTCCTGGAGTTGAGTCCCTGCCACTCTTTAAATCACTTTGACTAAATCACTGTTACTAGCTAGAGAAATCAGTCTTCTTTAAAGGGCTGATTTTCTTAGGTTAAGCCCACCTGGATAATCATCCTTTTTCCTATAACAGAATAATCATGGATGTAACAGTATGTGCCAAGGTTATAGGACCAACTTAAAATTCCTACCATAGAAAGTCAACTTAGTATTAGCAAAAAATAAGAAAAATTGAAACTGTGTGTCACTTGATGGAATACAATAGGAAGAACTCAGCATCGGACTTGTGGCATCTCTGAGAAAGATGAATAATTTGAATCTAAGCATCAGGGAACATCAGAAAATGCACAATGAGAGATATTCAACAAAAGCAGTGTTCTATAATCTTTAAAATAGTCAAAATCATGAAAGTCAAACAAGGATTCTGGAACTGTTGCAGACTGAGGAATATTGAAAAGACACAACATATAAATGCACTGAGTCATTCATTCTAAGCTGGAATTGCTGGCTATGACAGACATTACTGAGGGAACTGGTAAAACTTGAATGGGGTTTGAAATGATAAAGTGGTAATGCACCATGGCTAATTTCCTCATTTCCGTGACCAAAATGACATGATAGGGGTCAGATCTTCTTTGTAAGAATTACAGACTAAAGATCCAAAGGTGATGGGGTATCATTTCTGGAAATTAGTAAGAAAAAAATAATAATTGTTTGTACTACTCCTACAACTTGTCTGAATATTTTAAAAATTATCTTAAAAGGAAAACTAGATAAAACGAGAAAAGAATCATTCATTAGCTAGTCAAAAAAGTAAAAAAATGCAATCTAGACTTCTAATTCCTAATTCCTTTGGACACAATCTCACATATTCTTCTTAAAAATAATTTTAAGGCCTGGCATGGTGGCACAAGCTTATAATTCTAGCTACTTGGGAGGCTGAGATTGGGAGAACTGCAGATTGAAGTGAGCCCAGCCAAAACGTTCATTGGATCCCATTTCATACTATACCACCCATGGTGGCTTCCTGTCATCCCAGCTACCTGGGAGGCTACGATGGGGAAGACAGTTCCAGGACAGCCCAGGCAAAAAATTGCTGAGATCTCATCTCAACAGAAAAAGGTGGGCTTTGGTGGTGTGTGACTGTCATCCTAGCCACAGCAGATAGTGTGAAATAGGAGAATCATGGTCCAGTCTGATCCAGGCAAAAAGTTCAACTCTATTTTAAAAATGACCAGAGAAAACAGGGCTAGAGGCATGGCTCTAGCTATAAAACAATCTGTTTCATGAGTTGAGGATGTAACTCAGTAGTAGAGTGATTTCCTGGTATACACAAAGTTCTGTGTTTGATCCTCAGAACTGGAAACAAAACAAAGCAAAACAAAACATCCATTTTGCTTTATGTTGAATATTTTTAAAAACCACCAAACAAAAGGATCTTCCCCTTTATAATACTAGTTTGTAACAATGGAAAAATGCTAACTGATATTTTTTAAAGAGTACAGAGGTGCTAGAAGTCTCTGTCAGTGTTAGAGCATGTAGTTAGCACTTGCCAAGCTCTGGGTTCAATACCCAAAGTCAGGAGAGAAAGTGCACAGATATGCCAAGAGTCTGTCCATGTACTAGGGCACTCTCCATTTTCAAAAAGAGAATGGCTTTCTTTTATCTAACACTATATATATATATATATATATATGTATATATATATATATACATATATATAATATTAAAAAGTTTTTTAATTCATTTATTCATATGTGCATACATTGTTTGGGCCATTTCTCCTCGCTACCCCTGCCCCCCACCCCACCCCACCCCCGCTTCCAGGTAGAACCTGTTCTGCCCTTTTCTCCAATTTTGTTGAGGAGAAGACATAACCAATAATAAGAAAGACAAAGCATTTTTGCTAGTTGAGATAAGGATAGCTATACAGAGAGATTCCTAGCATTGCTTCCATGCACAAGTGTATTACAACGTGAATTGATTCATCTCTACCTGACCTCTTCACTACTTCCTGGTCACCTTCCCAAATTGATCTCTGTCATTTTAAAGTTACTGTATTAGCTCCTCAGCAGTGGGGACATCAAACACTTTCAAGTTTTGGGTTTCCTCCCTGTCCCCATTCCTCCCGCATGTGCTCTCCCCTTAGCGTGTGACCCAAGTCCAACAACATTGCTGTATTTGCCCTAGATCTAAAGTCCTCATATCATATGAGGAAAACATACAATTTTTGGTTTTCTGAGCCTGGCTAACCTCGTTCAGGATGATATTCTCCAGTTCCATCTATTTATTAAAAAGATATTTTTAATATTATAAATTTTGTTCCAAGAATGTTTATTTATTTATTTTTTTGGTGGTACTGGGGTTTGAACTCAAGGCCTCACTCTTGCTAGGCAGGTACTTTACCACTTGAGGCACTCTATCAGCCCAAATAATGTTATAAATTTTGTAAGCAATAATATTTACTGCCTATTCTTACTTGTTTCTCATGGAACTCAACAGTCAATAAATACACAAATGCTCCATTTTGATTTCTGCAAAATTGAGAATCACCCAGGCTTAGGATATCTGGGGGGAAGGGATACAGTACTAGGGATCAAACTTAGGGTCTTGTACTTACTAGGTAGACATTCTACCACTTAAGCCATGCCTCCAGCTCTTTTGCTTTAGTTTATTTTTTGGGTAGGTTCTCTTACTTTTTGCCTTGGACCAGCCTTGGATCAGATCCTCCAACCTTCACCTCCTGTCTAACTAGGATTATAGGCATGATGACCATGCTTAAATTTCTTATTGTCTTGCTAGTTTATAAACTTCAATCATGCCTATTACATGAGGCAGTTCTGATGCAATCCACTAAGTGAGTCAAGCATCTTTAGTGGCAATCTCCTATAGTAACATAACTTCAAGTGTCCTTTCCTTTATTTTCAGCTAAAATTTTATGACCCAAGTTGAGTATTGGTTACAGTGAAGTTCCATGTTTTGAATAAGCTCTACTGACTTTGGCATGGGCTAGTTCTCTGTATTACCATCTCTGAATTCAATCTTTAACTATTATGAACTTGGCTGAGTATCCAACACCATGATTTTGCACTTGACTGATCGCAACCTGACTTTGGATTTAGGATTTTTGCTTCCTGTTTGTATGAGACACATTGTCTTTATTCTCTCTCACACCAAGGCAAGGGCTGTGGCCTCTTAGACAAGAGCAGACTTGTGTGAATTCAAAACATCTACAAACTTAGCTCATTTTTTTCCCTTAGGAACCTCTTTTCCTGGTGTTAGTTGTTAAAAAAAAAATTCCAAACATATCACCAATACATTGCCTTCAGAATAAATCACATACTGAGTGTTTTCTTAAAAACATCAAGAAACAAAGTCAGAAAACTCAACTTTTGTTAAGGTATTAAATTGCTACATCCACCAAAGTAAGTGCCCTCTTTTTTGTTTACCTCTCAGGTTATGTAGCTCTAGAAGGAGGCTCTTTTGAACCCTACACTCTTGACTTCTTGACAACAATTTGGAGTTAGTTCCAAAGGCCCTGGATCTCTTAAACCTATTTCCTTAATTTTTGCCTAATCTCTCAGAGCGACAAAAGCATTTCAGGAAAAGAAAACTTTCCATTCCTTTCTTCTCCACTGATTCTGACACTAAGGATGCAGCTTTTATCTTTCAGCTTTGCTTGACTTACTTATAAACAAACAGTTAATATTCTAAAGTGAAAAAAAGTCCTACTGTAATTGTCATGCTCTGAATATTTTTAACTTAATTCCATTCTAGTAGTTAGCCAGAAACCAAGCACTCAGATAAGGATTTAAAACACTTGCTTGATCAAAATTATCAACCATTCAACATCACCCATTATGAATTCATCAGACACAAGCAGCACATTCATAGCTGCAAGCTTTTCTCTTTGATGAGCTAATAGGTTTGTTTTGTGTTGCTGTAGGTCTGCCCTGCTTCTGGGGCAGGAAGTGAGTCTGGGCTGGCAGTCAAGACAGCATACAGCCAGCCACAAGATCAATGAACAGTTGTGGGCTTTAAGCTTCAGTAGAAAAATGGCTGATTTAGGAGTTTCAGCCTTATCCAGTCAGCATGGAGTCAGGACTCTCAAGGTGGGTGAAGCACAGAGGCAACAAATTCCACAGATCTTCAATATTACAGTGTGGCTAATGTTTCAATACTGCTAGTGAATAGGAATTCAGTTCCCAACTAATACTTAGAAAACTCTTCTGTTTAGAAAGGCCTTTCTCATATACCTTCCCCTTATTTTCAGCATATCTCAATTCCATGTTCAGTGACAACCTAGATAACGTCTTATCATAGTTCTTATGAAAGTCCTACAACTATTTAAGATAGGTGTCTTATCCTATGTTATACTCAGTTGTGATAAACATCTCCAGGTTAAGTTTACTGTTGGAATTCAACCAATTAAATTCAGCTTTATTGATTTAATTGATTAATTTATTAATTGAAACTAATTTATTAATATTTTAGATTACATAATTAAATTCAATTAATACAGTTTAAAATAGATGTAGTTGAAGGAAACAGGGAAAGCCTGGAGGGGCATCAACAGGGTCTTGCTTCTGTCACCTGTCTCCTGAGACCATGGTGATCTACCTCCATGTGTGCTGTGTACTTGCTCCATCTGGAAATACCTTCGCAAAGGGACTGAGCTTTCCAGCTCAGTGCTATCAGTGCACAAATCATCCTTCTTCCCAAAGGGCCTCCCACACAGGCCCACGCTCAGGTGTCATTTGCAAGGACCATCTGAGGATACTGGGACACTATCTCTTACCCAAACACCTCAGCCTGCAGAAAGACACATAGCTTGAGAGGAATTCACAACTCACTTGCCTCCAAGATATATTTGCTTAGTATTTCTTTACCATCTCAACACCAAGCTAACTGCAGCTTCTACCCAGAGTATGAGGATTTGAACAGGGAGGGAAGTCATTCTGGACAAATGTCCTTCTTCAAAGTAATTTTGAGCATCTAGGAGAAGTCTGAAACACACTCCCTGTTGCTACAATTACACAAAAAAATGCTGACATTTCCCTGTTTTCAGGAACTACCTGCCAAATGCAATTAAGGAAAAATTGAATATGATAAAATTGTTTCATATTCAAAAGCCATGTATTTCTGTAGTTATTATAAACCAGCTCTGGACTGGGAAATGTGAATGTTAATAGGTTTTTCATCTTTTTGGGGCATCTGGTCCCAGTGTTCTCTTGCATAGCTATCACCACAAGACAAGCATAGCTTGGATGGCTGGAAACACACTGCGAGAGTCGCCAGCAGAGCAAATCTCAGATCTGCCCACCAAGACCACATGAACTACCTCTTACTCCCTCAAGGCCTGAAACCAGTAGGGAGTTTATCCTGTGCTGTGTAGGGTACAGGGATAGGGAGAGGATGAGACAGAGAGTAGAGAAGGTTTCTGTGTGACAGACGCATGTAGGGAAAGGGTGACCAAGATGTGCTTTCTCAAACTTCCAGGAATTACCTAGGAATCTTATGAAAACCCAGATTCTGACTCAATGGGTCTTTGCTGGGGCTGAAATGCTGCTTTTCTGACAACTTCTAGATGCTGCCAAAGCTGCAGTTCCCTAAGCACACTTGTAAAGGACAGACAGAAAACAGGAAGTGGCAGGGTTCAAGGATCACACTTTCCTGCATCTGAAAACTTCTCTGGTCTACCTCTGAGTCTTGACTTGAGTTCCAGATTATGCTCTAAATGGCTTCATTTTATGTGTCCAAGTGCACATTTAAGTTAGTCCTCCTTCCCCAGTATAGAGGACCTCATGGCAAGCATTGTAATACATTTCTGGAAAGCATGGTGCATTGTCTCTGCTGCTGCTGGTTACAGTGACACACACACACACACAGCACAGCAACTGCCTGGCTGTTCTAAACCAGGAAAGGGATGAGATTGACTTCTGCAACCAGATAGAATTGTTCTATAATAAGCCTTTCTGTGCTTCATCTGCTGAGCTTTGCTACTGCTTACTATTGCAGACAGAGCTCTTAAGATTGAGTTAGATCTGTTAGAGCACTTGTGATTCACTAGTATTACAGGGTAGGTGTTCCAGAAGTACTTTGGAGGGTTTTTTCTTCCCAAAAGAGACAAGAAAGAATGTGTATGCTGGAAGAGTATCCCTGGCTTTTCGGATATGCAGCCCCTTGTCTTTGCTGAAAACCAGGGCAGTATCATCATTTTGCATATGAAGAAATTGAGGCTCAGATAGACTAGGCAAAAGTCACAGTGAGAATAGAAAAGAAACTAAGCTACATTTGGTGGCTCAATCCTTTATCCTAGCTACTTGGGAGGCTGAGATTGGGAGGATTTTGCTTCTAGTCTGCCCTGGCAAAAAACAGTGTTCACGAGACCCTACCTCAATGGAAAAGTTAGTTATGGTGGCATGCACCTGTCATTCCAGCTACAGCAGAAAGTGTAAAAGAGGAGAATCAAGGTCCAGGACAGTCCAGGCAAAAAGTGACTCCCTATTTCAAAAGTAACCAGAAAAAAGACTGTGGAGACACGATTCAATCAGTAGACCACTTGCCTAGCATGCACATGGAACTGAGATCAAACCTCAGTCCTACCACAAAAAAAGGGAAAGGAGTCGGAATGATAGCATGCAGCACTAACATAGACTTCACAGTCCATCACAAACACTGACTCACTTTGTGTAAGGAGGTGTGATGCTCCTTCATGAATAGGATGGATGACTCAGAGCTTCACCCTACTACTCCTGCCCAAGAAGTCAGCTTGGTAAAGGTGACTCCATGCTATGAAAGAAGAGAGGATAACAGCAGGCATCCTCTACCAATGGTTTATACACCTGCTCAGGGCTGCCTCAAACCCCTGTGGCTTTCTCAAAGACAAAAACTAGCAGGGCAACCAACAACCCCTAGGTTTGGGAATTTCAGCCCCTAGGCCCTTCCTTAAAGATCACCATGGAAGACAGGGTTGGAAGAGAAAAGGAACATGTGCCTCCTCATCCCATTTTAAAGGATTAAAAGCAGAATCTTTCCATTTCATCACAATGGAGGATGACTCCAGCTGGAACCTTCATGTACCTGGTTTGTATATATCAATTAATTTATGTTCACCAGCAGGTCATCAGGGGGTGTGTTGGTTCTTTGTGGGGGAAAAGAGTCACAAAGAAAAGCACAGTTCTATTTTTAGTTTTTGAGGAGCCTCCAGACTGGTTTCCATAGTGGTTGTACTAATTTACAATCCCACCAAAAATGTGGGAAGGGTTCCTTTTCCCCACAACCTCGCCATCATTTGTGTTTGTGTTCATTCTAACAGGAGTGAGGCAGAATCTTAATGTGGTCTTGATTTGTATTTCCTTTATGGCCAGGGATGTTGAGCATTTCTTCATGTGTTTTTTGGCAATTTGGACTTCATTTGCCCATTTCTTCTTTGGATCATTGATTTTTTGGGAGTTTAGTTTTTCGAGCTCCCTGCATATTCTGGTTATCAATCCCTTGTCAGATGTGGCTAGCAAAGATTTTCTCTCATTCTGTAGGCTTCCTTTTCAATCTGGTGATCATTTCTTCAGTTGTGTAGAAGATTTTTAGTTTCATGTAGTCCCATTTGTCAATCCTTTCTCTTAGTTGCTGAGCCTTTTGAGTTTTATTGAGGAAGTCATTGCCTATGCCTATTAATTAGAGTGTATGCCCTGTTTTTTCCTGTACTAGCTTCAAAGTTTCAGGTCTGATATTAAGGTCCTTGAGGCACTTTGAGTTAATACTTGTATAGGGTTAAAGACATGGATATAGTTTTAGTTTTCTTCATGCAGATATCCAGTTTTCTTAGCAACAGTTGTTGAAGAAGCTATATTTTCTCCATTGTATGTTTTGGGTGCCTTTGTCAAAAATCAAGTGGGCATAGCAATGTGGATTCATATCTGGGTCTTCTATTTTTTTCACTGGTCTTCATGTTTATTTTTGTGACAGTACCATGCAGTTTTTATTGCTATGGCTCTGAAATAGAGTTTGAAGTCAGGTATTGTGATATTATCAGTGTTACTCTTTTTGCTGTATTGCCTTGGCTATTCATGTCTTTTGTGGTTCCAAGTGAACTTTATGGCTGATTTTTCAATCTTTGTGATGAATGTCATTGCAATTTTGATGGGGATTGCATCGAACATATAGATTGCTTTTGGTAATATAGCTGTTTTCACAATGTTGATTCTGCCAATCCATGAGCATGGGAGATCTTTCCATCTTCTATAGTCTTCGATTTCTTTCTTCAGTGGTTTATAGTTTCCATTGTAGAGGTCTTTCTCTTTGTTAAGTTTATTTCTAGGCATTTTGTTTTTGAGGCTATTGTAAATGGAATTATTTTCCTATTTTCCTTCTTAGTTTATTCATTGTTGTTATATAGAAAGGCTGTTGATTTTTGTAAATTGATTTTGCATCCTGCTACTTTGCTGAAGGTGTTTATGATGTCTAGGAATTTTTTTGGGTCTTTCAGGTATAAGATCATGTCGTCTGCAAATAGGGATAGTTTGACTTCTTCCTTTCCTATTTAAATTCCTTTTATTTCTTTTTCCTGTCTTACTGCTCTGACTAGGAATTCCAAGACTACGTCAAATAAGACAGCAGAGAGTGGACCAGCAATACCACTCCTAGGGATATACCTGAAGGCATGTAAATCATGCTACAATAAAGGCACTTGCACATCCATGTTTATTGCAGCACTATTCACAATAGCTAAGCTATGGAAACAGCCAAGATTCCCACTGCTGATGAATGGATTAAGAAAATGTGGGATTTACATACAGTGGAATTTTATTCAGCTATAAAGAAGAATGAAATTTTCTTGTTTGCAGGTAACTAGATGGAACTGTAGAACATTATCTTAAATGAAGTTAGCCGGATTCAGAAAACCAAACAGGTGTTTGTATTCTCTCATATGTGGAAGAGAGACCTAATACAAATACAAGCATTATTATCAAAAACAAGTTATGCTAAGGGGAAGTCACATATGAGAGAGGGAGGGTAAAAGAAGGAAGTTAAGAAGGTAAATATTATTGATGTACTTCCCATACAAGAATGAATATAGAATTTTTAAACCTGTTGAAATCATCATAAGAGGGGGTCTAAGGTAGAAAAGAGAAAAATAGGATGAACCAATTTGGTTTATAATACATATATACATGGAAATGTTACAATGAAACACCCTTTCTAGTATCGTCAACAAACAAAAATGCCATTTTTTCTACAAAAACAGAGACCAGGAAGGCAAAAGAGATCCTGTCTGGGGATTAGGTACCAGTGGGAGGGGGAAGGAAATAAGGAAAGGGCTTGGAAGGTGAATACGGTAGAAATATTCTGTACACATGTATGTGAATGGAAAAATGAGACCTGTTGAAACTATTCCTGGAATAGGGGTAGGGGGATAAAGAATAATGATGGAGGGGGTGAATTCTACTGTGATAAATTGTAAGAAATTTTGTAAATGTCACAATGTACCCCCAATACAACAATAATAAATGAAATATATATACATCTATACGTATATATATATATGTATAAAAGAAAAGCACAGGACAAAGTAGCTACAGAAGGGAAGGGGAAGTGGGATGACATAAAAAATATAAAACAAAATGATAGATTGGGGGCAATAACTGCAGGAGCTAACTCTCCTCTCTGCCATTTGCTACCTACCCTCCATCAAAACTATTCTACATCTTCTCCTTCCTCCTGAAACTGATTAACACTTTTCCTTCATGTTTAGCTGGGGATCTCCATGCACATTTGGAGACAGTGAATGTATAGAGAAAACAAACAAGTGCCACCTTATTCTGCCATTGTCAACTCCATCCCTACCACCCTTGGCTGTCCTATGCCAAATGTATTCCTTTACAAAAGGAGGGCTGACTGTAGTCCTATCCAGAACTTTTTAAGGAGTGAGAGAGCAAGAATATTTCAAGGACAATTCCCAGATGCTCATGAAGTCTAAACTGGATCTCAGACCTGTTGGTTATGTAGATATATGCTTGCTATGAAACCATTCCTATGCCACACTCTTCTGGGTACCTTTCCTAAACCAGATGCAAAGTGTTCTTGTCATTATGTAGTTTCATTTATTTCAGTATAAAATTTAAGCTAATTTCAGGCTTGTTGGAATTAACCCTAATAGCACAACCTAGCATAGGTTCATGGCCAAAAATTTTTTTTTTTCATTTTTCTTTTATTATTCATATGTGCATACAAGGCTTGGTTCATTTCTCCCCCCTGCCCCCACCCCCTCCCTTACCACCCACTCCACCCCCTCCCGCTCCCCCCCTCAATACCCAGCAGAAACTATTTTGCCCTTATCTCTAATTTTGTTGTAGAGAGAGTATAAGCAATAATAGGAAGGAACAAGGGGTTTTGCTGGTTGAGATAATGATAGCTATATAGGGCATTGACTCACATTGATTTCCTGTGCATGGGTGTTACCTTCTAGGTTAATTCTTTTTGATCTAACCTTTTCTCTAGTTCCTGGTCCCCTTTTCCTATTGGCCTCAGTTGCTTTAAGGTATCTGCTTTAGTTTCTCTGCATTAAGGGCAACAAATGCTAGCTAGTTTTTTAGGTGTCTTACCTATCCTCACCCCTCCCTTGTGTGCTCTCGCTTTTATCATGTGCTCATAGTCCAATCCCCTTGTTGTGTTTGCCCTCGATCTAATGTCCACATATGAGGGAGAACATACGATTTTTGGTCTTTTGAGCCAGGCTAACCTCACTCAGAATGATGTTCTCCAATTCCATTCATTTACCAGCGAATGATAACATTTCGTTCTTCTTCATGGCTGCATACAATTCCATTGTGTATAGATACCACATTTTCTTAATCCATTCGTCAGTGCTGGGGCATCTTGGCTGTTTCCATAACTTGGCTATTGTGAATAGTGCTGCAATAAACATGGATGTGCAGGTGCCTCTGGAGTAACAGTCTTTTGGGTATATCCCCAAGAGTGGTATTGCTGGATCAAATGGTAGATCGATGTCCAGCTTTTTAAGTAGCCTCCAAATTTTTTTCCAGAGTGGTTGTACTAGTCTACATTCCCACCAAGGAACCCTCTTACACTGTTGGTGGGAATGTAGACTAGTACAAAAATTTTTTTACAATGAAACACTCTTAGTTTGACAGCACCTATTAGCCTCCTAACATTGTATAATTAAACATCAAAACGTATGCATAGATTCCAAACATTTAAAAATTTTTTCATTAGCATAAATTTATCATATAAAGAGGTTTCCTTATATTTACAGCATGCATATAATGTACTTTGAGTGAGGTCACCCCATCTACATTATTGCTTCTTTTTTGAAAACATTTTTATTAATATACATTATTTGTACAGGGGGTTTCACTGTGACATTTCCATACATGCTTACAATGTGCCTTAGTTAAATTCACCTGCTACACCATTCTCCCATATCTCCTTTCTTCTTCTTAAGACAATTTCAACAGGCTTCGTTGTCCTATTTTCATACAAGTATATTAAGTACAAAACCCACATTTGCCCTCTTTTGTCCTCTCCATTCCCTGTCCCTCTCCCATCATTACCACTCCTAAGCAGGACCTTTGCATGTTACTGTTCTTCATTGTTTTAGTGTATATCCATTGCTCAAAGGGATGTGCCATGGTATTTCACGTCTATTTATATAGATACATACATATATATATATTACTTTAATCAGATTAACTGCCTCTATCACTCTTTTACAATCCCACCTACCTTTTTGTTATTCAACAGTTTTTTAGTGCATTTCATTATGCTATATTCATACACAGATGCAGTGTGTATCAATATTATTCACTATCATTCTCTATTGTATCCTGACATATTCCTTTGGATACATACCCAAGTGTGGTATCACTGGATCTTATGGTAATTCTATTTTTAGTTGTTTTGAGGAGCCCTCCATACTGCTTTCCATAGTGGTTGCACTAAATTTATTGCCACTAATCATGTATAAGAGTTCCTTTTCCCCACATCCTCACCACCATTTGTTGTTGTTTGTGTTTTTAATGATAGCCATTCTGACTGGAGGTGAATTCTCAATGTGGTTTTGATTTGCATTTCCTGTATGGTGAGGGATGGTGAGAATTTCTTCATTTATTTATTGGTTCTGTACTTCTTTTGAGAATTGTCTGTTCAGTTCCTTTGACCATTTATTAATTGGGTTGTTGATTCCTAAGGAGTTTATTTTATTTTTCTGTGCTCTCTATCCTGGTTGTGAATCCCTTGTCAGATGTATAGCTGGCAAATATTTTCCCTCAGTCTCTTCAGACTCAAAATATTTTCAATATACAGTGAGGAGTTTGTTTAGATTAAACAGATAGTTGATCAGCCAATAATTCTGCACAAACGTTCTCATATTTTCATAACAATTTTATAAATTTTCTGCTCCCTGATATATAGTTATCTGTACTTTATGTGATATCTGCTGAGTGATTCAGAACCATCATAAATCTATAATTAATCAAATTTAAATATTTTTAAGATAATTTCTTCCATATATGTAACATCCTACAAGTTATTTAAATCAAACTTCCCAGAAAATTGATCCTCAACATCAATATTATCAGAAGCTTTTTTAGTTTTAATAAAATTCATATTAATTAAATGTTTAAACATATTAATATTAATTTCAGTTATGTTTTTATAAATAGTATTAGTCTGAAATATCATAATTTATAACATAAATTAGATATAATTTCTCTATAATTATTTTGTCCCTTCCAAAGCTACCCTGGCATGTAACATATGTACTAATTTCCTAATATTGCTGTAATCAATCACTACAAATTTAGTGTAAAACATTGTAACTTTGTTGTCTTAGAATTCTGTAAGTCAAAAGTCTGGTATGGTTCTCCTGAGTTAAAATCAAGATGTCAGCTTGGGAGTGTAGCTCGGTGCTATAGGGTATTTAGCACGTGCAAGGTCCTTTGTGCAAATAGTAGCACACACACACACTTAAAATCAAGGTGTCAGCAGGGCTGCCTTCTTTTCTGGTGGCTCTAGGAAAGGTCTTTTTCCTTGTATTTCCCAACTTCTAGATGCCACCTGCCTGCATTCCTTGGCTTATGACCCTCTCTCTCTCTCCATCTTCAAAGCCAGCAGTGTCAGCCTCAGTACTTCTCATGGTGCCACGTAGCTGACTCTCTTCTGCCTCCCTCTTTCACTTATAAGCTCTGCTGCAATTACATTGGACCCATGTGAATAATACAGGCAAATCTCCCCATTTAAAAGTTAGTGGATTGACAAGCTTAATTTTGTCTGCAAATGGTATTGCTATTTGTTATGTAACCCAATAAATTCACAGGTGCCATAGATTAGAGTAGGAACACCTTGGGAGGAGCATTACTTTGCTTACCACACCCTGTGTGATTTCTCATGAGGTCATACCTCAGGATTCAATGCCTTGAATACACGGTTAACTTCTTTTCTTCTGGTTATAGGACTAAAATATTACTCCCCATGGACTAAGATGCTTGCTGCTCCTAGAGGCACAAACTTTCAGAACTGTGGAGTAAGTGGGACTTTGCCCAGCCTACAGACTACAAAGCTCCTTGTGGCCAGCATGGCTCCAGGTACACATTGTAGGAAGGGAAGCTTCTAAAGTGAAGCCTTGACTGGCCCCACCCTTAGACTACATGTAACACCAACCTGTAAACCAGAAACTACAAGAGACTCCAGCTAGTTTTATTTTCTTGGAGTGGTGCTGGGGATCAGGTCTCAGGCTGTGGACATGTGAGTGTTTGCCTCCTGAGCTATACCCATAGCCCAGTGGTGAGAAGTAGCATATCAACCCTGTCACCACACTGTCCTGCCTGAACATGGACAATAATTAAACTGAAAGACTAGAGGTCGTTAAACCTCCAGTCAATGACTTGGCCATAGCTATGCAAATTACAATGCAGAATACAAAAAATATGAAAAAAAGCAAGAGAACATAATTCTGCCAAAAATACTGATTCCATAATGTCAGACTCTAATAGTAGTGAAGTGATGAAATCTCAGACAAAGTATTCAAAAAAGTAATTATAAGAATGATCAATAAATTCAAAGAGGATGCCAATAAACACCTGAAGGAATTCAAAGAGGATACAAATAAACACCAGAAATAAATGAAGACAATGCTGGGTATGGAAAGAGGGACATAATGAAGATATACACATCCTGAAAGAATAAAATTGAAATTATAGGAATCTAAAGATCAATAAGTCAAATAAAAAAACTCATTCAGTGCCTGAAAGATAGACAGGATCAAGTTGAAGACAGAATATCTGGGTCAATGAATTAGAACATTCTGACAGTGATGAGGAAAAAATAAACTTCAAATGGAACACACAAGACCTCTAGAACACCATTTAAAAATCAAACCTAATAACCATGGGAATAGAATGAGAAGAGGTGGCAAGATAAAGGCACAGAAAACATATTCAATAAAATAATAGCAAAAAATTTGCTAAGTCTTGGGAAAGAAACAGCCATTCAGGTGCAGGAGGTTTTTAGAACACCACACATGCAAGACCAGAAAAGATCCACTCCACTTGATATTATAGCTAAAACATTAAATTTACAAAACAAAGAATGTTGAAACCTACAAAAGAATAGCCACAAGCCCTAAATAAAGGCAAGCCCATCAGAATAACAACAGATTTCTCAAAAGAAACCCTAAAACCAAGGAAGGAATACAAGATGCACTTTAAGCCATGAAAGAAAACAGCTGCCAAGTTAAATTACTGTATTCAGCAATGCTATTCTTCATAATTACAGGAGAAATGACAAATTTCCATGATTGACAAAAACTAAAGGAATTCATGACAACTAAGCCGGCACTGCAAAAGATACTGAAAGGAATAATAATATACACAAAAGAGGAAAATAAACAAACCTCTGTGGTTTAGCATTATTATAAGGTTAGAATTATTTGTAATGGAGACAACCATCTTCTAATGGCCATCTCTTTGCTAACTGCTCTACTTACTTTATTTGAGATGAGACTTGATGGTTCAATTGTTACCAGAAGTGCTGGGGTAGGTAAGGAATACCATCCTTCTGGATCCCTTCCCTAAAGAACTAGGCTGTTGCAGAATTGACAAGACAAGCATTTTTTTGTAAATCAGACCACAGAATAAATTCTGATGGCCTGTCTGTTGTACTGCCTGTTCCATTTTTTCCATTCTGTTCTTCTTTAGTCACTCACACAGTACTTGTGGAGCCACCTGTTACTAGTGCTCTTGGTCCTGCCTGGGAGCTGCATTAATGCAGTCAGAGTAGCAGAGTTGATAAGGAATATGCCAATAATTTAGACCGTTCTCCCAGGTTGGAGTTCCCTAATACTTCTTTTTTTTTTTTATTCATATGTGCATACAAGGCTTGGGTCATTTCTCCCCCTGCCCCCACCCCCTCCCTTACCACCCACTCTGTCCCCTCCTTCTTCCCCCTTACCCCATCGCTACCCGGTAGAAACTATTTTGCCCTTATCTCTAATTTTGTTGAAAAGAGAGTATAAGCAATAATAGGAAGGACCAAGGGTTTTTGCTAGTTGAGATAAGGATAGCTATACAGGGAGTTGACTGACATTGATTATCTGTGTGTGTGTTTTACCTTCTAGGTTAATTATTTTTGATTTCACCTTTTCTGTAGTTCCTGGTCCCCTTCTCCTATTGGCCTCAGTTGCTTTTAAGGTATCTACTTTAGTTTCTCTGAGTTGAGGGCAACAAATGCTATCTAGTTTTTTAGGTGTCTTATCTATCCTCACCCCTCCCTTGTGTGCTCTTGCTTTTATCATATGATCAAAGTCCAATCCCCTTATTTTGTTTGCCCTTGATCTAATGTCACATATGGGGAGAACATACGATTTTTGGTCTTTTGGGCCAGGCTAACCTCACTCAGAATGATGTTCTCCAATTCCATCCATTTACCAGCGAATGATAACATTTCATTCTTCTTCATGGCTGCATAAAATTCCATTGTGTATAAATACCACATTTTCTTGATCCATTCATCAGTAGTGGGGCATCTTGGCTGTTTCCATAACTTGACTATTATGAATAGTGCTGCCATAAACATGGGTGTGCAGGTGCCTCTGGAGTAACCTGTGCCACATTTTTTTGGGTATATCCCCAAGAGTGGTATTGCTGTATCAAATGGTAGATCAATGTCTAGCTTTTTAAGTAGCCTCCAAATTTTTTTCCAGAGTGGTTGTACTAGTTTACATTCCCACCAACAGTGTAAGAGGGTTCCTTTTTCCCCTCATCCTCACCAACACCTGTTGTTGGTGGCGTTGTTAATGATGGCTATTCTAACAGGGGTGAGGTGGAATCTTAGTGTGGTTTTAATTTGCATTTCCTTTATTGCTAGAGATGGTGAGCATTTTTTCATGTGTTTTTTGGCCATTTGAATTTTTTCTTTTGAGAAAGTTCTGTTTAGTTCACTTGCCCATTTCTTTATTGGTTCATTAGTTTTGGGAGAATTTAGTTTTTTAAGTTCCCTATATATTCTGGTTATCAGTCCTTTGTCTGATGTGTAGCTGGCAAATATTTTCTTCCACTCTGTGGGTGGTCTCTTCAGTTTAGAGACCATTTCTTTTGTTGGGCAGAAGCTTTTTAGTTTTATGAGGTCCCATTTATCTACGCTATCTCTTAGTTGCTGTGCTGCTGGGGTTCCATTGAGAAAGTTCTTATCTATACCTACTAATTCCAGAGTATTTCCTACTCTTTCCTGTGTCAGCTTTAGAGTTTATGGTCTGATATTAAGATCCTTGATCCATTTTGAGTTAATATTGGTATAGGGTAATATATATGGATCTAGTTTCAGTTTTTTGCAGACTGCTAACCAGTTTTCCCAGCAGTTTTTGTTGAAGAGGCTGCTTTTTATCCATTGTATATTTTTAGTGCCTTTGTCAAAGACACCTAATACTTCTTCAGTCATCCTGAGGGAGGGGTGCTACATCTTCCTTACTTAATACTGTTGTATCCTTTTGGGGGTTTGGGAATCTTGTCCTGGGGCCCTGCCCCTCCACTCCCAGTCACTAAGAATGAAAGAGTGCTGTGTTACTAAGATTTGCATTAAAATTCGTGTAATATTAATAGGTCAAAGGAGAAAATTATATATTACCCAATACTGAAATTTCTTTCCTCCGTCTTTCTACCAGATATTTTATTTGCTCCTATCTCTCCCTCTTGGATACATTGAAGTAGGGATATTAGAGAGGATGCCAAAATAATCATGACCACTACTTCATTTTTTTTCCTATAAGACAATTTTGTCTCGATTTTATGTAGTTAGTTTTGGTGGTACTAGGGTTTGAACTCAGGGCCTCATGCTTGCTAGGCAGGTGCTCTACCACTTGAGCTACTTCACTAGTCCTCTGTAGTTAGTTTTAACAAAATAAATTTTATCATGAATATATTCACGAGACTAAAAATAGGCAGAAAAATGTATTTTCTTAAAAGTACAACCCAGGAATAAAATGGAAAATTCCAGAGCTAGAAATTACACAATCAGTTTTATTAAACCTTCTACGATTTTGGCAAATGTCTAATGACACATGTCTACCATTAAAGTGAAACTATTCTTGATTAAAAATAGGCAGTTTCTTTACAATAACTCCCATCAAGAAGTGGAGTCTCTGTCTCTACTCCTCAACTCTTGCACTGACCTTCCAACTTTTTTTGACTAACAGAATGTGGGAGAAATAACACTGCATATATTTGAAGAGTAAAGTTTCTAGAACTCTACTGCTTTTTGAACAAGTTTAAGTTAGTCTCCCAGATCGTGAGAAAAGACCTCTTGTGAAGGGAGGTTCCAGACTTCCCTGACATCTTAGCCCACCTAAATGAAGGCCAAACATGAGAACAAACCCAACAGATGCCATGTGGGGCAAAGATAAACTTCCAAAGGATTCCAGCTGAAACTGCCAACTCACAAAATCATGGGCAAATCAGTGGTTGTTGTTGTTAATGAGCTAGCTTCTTACACTGAAGTAGCTAACTGAGTAATTTTTATGACCCAATAAGATCCTTTCACTGACTGGTTCTGGAAGAAATCTTACTAGAATCAATACACCTTTTTTTCTTCTAAGTCACAATGGATTTCTTAATTCAATAATACTTACATTGCCATGTCATCCAATATGGCTAGGGACAATAAGATAAGTGCACATTCATGAGACTTCATACTCTAACATGGAAGCCACCTGGTTCTGAGACATGTATGTGTTATGAATTTTGAAGTAGGTAGTTTAACAATTAATGATGTGTGTAAGATAGTCCACTTGTAGGTACAAATTATTGTGTTAATTGACCTGTATGAGCACTGTTGTCATCATAGATAGCCTAGAGATACAAATCAAATTTCAGGTTTGCCCAAAGGGAACAAAAAAATTGAGAACACAGAAAAGACAAAACCAAGCCAAACCAACAAACCCCCCAAACCTTCACTATGTGCCAGCCAAAAACAATGCTCTACCATGGTAGGGACCTGCGTCCTATTTTCTGGATTGCTGGCTCTCCCCCTGCCACCACTGACTCTAATCTGGTCAGGATTTGACCAAACTGAATCTGGAAGTGCTACCTTTAAAACTGGGACTCTGTTATTTACTTCTTCTCTAGATCTCATTTCACATAAGAAACAATCCCATTTAAAAAAAAAAAAGTCAAATTTTCCAAATTTCAGCTATATGGAATTTACAGAATCATGGTAACAAAAAGAAAAAATATGTTTTATTAATAATTGCTCAAGCATAAAAGAAACCAGTCTACCCTCCTATGGGTAAGTTGATAAATAAACTGTGGTACATCCAGACAATGGAATAGTAATTCTATGCAAACCTAAATAACCTTTTAAAGCCACAAAGTACACAGAGAAACCTTAAATGTATACTTTCAAGTGAAGCAACTCAATCTGGAGCAATTATGTGATTCAGGTATTAACATATTAGAAAAGAAATAAATATAATGACAAAATATATTAGTGCTTGCCAAGGACTCAGGTAGAAAGAAGAAGGGATGAATAGGTGGAGCACCAGGAGTTTTTAGGACACTGAAACTATTTTTGATACTTAATGGTGGAAATGTGCCATTAAACATTTGTCAAAACCCATAGAATCTATAATACAAAAATGAGCCCTAGTGTAAACTATGGACTTTTTGTTAATAACACTGTATCAATATGTTCTGTAACCCAAAAACTGCCTCCCCAAGTAAAAGATACTCATTTTTTTTTAGATAAAAAAAAAAAAACAAGGTTGGTCAAGTATGTTGGCCAGTGCTTGTAATCCCAGTACTGGGAGGCTGAGTAAGGAGGATTGCTTGAGCCTAGGAGTTCAAGACTACATAGGGAAAGTAGTAAGGCCATGTCATAAAACAAAACGAACAACCCTCCTCCAACCAACCAAACAAACCCCCAGTAAGTGATATCAGAATGGGCAAGGTTCCATGAAGCCCAATAGGCACAGCTTCTAAAATCCAGCAGACAATTAGGAACCTAGAAAATTGTTATAATGTCTTTTAAAATCTGATGAAACCCAAATGTAATAACAAGAATAGTGAATAAATAACAATGAATCCACTTTGTATAATAGCAGGCATAAAATACACTAAATGCTTAAATGGAAAAGTAGACTGTGTTAACTTATATCTGGATTACTGCAACAACATACCTCAGATAATGAGCTTTGAAAGGGGAAAACTTATTTTGTTCACAATTTTGGAGGTTTCAGTCCAACTTCAGTTAGCCTATTGCTTTTTTTTTTTTAAATCAAATGTCCTTTAATTTCAGGCAACAATATGAAACATAAGAAGCACACAACAGTTTTGTAATATAGTTTCAAAGTGTATGCAAATTAAAATACAGAAGTTAAACATTGTTGTACTGACCACATTTTGACATTTTTAGATAAACTGCTTATAAAACTTAGAATTCAAATATTAGCCAATCTGAAAACTTTACTTTCCATAATATAAAAATGATACTTTGAGATCAAATTTTTTTACTAAACAAACAAGATAAAGATTTAAAATAATCATTAAAAACTCAGCATTAGAATTTATAAAGATTAGCTGCAGAAATATATTGGCAGTTACTTTTCTTATAAAGGTAACATTCACTACCTTACAAAATAGTCTCTAACATAAATTACCTCAATAACTGCTGTTTTAGAACCCGATAACCCTTACATTAAATCGATTATAAAATGTTATTGGAAAAACTTTGATACACATCTTTTGGGTTTTTTTTAAATAATATTTTAAGGACTTATGTAAACATTTCATTCCATCAAAGCACAACAGATAAGTAATGGATATTTCAACTGCAAATAAAATATAGAATAAAAAAATTGTTATATATTTGTAAAAAAATCAACCTTACCAGAGTAAGCAAAAAAGTATCAAACTTTTAAACAGTTCTTTCCATTCTGATACAAAAATCACCACACTCCATTCATGTACCTTAGATGCCCAGTAGGACAAAAAACATGAAAAATGGTTAACCCAGACTCAAAAACTCTCAAGTTCAACAAATGTTTAAAAGCCCATTTTAAAGACTTGACAATGGAACAAGTATACATAATCAGAACACATAACTTATATATTTAGTAATGTCTTAGGTTTTCTTTTATATTTGTAATTTAGAATTTATTCATAGCAATAAAACACACACATACACAACCACACATAACTGAGAAAAGCTAAGTTTCAGAAAACATAAGAAATGCAAACTTAGAGGGTAAATTGATTTATTTTAAAAAATTCAATTTACCAAATTTCATCTTATCTGCATTTTTGGGTTGACAAGTATTATGATTTAGGAAACTGAAGTTGTTGAGAGCTCCTTTCTTCCTGTTCAGTGTTTTTAATTTATACAGGGCTTCCAGTTATGCTAGCAGCTTCCTTGAGGTCGTCCTCCACTTTACGCTGTCACCAATCTCTTACATATGACATACACCTCTGAATGGCAAAATCCTAAATGAAACTTAGCTTCACTTTTGACCTTTTAATTGACAAAACTCCATTAAAAAGAAATCCATCTAATTTTTAGGCAAGTCCACAAAATACTTTCTTAAAAATCAAATGCTTTTATGAGAGTAAAGATCCTTCAAAGTTTTTAACTCTTCTATTAGAGTTTTATTTTGATTTTTCAAGACTATGTCTCAATTTTTGAGGCATTTTGCAGATTCTTTCTTCTTCTCGTGACATTCTAGAGAAGCTTCTCTGTTTTTCATCAACCTTATTTCCCTTTTCAGTTGGGGGTCTTCTGTCTTAGCTGTCTGATACGTAAGAGTCACAGGAGACATCATCACCACGTTTTGTGGCAGTGAATTAGATGAATGTGTGGCATGGATCTGACATGTCTGCATATCTCCTGATGCAATCGGTACAACGATGTGGTTGCTGGGTACAAGTATTTGTTGTCCACCAGAGGACTGCACATACTGGAGAATAATATGAGTACTGCCTGAATTGGTCATGGTTAATGCCTGCAGTCCCTCCATCTGTGCCTGGACTGGCCAATTGTAAGCACCATTTGTGCAATGGCAAGTGTAAAGATGAGTACCACACTAGGATCCCATGAGCTTTCCGTGAGGAACCTATGCTGTCACAGGAGTCCTGACATTCCTCACTTTCTGATAAAGATGATTCCTGTCGAACAATATGAGAAATATGAGCCCCTGAACAGCTGGACCAGGTTGAGGTGCAATCTCTGCAGTGTTACTCTTATAGGAATCTTCCATAATCAACTTTCCTGCACAACTGTCTCCCAAAAGCCCACACCAGCTGGATACTCTCTGCAGGCCTTTTAGAGTGAGGTAGGTTTTCCTGGCATGCTTTCAGCTCAGAGCTGCTCCTGGCCTCTGAGGGATGCCTGCCCCATCGCTTGTTAAGGGAGAAAGGATTTGAAAGGTGGGGTGCTCCTTCCTCATCTTCGCCTAGTTTGCCTAGGTGGTTCATAATCCTGTCAGGTACCTATGGGAAAGGATTTTTTTTCAAGTGCTGGGGATGGAACCCAGGGCCTCACTCGGGAGTTCACTGGGCCACACCCTCAGCTGGAAGTGGCCCCATTGATTTTGGTTTTTATGGGTGAGGCAGTATATCATTGTGGGAACACAAGGAATAGGAAGCTGCCTACCTCATGACTGCCAGGAAGTAAAGAGAAGAGAAAGAGAAGCACCCATACACCTCCCACTAGGCCCTACCTATTAAAGGTTTCTGTCATTTTCCAATAGTGCCCACCCTTTCACAAATGGGCCTTCAGGGGACTTTCCCAATGCAAACTATAGCAGAAGCCATAAAGGCAAAAGTTTCAACAAATGTCATAAGGTTGACCTGGCTGTGTCAGTGAAACATGACACACAGCAAACATGAGTAGAGGCTTGCTCCATGGCTAGGGTACAGTTAGGAAAAAAACTCCCTGCCTGCAGAAAACTGGCATATTAAGAAAGGGGGAATTCTGAAGAACATTGGCTCAGAGGACTTGTAGGCAAAATTAAAGTGCAAATTGTAAATTGCATGAGCAGGAGTGCATCTCAGGGGAAGTCATGGTATTTCCTAATTTGTATAAGAAGCTGGGATCAGAGGAACTGAGGCAACAAGAATCCATTACCAAGTGAACAACTAGACAGGTGACAGATATATTCCTATAGGCCAGGACCAAGGGAGACAGGAAGGGTCCTGCTCTCCAATGTGTGGGGGTGAAACAAGGGAGACTCTGCTGGGTTGGATAAAGACTGAACAAGCCTGGAAAGCTTGGTTGGTGAAACAAGAAATTGTTCATGGCAGAAGCCTGGATGCTTTTCTTCCATCACTTTTAGGTAGGCTGTCACCTTGACTTTGATCCATCTCATGCCTCTCCTTTCATGTGTGTTTATGAAATCTATTCTGTCAGCCCAGAGATAATCAGTCGAACAACAGAGTGCTTTCATGAGTTATGAAATTTTATAAAAATCTTTGAACCATCTCAATTCTTGTAGCAACTTTAATATTCATTCACAGTAATCAATCTTACAAAAGAATGGAAGGGACTTCCTATTCTAGTGCCTGTGCCTGGACTCTGGCTCCTCCCCGTGTAGCCAGTGCTGCCTCCTTAACAGGACATAAAATGTTTGCCAGCCTCCATAACAAGGACACAGACATCTGCCTGCTCACTCAGAACCACTCCTACACCAATCATGGCCACTTTTGTGGAGCTCAGCATCAAAGTAAAAATGCCCATTGTGGGTCTGGGCACCTGGAAGGTAAATATGCAAATCTTGGGACACCTGCCTCATTGGAGGGCCATTTGGGCATTGTCTCCTCTCAGCATACAGTGGGGCAGAGATTTGGAGAGCTGAGATGCAACCCTAGTTGCTTTCTTTCTCAGGGATGCTTCAGGCTACAAAGCTCAAAGACTGACTTTCTTACCCTCCCCCTACTCTCCCTCTGCAGTATAAGAGCTTCCCTAGCAAGTATCAAGTTTCAAAAAGGTACCAGACTTAAAAAATTAAATTACTTTTGGGGAATTTACTCTCTTAGTAGAATTTTCCTTGGAAGTCCTTCCTGACTCTGAGACACTCACAAGGGCTCAGCATTTTATAAGCCTTGGCACTTGGTTTTCTGCAAGCTGAGTAATTGAGCGAGCAGAGGCAGGTATACCCTGGCACGGGCACACCTTGCCGTTCATGCTGTGGGACTCTGACCAGCAGCATCAGTGTGGCTGTCTGCTGGCTGGAAATGCAGAATCTCAGAGCCCAGCCCAAGCTGCTGAATCCATGTTACACTTAACTAGGATCCCCAGGTGTGCTTGTGCAATTTAAAGTCTCAATAGTACTGGGACTACAGAGATCCTGGACTGGGGTCAGGAGCTCAGGTCCTGCTCAGGCTGTCAAAATACCCTAAGGCACACCCCAGTGATCTCTGAAGAAGGTTCATGTGCTGCCTTGAGATAAGTTTAACATTGTTCTATCATCTTCTCACTCTGCTTTCTTCCACATTTCCCTCAAGGACAGCACTACCCTAGCTTTTTCCAGGAAGCTACTTTGGATACCATCTCTCCTGTCCTTCATGGCTCACTTCTGATGGTCTTCCTCCTCTGGCTCTCTTTCCTTCGTTGCACCATCTTTCCCAGCTCCTTTCCGGATTCCTCTTTGTTTCAGCACTGAGTCATTCTCAGGACACATTCTTTCTCAAATCTGGTTCAGCACATCAGTGTCAGCTTGAGTCAGTCTTAGCCTCTCTTATTGAACAGCAAGATTTGTCCCAAGTCAGAACTTTTTTTTTTATTGGTTTATTCATATGTGCATACATTGTTTGGGCCATTTCTCCTCCCTCCCCCTACCTCCCTCCTTCTCTCCCCCACCCCCCTTGCTTCCAGGCAGAATCTATTCTGCCCTTATCTCTAATTTTGTTGAAGAGAAAATATAAGCAATAATAAGAAAGACAAAGCATTTTTGCTGGTTGAGTTAAGGATAGCTATACAGAGAGATTCCTAGCATTGCTTCCATGTGCAAATGTGTTACATCCCAAGTTGATTCATCTCTAAATGATCTTGTAACTAGTTCCTGATCCCCTTCTCATATTGACCTCTGTCGCTTTAAGGTTTCTCTATTAGTTCCTCTGCAGTGGGGACATCAAACACTTTCATGTTTTGGGTTTCTTACTATCCCCATACCTCCCATATGTGCTCTCCCCTTATCATGCAACCCAAGTCCATCCACATTGCTGTATTTGCCCTAGGTCTAAAGTCCGCATATGAGGGAGAACATACGATTTTTGGTCTCCTAAGCCTGGCTAACCTCGCTCAGAATGATGTTCTCCAGTTTCATCCATTTACTAGCAAATGATAACATTTCATTCTTCTTCATGGCTAAGTAAAATTCCATTGTGTATAAATACCACATTTTCTTAATCCATTCGTCAGGAGTGGGACATCTTGGCTGTTTCCATAACTTGGCTATTGTGAATAGTGCTGCAATAAACATGGGTGTGCAAGTGCCTCTGGAGTAACCTGTGTCTCATTCCTTTGGGTAAATCCCTAGGAGTGGGATTGCTGGATCATATGGCAGATCTATGTTTAGATTTTTAAGAAGCCTCCAAATTTTTTTCCAGAGTGGTTGCACTAGCTTGCATTCCCACCAGCAGTGTACAAGGGTTCCTTTTTCTCCACATTCTCGCCAACACCTGTTATTAGTGGTGTTGCTAATGGTTATTCTAACAGGGGTGAAGTGGAATCTTAGTGTGGTTTTGATTTGCATTTCTTTATGGCTAGAGATGGTGAGCATTTTTTCATGTGTTTTTTGGCCATTTGGATTTCTTCTTTTGAGAAGGTTCTGTTCAGTTCAGTTGCCCATTTCTTTATTGGTTCATTGATTTTGGGAGAGTTCAGTTTTTTGAGTTCCCTATATATTCTGGTTATCAGTCCTTTGTCTGATGTATAGCTGGCAAATATTTTCTCCCGCTCTGCGGGTGTTCTTTTCAGTTTAGAAACCATTTCTTTTGTTGTGCGGAAGCTTTTTAGTTTTATGAAGTCCCATTTGTCTATACTTTCTCTTAGTTGCTGAGCCACTAGGGTTCTATTGAGGAAGTCCTTGCCTATACCTATTACTTCCAGAGTGTTTCCTGCACTTTCCTATACCAGCTTTAGAGTTTTGGGTCTGATATTAAGGTCCTTGATCCATTTTGAGTTAATATTGGTATAGGGTGATAGACATGGATGTAGTTTCAGTTTCTTGTAGACGGATAACCACTTTTCCCAACAACATTTGTTGAAGAGGGAGTTATGTCTCCATCGTATATTTTTATCACCTTTGTCAAAAATAAGGTGGGCATAGCTGTGAGGATTCATATCCAGGTCCTCTATTCTGTTCCACTGGTCTTCATGTCTGTTTTTGTTCTGGTACCTTGCTGTTTTTATTGCTATAGCTTTGTAATATAGTTTGAAGTCGGGTATTGTGATACTTCCAGCATTGTTCTATTGCCTTGGCTATTGGTGGTCTCTTGTGTTTCCAAATGAATTTTAGGGTAGATTTTTCTATCTCTGTGATGAATGTCATTGGGATTTTGATGGGAATTGTATTAAACATGTAGATTGTTTTTCATAGTATAGCCTTTTTTACTATGTTGATTGTACCAATCCATGGGCACAGGAGATCTCTCCACCTTCTGTAGTCTTCCTCAATCTCTTTCTTCAGGGGTTTGTAGTTCTCCTTGTAGAGGTCATTCACATCCTTTCTTAAGTTTACTCCTAGGTATTTGACTTTATTTTAGGTTATTGTAAATGGAATTGTTTCCATATATTTTTTCTCTGTTTGTTATTGGTGTATAGAAAAGCTAATGATTTTTGTAAGTTGGTTTTGTATCCTGCCACCTTGCTGTAGCTGTTAATGGTGTCTAGGAGTTTTTGGGTGGAGTTTTTTGGGTCTTTAATGTATAGGATCATATCATCTGCAAATAGGGATATTTTAACAGTTTCTTTACTTATTTGTATTCCTTTTATTTCTTCTTCTTGCCTAATTGCTCTGGCTAGGAATTTGAGTACTATGTTGAATAGGAGCAGGGATAGTGGGAACCCTTGTTTTGTTCCTGATTTTAGGGAAATGGTTTCAGTTTTTCACCATTAAGTATGACGTTGGCTGTAAGTTTGTCATATATGGCCTTTATAATGTTGAGGTACTTTCCTTCTATTCCTAGTTTTCTTAGAGCTTTTATCATGAAGTGGTGTTGGATCTTGTCAAAGGCTTTTTCTGCATCTATTGAGATGATCAAGTGGTTTTTGTCTTTGCTTTTATTGATGTGCTGTATTACATTTATAGATTTGCATATGTTGAACCATCCCTGCATCCTGAGATGAAGCTGACTTGGTCGTGGTGAATGATCTTTCTGATGTGTTGCTGGATTCAGTTTGCCATTATTTTATTGAGAATTCTTGCATTGATGTTCATTAAGGAGATTGGCCTATAGTTCTCCTTTTTGGAGATGTCTTTGTCTGGTTTTGGGAAGCATGTAATACTGGCTTCATAAAATGAGTTAGGCAGTTTTCCTTCCCTTTCTATTTCATGGAACAGTTCAAGAAGGGTTGGTATCAGTTCTTCTTTAAAGGTCTGATAGAATTCAGAAGAGAATCTATCAGGTGCTGGACTTTTCTTTTTTTGGGAGACTCTTGATTGCTGCTTCAATTTCATTTTGTGTTATAGATCTATTCAGGTGATTAATGTCCTCTTGGTTCAAATTTGGATGGTCATAAGTATCTAGGAATCTGTCCATTTCTTCAAAATTTTCAAATTTATTTGAATATAGGTTCTCAAAGTAATCTCAGATGATTTCCTGGATTTCTGCAGTGTTTGTTGTTATCTTCCCTTTTGCATTTCTGATTTTACTGATTTGGGTTTTTTCTCTCCTCATTTTAGTCAGGTTTGCCAGGGGTCTTTCAATCTTATTTATTTTTTCAAAGAACCAATTTTTGTTTCATTGATTCTTTGTATGTTTTTTTTTTGTTTCTATTTTATTGATTTCAGTTCTTAATTATTATTTTTCTTCTTCTGCTTATTTTGGGATTTGCTTGTTCTTTTTTTTTCTAGGAGTTTGAGATGTAGCATTAGGTCATTGATTTGAGATCTTTCTATCCTTTTAATATATGCACTCATGTCTATAAACTTTCTTCTCAGGACTGCCTTTGCTGTGTCCCATAGGTTCTGGTAGGTCCTGTTTTCATTTTCATTAACTTCCAGGAGCCTTTTAATTTCCTCTTTTATTTCATCAATGACCCACTTATCATTGAGCAATGTGTTCAGTTTCCAACTGTTTGCATGTTTTTTACTGTTGTTTTTGTTGTTAAGTTCTAGTTTTAATGCATTGTGATCAGATAGAATGCATGGGATTATTTCTATTTTCTTATATTTGCTGAGACTTGCTTTGTGCTCTAAGATATGATCAATTTTGGAGAAGGTTCCATGGGTTGCTGAGAAGAATGTATATTGTGCAGAAGTTGGATGAAATATTCTGTAGACATCAGCTAGGTCCATTTGATGTATGGTGTGACTTAGATCTACGATTTCTTTCTTGATTTTTTTGTTTGGATCACCTATCTATTGGTGATAGGCAGGTATTAAAGTCTCCCACTATCACTGTGTTGGAGTCTATATATGTTTTTAGGTCCTTCAGAGTACGTTTGATGAAATTGGGTGCATTGACATTGGGTGCATACAGGTTGATAATTGTTATTTCCTTTTGGTGTATTTCCCCTTTTATTAGTATGGAATGTCCTTTATCTTGTTTGATCAATGTAGGTTTGAAGTCTACTTTGTCCAAGATATTGCTATTCCTGCCTGTTTTCAGGGGCCAATTGGCTTGGTAAATCTTCTTCCAGCCTTTCGCCCTCAGCCAGTACTTGTTTCTGTTGATGAGATGGGTCTCCTGTAAGCAACAGATTGTTGGGTCTTCCTTTTTAATCCAGTTTGCCAAACAGTGTCTTTTGATGGGAGAATTAAGTCTGTTAACATTCAGTGTTAGTATTGATAGGTATGTGGTGATTCCTGTCATTTAGTTGTCTTTGTTGTTTAAGGGTTTGATTGTATGCAGCTAAATCAATGTTACTCTCTACTTTCTTGCCTTTTCTTCTCCTGTGGTTTGGTATTGCCTGTCCTTTCATGGTTTTGTATGCTTTCATGTTATGTGTGCAGGATTCTTTGAAGAATCTTTTGTAGTGGTGGCTTGGTGGTCATATATTGTTTTAGTTTCTGCTTATTATGGAAGACTTTTATTGTTCCATCTATTTTGAATGATAGTTTTGCTAGGCAGAGTATCCTGGGGTTGAAGTTATTTACATTCAGTGCCTGGAATACCTCACTCCATGCTCTTCTTGCTTTTAATGTTTCTGTTGAGTTATCTGCTGTGACTTTGATGGGTTTACCTTTGTATGTTACTTGTTTTTTCTGTCTTACAGCCTTCAGTATTCTTTCTCTATTGTCTGTGCTTGTTGTTTTAATGATAATATGTCATGGGGTAGTTCTATTTTGGTCAAGTCTGTTTGGTGTCCTGGAGGCTTCCTATACCTGAATGGGCATAGTTTTCTCTAGATTTGGGAAATTTTCTGTTATTATTTTGATGAATATATTACAAATTCCTTTTGCTTGCACCTCTTCTCCTTCTTCAATACCTATCACTGTCAGGTTTGGTCTTTTGATGGAGTCAGTGAGTTTTGCATATTCCTTTCACAGGTTTTGAGTTGTTTGAGTAATAGTTCTTCAGTTTTTCCTTTAATTTCCGTTTCATCTTCAAGTTCTGAGATTCTGTCTTTTGCTTGTTCTAGTCTGCTGGAGTGGCCTTACATTGTGTTTTGTATTTCTGTTTCTTTTTTTTTTCCTGCGGTTTTCCACATCATGGGTCACTTCCTCTTTAATATTGTCAAATTTCATCCTTAATTTGCTTATCTCTCTATTTATGGTGTTCTCTGTTTCACTTTGGTGTTTATTCAGGGCTCCTATGAATTCACTTATTTGTTTTTGTGTCTTCTCATATTCTTTATTTTTATTGTCTTAGAATTTCTTGAGTGTCTCCTTTATGTTTTGGTGACCTTGTCTAGTATCATCTCCATGAAATTCTCAGTGATTTCTTGCAGGATTTCTTCTTTCAGAGTGTTCTTGTGGACTTCATTGGGTTCCTTGGGATAGTCTATCTTTGTTTTGTTGGAGTCTGGAACTGGTTATCCATTTTCTTCATTTCCTTCTGAATCCTATACTAATTTATTTTTTGGGAGGAGAATGGTTTCCATCCCTTTTTTGTCTTCCCATCTTTCCACTGGGTGCTATTTCTGTCCCTGTTCTGTGTGTAATTTAGTATCAGCTAACTTACAATAGTAAAAGTAATGAGGCCAAGAAAGAAGAAAAAGAAAGAAAAAAACAGAGAAACAAAGAAAATAACAGGGAGAGATGATGTACTAACAGTGAACAAAACAAGCACGTAGAAAAAGAAAAAAGAAAAAACAAATTCCACGTTCAGGAACAATGTTTCAGTCTTAGTAGGTCTGGTGTTACTCCTTCAGCATCCAGTCCTGGTGTTGGTATTTCAACAACAGCTCTGTCATTGTCTCGCCAGGTGGTTGAGTCAGGAGACAGCTTTGTGAACTGCTATCTGCCCTATTTTAGGCAGTGGCTCATCTGCCACCTACTGTTAGCCATCTACTTTTGCAGGCTTTGTTTACTGAAAGTTCATGTGGAGAGCAGCTCCTTGTTCCCTCCCCCCTTCTCTGGTGGAGGGGCTTGCCTGCTGGCTACTTTTGCAGGCTTTGTTTACTGAGAGTTTGCATGGAGAGCAGCTCCTTGCTCCTTCCCCCTTCTCTGGTGCACTCAAAGCACCCTGCCTGTCTGCTGCGTTTCCTTTTCAGTTCCTTGTTTATTATTCAGTTTTTTTTTATGGGGCAGGGGTCAGTCTGTCTGGGGGGCTATGCTGGTTTATCCCAGGGGTGGCTGTGTGAGTACCACATGCTGTTTATTTGCTCACCTGTTGCTCTGCATCTCACAAGCAGATTTGGAGCTGGCATCTGGCAGTGCGGGTGCCCTCCTGGTTTCTCAGTATAAAAACCAGGTGTGGAGAAGCTCTGTATGGCTGGGGGTTTGTAGTGTTGGAGTTTTGCTTATTCTTGGTTGTTTTTTCCTGCCAAGTGTGGCTCCAGCATCTCAGCAAGATTTTTGATTTAGGGATCTCATGCTGTCTGCTTCCTCCCTCTAGTCACCATCTTGGATCTCCCCAAGTCAGAACTTTAATCTTAAATGATTTATTTTCCCTGGATAATTTTACTAAAAAATAATTTTTAGAATTTCAAAAGTGCTTGTAAAGATTATAAAAGAAGCTGTTTTCAAGACACAGGATGATATAATTTTAAAGGTTATGTACTTATTGGTGGAGATAAAAGAGCATGGAGTAGTTAGGAGAAGAACCCTGGAGTGCTTCTGAGTTACTAGCAGCAATTTCTTGATCCAGTGATGCTGTAGAATTACAACTCTGTTTTATGTACATTGTAATATTTATTTCTTGGCAGTAGGAGAAAATAGAAAAAGATTTGGTGAGAGATGAGTTTTAATGGTGCCCCCTTCCCTATTTCTTTTGGCTTGGCTAGGTTAGATCTGAATGAGGTCTAACCTAGTACTCATTAATAGTACAAAGGGGGTTTCATTTTGATAATTCCATAGATGTATACAGTGTACTTTGAACTAGAAGAATGCCATATTTTAAATGTTCTTTCTATCTCTTCTTTGTGGTGGAAAAACAAGTCCATTGTTGTAAGGTTTTCTCTTTCTTCTTTTTCTGAAACAATAATTATTTAATGGATTGCATCTTGTGAACTTTACTGGGTAGACTAAAAACTTTACATTTACTGTTGCAAATAATCAATACAAGTACCTTGTGATTCCAAAACTTATTTTGCAGTTAAGGATTAGAGAGATAGAATCTGCTCAGGCTCACATACCCGCTGTGGGTAGAGCTTGGATATATCATGTAATAATCATTTTCCAGATCCTTATCACTAGCTGGTCCCTGAAAATTCTTCTGGGTCAGTTCAGAGTCTAGTTTTCAGATTAGCCCTTAGCAAGTTCCAGTGGGAGCTATCTCACTTCCCAGCGATCAAGAGACACTTCAGGATTAACCTGGATTAGAAGGATTTTGATTTTTAGCTAGAACATGGGAAGATAATCAGAAAATTAATTCTCTTTTTTTCTTTTGGAAAGTTTTCCAAAGGGTGTTTTTCTCCCAGTTGTCCCAAGGCAAATGGGACCCTACCAAGGCCTTCATTTACAGAAGCTGGGTAGGGTCTAGCCTTTTGAAAGAGGTCTTGGGATAAGAGTATTTTATGGCCTTTTCTATTGCTTGTCAGTCTCCCCCAGGCAAAGTCACACAAGCTGTGAAGATGGCCATTGATACAGGATACCATCACATTGACTGTGCCTACATCTATAACAATGAGAATGATGTGGGAGAAGCCATCCAAGAGAAGACCCAAGAGAAAGTAGTGAAGCAAGAGGAGCTCTTCATTGTTAGCAAAGTACATATGGGCCATTTGGTGGGAAAATTTGACTTCAAGGCAGGTGGAAGTATCTGAATGTGGTCAGCACAAACTACTCTATCAGCCTTTCCTGTAAGTCCATATTTTGCCTAGCCCTCATCATCTCTGTCCCCAAACGCAAACAGGCTGCTTCCCCCCACCTCTGTGAGTTGGAGTTCCCATAGTGCAGATGGCTCTATTGTGCTGCCTAGTGGCAGACAAAAGTTAAGTGTGCAGTAAGAAATGAAACTGAAGCTTACATGTCAGCACTATGGTCTCAATGTCTATTTCTCTGAGGTTCTCAGTCAGTGGTATTTTGGGAAGTAGTGGGAGCATTTTTATAGTTATGTATGAATTTCTTTTAATTCAGATCCATAAAAGGTGAGTTATAAAATTTCATGATGGGAGGGGATGGATCATAGGTGTGGGTCTCATGGAGTGACAGTGTGGCAACTTAGCAAATATGACACCCTGAGTTCATATCATAGTATCACACACACTCACACAAAAGAAGGTGTGTGTTGGGGTTTAGGATCATTGGATCTGCATTACACAAAACTTGCTAAAAAGCACTAGTTTCAAATATTTGGAAACATCATCTGGTGGGACAAATAGTATGCCATGGCCATCATCACTTGATATGATAGGAGATAAAGGAGAATAGAAAGAAGACCATGTGTTCCTAATCTCATAAGAATGCTTAAAATTTAAAATGTAAAAGCTAGACACAATTGCTGCCCTCAGAGAGTAGACAGTCAAGGAAGAGAATAACACAGGTACACAAATATTTAATCAAAGAAAAATAGAATGCTAATATCATTGAAAAACTAGCTTCCCTTCAACTTTTAGGAATGGTTATTGACTTGCTGAGCCCTGCTGACCTTGCACACTGGATGGTATGTATTAACCAACTTCTTATAAACCACCCACCTGTTCTCAGGTTAGATCAGGCACAAATCACAGGGCAGAGAGAGAGAGTGTGGTGCAGCCCTTTCCCTCCCCAGTTCTCATGCCTTGTTGTTGCTCTCTGCAGCTGTGGCCCACCTACTTTGAGAGAAAATTGCTAATGAGAGTCTGTCTGAAGACCCTCAAGGATCTGACTAACTGGACTATCTGGAATCTGGACTATCTAGACATCTACTTTGTTCACTGGCCATAGGAACTTCAGATTTGAGCTCTTCTCTGCCCCAATCGATAACTCCTGAGCAGACAGATGCCAAAAGATAACTATGTGCAAAGGCTGGGGTGTGGGGTGACTGAAGCAGTTCTTGTGCAGAACAAAAAGGCACTGGCCTGGCAGAGAAGCATAGGCCATGTGTGGCCATCCTGGTAGCCATATGCTTAGGCTTTCTTGAGACAAACTGTGATACCTGGCAGTCCAGATAAACTGAAACTAGAATTGATTCTTGATTTCATATTTCATGCCTAGGATATATCTTGGGATACATATCTCAGAACCCACCCCTCCAGTTAATCAAAGCATCTGCAGGGAGTGGCATCTTGGAGAAAAACCCAGGTATGGTGATACTGGAAGTTAGCCCATACTCACTGCAGAAACAACTATCATTGCCTTGGGTTCTGATCCTGAGAGGTGGGAGTGACATGAATTTCCTTGTGACCTGCTGGGTGATGTTGGCATGCAATCCCTAACTCCAGCCTTCTAGATGCTGCAAGGATAGAACCAAATCATATGTTCCCCAGAAAACCACTCTTGACATCTAACCCTCTCTAGGAACCTTGAAATGAAAGTTGACCCAAAGTTTACATTGGATCTGGGCATGTGAGGTTAATGTCCATGGCAATAATGGTAATGATAGATTTTAGAATCGATCCTGGGAGGATGAACCAATTTGGGTTAATAAGAAAATCTAAGTGTTAACTGAGGAAAATGATGATGAATCAGGAAACTCAACAACACATAATTGCAAGGCTGGCAACCCTGAAATACATTTGAAAGAAATTATCCATGGTGAGTAAAGCATTAAATTTGCCTACTTACAGCAGTATGTTATAGGGAAATGTGGGGACAGACTATCTGTATTTCTATGGATAGGTTTTTAAGACTGTTCTGGAGTCCTCTGCAATGGAGATGAAAGGAAATAGACAAAAACCTAAAAGCTACAGCAATAATAATGATCCATTTGTAATATTACTTTACTAGACTGATGATGTTTTTTTTTTCCTTTGGACAGTGCAAGCAATCAAAAGCATAGCTTTAGGGGGTGGGGGCAGGGGGGAGAAATGAACCAAGCCTTGTATGCACATATGAATAATAAAAGAAAAATGAAAAAAAAAACAAAAGCATAGCTTTGTGCAAGCTAAGGACATGCTTTACCTCTGAGCTACATCCTAGCCTTGACTGATCATTAATTGTCAGTACAATGCTGTATGTACATGGACTCAATCCACTGAATATTATGGCACGACTCACAAGATTGTCTTAGATTTCAGCCTTCATGTACACTGAGTATATTAACTGGATAGAATGGCTCTGTCATGTATAGTGCTCCAGTAAAACATGAATTCTTAAATATCCTAGTAATAATTCATTGTGAGTTGTGGAGACTAGCATGTCTATTATACATTCCAAAAGATGTTGCTGTAACTCTTATGATAATATGGCATAAAGAATCAAATTATGTCACAGTCCTCTGCAAAAATGAGTACCTTGATTTCCCTAGTACTAAGTCCTCTGGGTGAACACAGGAAAGTTTGCTAAATAAAACATGTTAAAGTCATGAAAATTATCAAAATCCAGATCAGAGGCTCTGAATATGTCAGCACAGAATGTTTTTGTGGACCCATCAGTAATTCAATAGAAACCTCAATGACCACCATGAAGAAGAAGGGAGGGGGAAAAATGTGCAAAGAGTTCAAGAAGGATCATACATCCAAAGCAAACTTGTACCAGGACACAAAAAATTGTTTATATTGTGTCATTGCCCACTTAGGAGTTCCAGTGACCATCTGGTCTCATCAGTTCTAAACTCTTTTGTTGGTTTGAGGTCCTTCCTCATCGAACCTAGTGGCTCTTAAGTTACTCTGCCTTAAAACCACTAGAGGAGTTAAAAAAAAAAAACCCCAGTCCCTATGCTACAATGCAAAGGAAATCAGGAAGAAATTCTGAGAGTGGAATCCAGGCACAATATGTTTTAGAGCTCCCAGGGGGTTCCAAGTTGAAGCCACGGTTGAGAACTCCTGGGTAAAGTATTCTCTGAACATGGCCTACTTGTCCCTGCCTCTAAACTTTTTCCTATATTTCTCTCAAACTTGCTCATGTTTCTCCCTCTTTCCTCCATATTATTTTTTGGAGCCTAGTTTAAACTCCACTTGTAAATATCTCCTGAAATACATATGAACTCTTTCCATCTTTGCCCTCCCTGATTCTCATGAACATGCCACTATTAGATGATCTGAGGCAGCCTCAGTAATGTGGTCGATGGTTCCATAGAGGTGAACCCTAGCACTTTAATAGGACTGTAGGAATAGAAATATCAGAAGAGAGAAGTGCATTGGTGTATGTTTATATTTTGACAACTCCTGGACAGTAACATGACATGCACTAAATTAATAACAGAGACATTGAATTTGGGACTGATGTTCACAGGTCTGGTATCTTTGGGCTAGTTTGGAAAAATGCCCATTTTAGGGTAAAAATTATTAAAAAAATATGCTTCCTTAGGGTTAATGAAGCTTTTTGTTTTTTTCTGGGCAAGCATACAGTGGACTGGATTTTGGCTCTACTGAACCCCTTGACTGGGTGTCCTTACCAGGGGACAATCATCTGCATGACCTTCCCCTACTGCAAACCAACTGAGGTTGGAATGACAGAGAATGATCCAGACAAGTGATGTCTCTCCATAGACTTCAGCCTTTTTCTAAGCTAACCCAGGTCACATAGGTTTAAGTGAGGTGAGAATAGAAAAACCTTCACCTTCTTTTTCTTCTAGTTGCATTTGGGATGAGCAGAGGCAGCAGGGATGGAACCAATCCCTGCTGGGCACCCAAGTCCTGGTTTGAAATTTCCTTTGAATTCTACAGCTAACTCTGCTGTGATGGATCTCTTACCCATGTCTCCTCCCTCAGAGAGGGAATAAGTCAAACTAGTGTGTGTGGAATCCATCCAGGACTTCAAATGTTCTCGTTTCTCTGACTGGTCATGGAGGAGCTGGTGGAAGCCCTTGGTGTCTTCAACTTCAACCTCTTCCAGATTGAACAAGCCTGAACTAAAATATAAGCCAGTGACTAATCAGGTAAATTTGGTTAGCAAGGGTCTTTCCCTATGACTTCTTAAACATTTGGAAGCAATCCAGTTCTATGCAGTTGGTCTCAACTCACAGGTCAGTAATAAGTATGCTTTGGAGAGGTGGGAGACAGATCTCCATGTCTGATTTAGCGTTTTATCAGTTAGCAGTGTTTGGCTTTTATTGGCTGATCTTTTTGTATATAGAATGCCCTATTATCTGGTCAAAAAGCAGGCAAATTTCATTAATGATACACTTCGTTCACTCTCCCACGTCGAGTGTCACCCATACCTCACCCAGGAAAAACTGATTCAGTACTGCCAGTCCAAGGGCATCACTGTCACTGCCTGTAACAGTGCTACAGAGCACAAAAAATCCCCAGGGTAGGTATAATGTAGTCATTTTCTCCTCCTTTTTGTCCAGCAGTCCATTATGTGAGTTTGTGTTTTATTCTTAGTGTTATCATCATTTAATTCTTTGGCAGGGAAGAAAATGGGAAATGAAACCCACTAAAATACTTCTCTTCAATTCCATAGAAGTTCAGGAAACCCAGTGGGTATCAGTCATAGATCATTGGCTTCCTGTCAACCCCTCAACTTAAGCCACAATAGCATGGTTGTTTGCATTCAGAAGCTAACTATACCATATTCCAATCTTTTTTTTTTTTTTTTTTTGTCGAGATAAGGTCTTGAGAACTATTTGCCTGATCTGGCTTCGAACTGCAACCCTCCTGATCTCTGCCTCCTGAGTAGCTAAGATTACAGGCATGAGAGACCGGCACCCAGCTCCATTTCCCAATCTTATGACCCCTAAGCCACCCTCCTCATTCCTAAACAAGGGGAATCACCTGTGGATGCTAGGTATAAAGGAGATAAGGGGAGAACTGGCAAGTGTCTCTAACAGTTAAGTGCTCAACCCATATTAGCTGTTGTAGCTAAATACCACAGAGATATTACTAGAAGGAGGGTCCCTGGTAGGTAAGTGGAAAAATGCTGTTCCTTTTCTAAACAGGCTCTGATCTGGTTCTAATTCCAGAGGAAGCTGGTAGAGATCCCCAGATCTGTGACACCAGCATGCATAGTTGAGAACTATTAGGTATGACCATGTTTGATCATATGTATTACTCAGTGGAGTAGGGGATGTGGGATCCACTTTCTCTTGACTCCTTCTCAGTGAGTTCATCCTTTTCTCCACCACCCTGTCAACTTTCAGGCCAGGGAGATAGCTTAAGTAGTGCTAAAATTAATGACGCCCTAGACCAAGGATGGGCTGGGGGCAGTGAAGAGATAAACCCTGTCAGGGCTGAGCACAGTTGTGCCTTATGCCACAGAGAAGCTCCTTGGTGCTCATGAACAATTAGGTCATAGGACACACACAAGTGCAGATTGTCCTGGTCAACATGCCTGCCTTCTAGCAGCCAAGGAACAATGCAGTGGACTTGAAGAAGTGTCTGTTTGAAAGAACCTGTGTCTGTCATGTCTGTCAGGGAAAGCAGACTCTACATACATTGATGGTTCATACCTATAAGCCTAGGTTCCTGTCTTTTGGAGTAGTAAGTCAAAATAGTTCAGTCTTTGTGTAGAACCTAATTTGGAAAAAGAAATTTCAGTGGCCTGAAGGTGTATGCATGTGAGCTTACTTCCAGCCAAAATGGCTGGAGATCTCAGATCTCATTGCGAGTCATTGTACCAAGGATGCTTAGAAAATCTCACCTTTCTAGTCTTTGACTTCACATTGATATAGAGATGACTACCATCCTCAGCTTCAAGTGAAACTGGAGGGCCTATTATGAGGCTCAGTAAGAGGCATGGAGTTAACTAAATGGATAATCACAGGTTTCTCCAAGTAGAGGAAAATTGGCTGAGAGTTTTTGTTTCATTGTTTTTCTATTTCTCTGAGTAGTGCAAGCATGGAGTTGCCACGTAGGGGAAGAAATCAGGAGTTTGGTTTGAGACATGTTTGTCATGTCTGTTGGACACAGAAGAGAGAAGGTCAGACAGAGATTTAATGGTGGGCACAATGAGTTGGTCCTCAGGAATAAATCTACATGGTATCTAATCCCAACTCTAGTATTTATACATGCACTCTGTGGTGTTGGGTAAATTTCCTTACTTCACTTCTACAAAGGGGTGAGTATACAAATTACAGCAGACATCCGCTCACTGTTAGCTTAGGATGGGATATGAAGCCCTTTGCCTGAACTACTATCTCATTTAATACTCAAGCAACAATCAATTTGTGAATTGTAATGTCATTTTCCACCTCACAATGTTGTGAGAATGAATTGAGATAACATTTGTACGACTTCACTTGGCACTACGTATTTTATGAGCCAGTATTATGACTTCATTCTGGTAACCTAATCGCTACTTACTTCCCTGCCCTCTTGTCTCACAGACCTCTCTCACCAATCTGAGGGTAGATCAAGGTGTGAGACCCTTCTTGTACGTTCTCAGTAATTGTTGGAGTAGGTGGATAAAAGGCTGAGAGAGCACAAAGATTAGATAGACTACACCTACCAGAATGCTTATCAGACTACATGGATGCTTTTGCAGACCACTTTCTTCTTCATGCTTGTTCCTGCAGCATGTCTCATTTGGAGGAGTATCCCTTTAATGCCGAATACTGAAGCTGAATGCCTCAGTGAGATCATGTAGTGGACTCCCTCTCTTCACTGAAGTGGAACTGCTCCCCTGAGCCTTGCTTTGACAAGCTTATCTGAAATCATACTGTGCATGGCCAGATTGTAGGCATTGCTGTATTTAGAACCACATTATTCAGCAGAGGTAATTATCAGAGGAAGTATGACTTAGATATGCAAATGATAATTTCTTTTCTCATTTTATCTGACCCAAATATTTGTTAAATGCCAGGAACTCTGCTAACACTGAGGATACAAAGATAAAATCAACATATGTTGAGAGTTTACTGTGCACCAACACAATTTGGAATGTACATCAAGTGGGTGAACTCACAGCATGCAACTATTATCCTTTACATTTTGTAGAAGAGGAACTGGACTCATGGAGAGACCAAGGGGCTTGCTCATGTCCACCCAGGCAGCAAGTGGCTGAAACAAGTTTCAAAGACAGGCAGGCTTTGGAAGGGGTTGGGGTGATTTGTTGTCCTATTCCTTCCAAGTCTTCTTCTGACTCTTTCCCTTTTGCCTTTCTCTACTTTTTCTTCTTCTTTTTTCTGTTAGTGGTCAGGGGTCCAGGAGGTTTCTTGATAGAGAGAAAAAACAATAACCTCAAATTATTATCCATGATTTCTTGGTTGTTGAATGTGTTAGTGAAAAGAATTTCAAGATGATTCACAAGATAGAATGCAAAGATTTTATTAGGTAAGCATAACAAAGCAGTAAAGCACAGAAAATAGGGAAATGTATTCCAAGAGCTTCAGGTGTGGGTATAGGTTGCAATTTGTGGCTTTTCCATCAGGACTACTTATTTTTACTTTCATGGGCTTTGTGATTTTGTTTTTGGTGGTCCTGGGGTTTAAACTCAGGGCCTTGCACTTGTAAGCAGGTACTCTACCATTCGAGACACACCCCAACACCTTATGCTTTCATTATTATTAGAATAGGGTCTCAGATTTATGCCTGGCCTAGCCTGGACCACGATCCTCTAATTTACTCTGCCTGCATCACTGTGATGACAGACACACATCATCACACCTAGCTTTTTATTGGTTTAGATGGGGACCTATGAACTTCTTCCCTGGGCTGGCCATGAACCACAACCCTCCTTATCTCTTCCTTCCAAGTAGCTATAACAACAGGTGTGACCTATAAAGCTCAATAAAAAAATTTTATGGTTTACTCAAGTTTTGAATTCAGGGCCTTACACTTGCCAGTCGGGTACTCTACTGCTTGAGCCACACCACCAGCCTTCCGTCAGAACTGTTTATATTAGCTGAAGCATGCTAGGGAATTTTGCTTAAACCTTTCCATAGATAAATGGTTTCTTTGTGTTAGGCCCCTGGTAACTTTCAATCATTCTGCTGATTGCAATATTTGACCATATCACCCAAGCATGAAGACATGGGGTCTCAGTGCTCTTAACAATCAAAGAGTATTGTGATATGGGTGCTTACTTTTGTAACTTTTATGAGCATTGTTATGCTCAAATGAATTGCTGTACCAGGCATTCTTTGATCCTAGGTGCATTATTCATCTGGAGCAAGAAATCTGGTCAGAGAAATTGTAGAACAGTTGTTTCTCTACCAATATTGTAACTAATGCAGAGGGGTGTGCCTAGAAGAAATGCATGTGTTTGCTTTCTTAGTAGACTATTTAGTACAATGTATAATTTTGTTGTTCTAGCAATTTTTCAGTCCTAGCTCCAATTTTGGCTTGCTTTGGTCACATGTCTCCTATTTCAATTCTAGCCTTCCTCACTCCTACCTTGCTTTTAATATGCCATCATGCCAAAAAGTCAACACAAAGGTGCCAGTGCTCATTGAAAAAAAGACTATGACATCCCTGGGAAGGGGCTGAACAAGGAAAGTACTTATCATTGCCATTAATCTGGGACATTTCTCTTTTTTCAGTTGTATTTCTTGTTATAAGATATTCTAATTATCTAGAAATATGCACAAAATAACAAAATGAGCATCTGGCCTTATAGACACTAAAATTTGCTCCAAACTCTTCTTCTAAAAAATTATTGAAGAGCTAAGTGGATACCAGTATAGCTGAGGATCACTTTATAGCTCTCCTTATCCCCATTCTCTTGCCTCTGACCCAGAGTCAAAGTCCATCCTCAGTTTGCTGAATCACCTCATCTTCTGCTAGTAATGACTTACTGGATCTTAGATGAATTCCCCACTCTTCCCTTCCTCCATTCTGTCTCTGGTGACAGAGAGTCAGATGGCCTCTTTTGAGTTTGCTCAAATGGGGTAGGGGAAGATAATGTTAGGAAGGGAAAAGTCAGATATCTCTCTCTTTCTTTCTCTCTCTTTCTCTCTCTCTCTCTGTTTTCTCCTTGAGTGGTGTCTCCAAAAGAACTTACATTCCATCTGTGTTCTTAGGTCTTGTCTGCCAGCTTCTACCTTGATCCTGTTTCCTGCCAGATGACACAGCTTCTGGGATTAGGAAACACCACTTCCTCTGATGTTCTCCATCTCCAGACACCCATCTCTCCCTGCTGCTGCTAATTTCTTAGTTACTTCACTCCTCCATTCGCTATTCTAATCTTTCTATCACCTGTGTAGCCAAGTCATTCTATTAAATATCCAATGTTCAAAAGTCATAGAATGGCTTCTGTTCTTGTGACTGAACCCTTGACTTACACACATTCCATCCACATCTTTACTATTTACATTCATAATCATAAATAATCTATGGGATTTTTTCATAAATGTATGAAAATTATACACAGGAAGCAACTTTGAATCAGAGCCCAGTAATATTTTTGTGAATTGTTTCTCCCTCCCATGATTGGATGAATTTCTTGACAGAAGGCTGTGTAGAATTAAAAGTTTGCATTTCTATTAACTATTTAGTTTTGTTTGTTTTACTTGAATTAAATCAAGCAGAGTGAAATTAAAAAGCTGTCATGGAGAAATAATGTGTTAAAAATCTAGTTCTTAGCTATTCCTAACTTTATTTTCAGCATTTACAACAAAATAATGAGAACTTTGTACCCCCCCAAGCCCTCAGTATCACAATTCAAATATACAGTTAGTTCATTCATCCTGTAATCTGATCAATGCTTTTAGATGGTGAGGAATAGCCCTAGTACTCAAAACTAAAGCCAAAGCCAAAAGATGGAGAAAGCAGCTAAGTTATGTACTACAACTGTGTCTTAAATCAATTCTTCTGCTCTATGATTAAGTGGGGAACTTGCTTTATGAAGAGAGCAGAAGGGAAGTAACTGGGGGAGGAGATGGTAAGGCTGCGTTAAAAGAGGAAGGTATCTAGACATGGGAAGTAGGGAGGCAGGGATTGTGTCCTTCTGTCCCAAGCATTCTCGCTATCCACTGTGTGGGACTGGGCTATACAAATTACTCTGCAGAGTATGGACTCACCCTGACAAGTCATGGGGAATCAAAGGACCAGATTTATCCAATTGGTACTTAAGTGACAGCCAGGAAATGCTGGCCAGATAATGCTAAACTACAACTGGGACCCAAAGGGATGCGTGTCTCAGCCAGATCCCATGACGCCCAACTGTCCAGGCTACTTCATCTACATCAATAGTCTTACGATAATTCTGCATTTTGAATCACTAAAAACTTGGACCCTACTTATTGAATTGTCATGGGATTTCACTGTACATTATAGAGTTAAAAGTTACATAAATTGGATTAGAGAGAAGCTCCAATTTCAGGAAAATTTAAAGGATCTCAAGAGTGAAGATGGTTAGAAATAAGCATTTTTTGCATTAATGATGAGTGTACATAACTATAAACTATAAACTCAGAACATAAAAATGCAAATATAATAAACCATAAACAAACTTGGAAAAAGTCATTTGCTGTGAATGACAGAAAGTGGATTAGTAATGTCCTTACAATTGAAAGGTCTTACTCAAATCAGTAAGAACATAAGATACCAAAAGGAAAGTTTCTACATGAAAACTGACCAATAAACAATATGAAAGATGCTTCCTACCAGTAACCAAAAATGCAACTTAAAATAATATATTTTTCATATCAAGTGAACAAAACTTAGGGAAAAAAGGAAAATCTATGTGAAAAGATTCAAATTTTAACATGTTATTTTTATCTTCTATGGAAATAAGTTAATTTCATTTTTGTTATACTTCTACAACATTTTCTACTCTAAGAAATGCACTTTTATTGTCATACACATTTGCTTCTTAAAATGCACATGACCTGTTCATTTTGCAGATAGGGATATAATAAGATTGTCAGTCTTTAATTTATTGATATTGCTTTTCCTTCTCACTAGAGTCTCATAGTCAAGGGTAAAATAGAAAATGAGGATTCATTGATATTCACTCTCCTTAATTCTGCTATTGCACTCCATACTAGAAATAGGTATATTCCCATTATTAGCAATCTCTTCTTACATGTATGTAGAAAGAGTCTGATTACAGGCCATAGTCCCAGGATCTGCTTCTACCAAGGCTTGTCTTTCAGAAAGCCAGAAAGTGAGCACAGACGAGCCATGGCACTGTTTATGAACCAGAGATGCTAGCAGCTCAGTTGGCTGAGCTGTTAGTGTCAAAGGCTAAAGTCAACCTCCCAAGGGGCCTTAGCAGTCTTAGATGAATTTCCCCAGTGCTTCAAACTTGGGACAATATTGAAAATTAAGAAAGATAATGACTTCTTTATGTTTATAGATATGCGGAGTTCCTGTTCTTGCTCTATTCCCAGGAATAACAATATTCTGATTATTCCAATTTAATTTCTTCTTTAGTGTCAATTCATTTTCCTAAGGATGCTGTGGTAAATTATCAAAAGTTGGGTAGCTTCATGTTTATTGCGGCACTATTCACAATAGCCAAGTTATGGAAACAGCCAAGATGCCCCAGCACTGACGAATGGATTAAGAAAATGTGGTATCTATACACAATGGAATTTTATGCAGCCATGAAGAAGAACGAAATGTTATCATTCGCTGGTAAATGGATGGAATTGGAGAACATCATTCTGAGTGAGGTTAGCCTGGCTCAAAAGACCAAAAATCGTATGTTCTCCCTCATATGTGGACATTAGATCAAGGGCAAACACAACAAGGGGATTGAACTATGAGCACAAGATAAAGCGAGAGCACACAAGGGAGGGGTGAGGATAGGTAAGACACCTAAAAAACTAGCTAGCATTTGTTGCCCTTAATGCAGAGAAACTAAAGCAGATACCTTAAAGCAACTGAGGCCAATAGGAAAAGGGGACCAGGAACTAGAGAAAAGGTGAGATCAAAAAGAATTAACCTAGAAGGTAACACCCACGCACAGGAAATCAATGTGAGTCAATGCCCTGTATAGCTATCCTTATCTCAACCAGCAAAACCCCTTGTTCCTTCCTATTATTGCTTATACTCTCTCTACAACAAAATTAGAGATAAGGGCAAAATAGTTTCTGCTGGGTATTGAGGGGGGGAGCGGGAGGGGGTGGAGTGGGTGGTAAGGGAGGGGGTGGGGGCAGGGGGGAGAAATAAACCAAGCCTTGTATGCACATATGAATAATAAAAGAAAAATGAAGAAAAAAAAAAAGTTGGGTAGCTTAAAAAACACATCAATTTATTCCTTCACAGTTCTGGAGGCAAGAATTCCCAAATCAAGGTCAGCAAATCTGAGCCCTTTTTTGAGGTCTATAGGCAAAACCCCTCCTTGCCTCTTCCTAACTTTTGGCAGTTGCTGGAAATTTTTGGCATCTTTGTCTTGTGGCTATACCACTTCCGTATCTCCCTCTGTTTCTTCCTGATGTTCATATAAGGACACCAGTCACTGGACCCATGACCCACCCTAACCCAACATATTCTAATATTAATTTAACTAACTCCAACTGTAAATATCTCTCTTTCAAAACAGGTCACATTCTGAAGTTCTGGGAAGACATGAAACTTTGGGGGACACTATCCCAGTGGTTTCTTACACATTACTATGCCCAGAGGTGAATGCTCAGTATTGTTAGAATATATTTATGGACATTTTTATCAGAACTTACTTTTGTACTCATTACCCACGTAGCTAAAATAGTATCTCTTGATATCATCTGAAAATATATGTAAGTCCCTTTTTCTCAGTATCCTGTTTGTTTCTGTATGTATTCATTCCCCTGGAGATGATACTCTAGTGTATCCAAAGTGAAGTGTATTTAATTATTCATTAGTGTTGGCAGCTTGCCCAGCACTGTGACTTTGCCTTTGTGCCCTCTGTACTTTGACATGCAATTTATGCCTCAGTAATTCGGTCCCACAATTGACATTGCTACAACTATGAAAGAATGCCAGTGGCCTGATACAATTAGAGGAGTCTGAATAAAGATTCATCTGGTGTAGAGACTTTGTTTTCAGAGCCAGGCCTGATGGTATCCAGGACAGCCTATTAGGGTTCCTAACTATCCTTTGTTCTAAGATAGACATTGGAAACAGAACTCTCAGATAACCTCCAATGTCCCTCATCTTTGTATAACCTCCATTGTACAAGCACTGAAATGAATGAACAAACTAGAACAGAAAAATTTTCCTTAAATATATTGTCAGCAAATGACTGCAGATGAAATGATGGAACCACCCTTTTGGGGATAATGCTAACAAATTTGAGAAGCATCAGTGAATGCTTAAACAAGTAGGCAAATATTTGATAGAATTTGTATAGCAATCAAAGTACCTACTTACCTACTAATTACTTATTACCTATTGTTTATTAATTACTAAAGTAAAAAGAGTTGCCTTACAGTGGACAAATCTATAGAGACCTTTTATATCAGTTTTCTATTTATGCATGTTAAATAACCACAATCGTGACAGCTTAAAACAACACTCATATATAATCTCAAATTCTCTAGATGAAGAGTCCAGTAGAGTTTAGCTGGGTTCTCTGCTTAGGGTATCCAAAGACTGAAATCAAGGTACCAGTCAGGCTGGATTATCTAGAGGGGTGGGGAAGGGTCTGCTTTCCAGTCTCTTTCAGGTTGTTGGCCAAACTGAGTTGCTTGCAGCTGCGGGACCCTGGGCCTTGGTTCTTTGCTGGCTGTCAGTTGGTAGACACCCTCCAACCCTGGTGGCCATTTATAGTTCTTTGTCCCATGTTTTTTGAACCTCCCTGGAGTTGAGTCCCTATCACTCATTCATTCTTGACTTTTCTTGTGTTATATGTCAGAGAAACCACTCTGCTTTAAAGGGCTGATTTGCTTAGGTTAAGTCCACCTGGATAATTATCCTTTTACTGTAGAACAGAATAATTAGGGACATAACAATATGTGCCAAGGTCATAAGACCAACTTAAAATTCCTACCACAGAAAATCAACTTAGTATTACCAATAATGAGAAAAATTGAAACTGTGTGTCACTTGATGGAATACAATAGAAAGAGCCCAGCTTCAGACATGTGGCATCTCTGAGAAAGATGAATAACTTGCATCTAAACACTAGGGAACATCAGAAAATGCACACTGAGAGACATTCAACAAAACTAGTGTTCTGTAATCTTTAAAACAGTCAAAATCACCAAAGTCAGACAAGGACTCTGAAATTGTTGCAGATTGTGGAATATTAAAAAGACAAAATAAATAAATGTAAATTGTCATTCTAAGTTGGATCCGCTGGCTACGAAAGATATTACTTAGGCAACTGGAAAAATTTGATTGAGGTTTGAAACTATATGGTGGTAATGTCTGATGACTAATTTTCTCATTTCTATTGTTGTAATGAAATGATAGGTGACAGATCTTGTTTGTAAGATTACACACTAAAGATTGAAGGGTGATAGAGCATCATTTCAGCAGATTACTCTAAAATTCTCAGCAAAAAATTGTTTCTGTTATTCCCATAATTTTTCTGAACATTTAAAAAAATTACCTTAAAAGTAAAACTAGATGAAAGAAATGAATCATTAGTTAGCTTTCAAAAAAGTAAAAATGCAAACTAGATTTCCAGCCAAATTGAAAAAAATTACTTAGGACACAATCTCACATATTCTTTTTAAAAATCCATTTTGAGACTGGACATGGTGGTTTAACCTGTAATTCAGCTACTTGGGAGCCTGAAGTCAGGAGGATCATGGTTCAAGGTCATCCTGATCAAAATTTTCTTCAGACCCCCATCTCAACCAATAGCTGGGTGCAGTCGCTTGCACCTGTCACCCAAGTTACATGGGAAGCAGAGATGGGGAGGATTGCAGTTCCAGGCCAGCCCAGATAAAAAACGTTCCTAAGACCCCATCTCAACATAAAAATCTGGGCTTTGTGGTATATGACTGTCATCTCAGCTACAGTGGAAGTGTAAATAGGAGAATCATGGTCCAGGCTGTCCCAGGCAAAAACTGAGACCCAATTTCAAAATTAATCAGAGCAAAAAAGGGCTGGAGTCATGGCTACAACGTTAGATTGCAAAAAATCCATTTTATGGTTTGGGGATGTAACCCAGAGCAGAGCAATTACCTGGTATATGCAAAGCTCTGTGTTTGATCTCCAGAACTGGAAACAAAACAAAATATCCATTTTGTTTTATGTTGAGCATTTTAAAAATCACCAAACAGTCTTCCCCTTTATAATACTAGTTTGTAACAATGGAAAAATGCTAACTAATATTTTTTAAAGTGTGCAGAGGTGCTAGGGGTGTAGTTCAGTGTTAGAGCATGTACTTAGCACTTGCCTGTCTCTGGGTTCAATACTCAGCATCAGGGGAGAAAGTGCACAGAAATGCCAGGAGTCTGTCTATGTGCTAGGACATTCCCCATGGTTACAGAAAGAGAACGACTTTCTTTTATCTAGCACTAACAGGGATTCATGATAATTTTAATGTTATAAATTTTGTAAGCAGTAATATGTAGTGCCTATTTTTACTTTTTCTCATGGAACTCAATGTTAAAAAAACACACAGGTACTCCCTTTTGATTTCTGTAAAAATTGAGAATCACCCAGGCTTAGGGTTTTTTGGGGTGCAGAACTGAGGTTTGAACTCAGGACTTTGCACTTACCAGGTTAGCATTCTACCACTTCAGCCAGGTCTCCAGCCCTTTTTGCTTTAGTTTATTTTTCAGGTAAGGTCTTCTGCTTTTTGCCTGGGATCATCAGTCATGGATCAGATCCTCCAACATGGACCTCTTGCCTAGCTAAGATTACAGGCATGGGTGACCACGCATACCCAAGCTTCCATTTTTTATTGTCTTGGTAACATTTTACATTTCAATCATGTATATTACTTGAGGCAGTTGTGATGTCATCCACTAAGTGAGTCAGGCACCTTTAGTGGCAATCTCCTGTATTAACATACTTTAAAGTGTCCTTTCCTTTATTTTCAGCTAAAATTTTATGACCCAAACTGAGTATTGGTTACAGTGAGTTTCCACGTTTTTGAATAAGCTTTATTGACTTTGGCATGGGCTGGTTCTCCAAATTCAATCTTTAACTATTGTGAACTTGACTGAGTATCCAACACCATGACTTTGCATTTGGCTGACCTCATCCTGTGTTTGGATTTGGGATTTTTGCTTCCTGTCTATATGAAATACATTGCTTTTCTTATCTCTCATCCCAAAGCAAGGGCTGTGGCCTCTTAGACAAGACCAGGCCTGTGTGAATTCAAAACATCTACAAGTTCAGCTCATTTTTTTCCCTTAAGAACCTCTTTTCTTGGTATTATTGTTTTTTTTTTTAAATCCAAGTATGTCACCAATACATAGTCTTCAGAGTAGATTACATACCAGTGTTTTCTTAAAAATACCAAAACAGAATGAGTTAATTGATAAATTGAAAAACTCAGCTTTTTTAAAGCATTAAATTTCCATATCCACCAAAATAAGTGCCTTTTCTTCCGTTTGCCTCCCGGATTATGTAGCTCCAAAAAGAAACTCATTTGGACTCTGCTCTCTCAACTTTTTGACAACAATTTGGAGTTAATTCTAAAGACCGCTTAAATCTATTTGTTAATTTTTGTTTGCGCTCTCAGAGCAACAAAAGCATCTCAGACTAAGGAAACTTTCTACTTCTTCTTTCTGCTCCCCTGATTCTGACAGTAAGGATGCAGCTTTTATCTTTCAGCTTTGCTTGACTTACTTATAAACAAACAGGTAATATTCTAAAGGAAAAAAAAGTTCTGCTGTAATTGTCATGCTCTGAAGATTTTTAACTTAATTCCATTCTAGCAGTTAGCTGGAAACCAAGCACTCAGACAAGGATTTAAAACACTTGCTTCATCAAAATTGTCAGCCATGCAACATCATCCATTATGAATTGACCAGACAAAAGCAGCATGTTCATATCTGCAAGCTTTATGGTCTCTAATGATCTAATGGGTTTGGTCTGTCTGGCTGTAGGTCTGCCCTGCTTCTGGGAAGGACGTGAGCCTCAGCTGGCAGCCAAGGCAACATACAATGCCAAGGCCGATGCGTAGCTGTGGGCTTTAAGCTTCAGTAAAAAGGATATGGCTGGTTTAGGAGCTTCAGCCTGAGCCAGCCAGCATGGAGTCAGGACTCTCAAGGTTGTTGGGCCATAGAGGCAAACAAGTTCCTCCAGATCTTCAACATTACCATTTAGCTAATGTTCTAACACCTCTAGAAACCAGGAATTCTGTTCTCAACTAACTTAGAATAATCGTGAGTCTAGAAATGTCTTTCTCATGCCTTCCTCTTTTTCCCCACCTGTGTACCTCAATCCTGTAGGCAGTAACAGGACAAGAAGATATCTTATCCTAGTCCTCATGAAAGACCACAAAGTATTTAACATAGTTGGTATAATCTTGTGCTGTACTCAGATTTTTTTTTTGCTTTTTAAAAAATTTTGGTAAATACCTCCTGTCATCTGAGTATAGTGAACCATGCCTCTAACCCTAGCACTCAGGGAGCTAAGGCAATAGAATCAGAAAGCTCGGATACAAAGTGACACCCTGTCTAAAAACAAAACAAAAGCAACAAAACCAAGGTCTCTAATCAGTGGATAAAATTGAAACTCAATTAAGTACAGTATTATTTATGTAACATACTAATTAACTTACTGGCTAATTCATTAATATTAAATTGACAGGTAAACTAAATTAATTAAATAAACTGAACATATTTTAAAATGGATATGTCCTCTTTTTACATTTTTATTAGCATATATTCGTTGCACAGGGGTTTCATTGTGACATTTCCAAATATGCTTACAATATACCTTGATGAGATTCATCCCCTCCGTCATTTTCCCTCACCCCCTCCTGCTTCTTAAAACAATTTCAGTGCCTTTCACTGTTCATGAAGCACATTGACTGTATTCACTCTCCTTCACCCTCTCTGTTCACCCTCCTTCATCCGAGCAGGACCTGTTTTACATTCCTAGCCTTTATTTTTAAAGTGTGTATTAATCGTTCATTTCACTGTGGTATTTCACACATGCATATAGTATACTTTAATCAGATTACTTCCCTCTTTTACTCTCTTTCTATACCCCATCCCTAGCTTTCAACAGCTCTCAGTGTGTTTTGTTATGCCTTCTTCATACACAGATACAGCATATTTTATTCATTCTTTATCATCATTTTTTCGCTGCTTCCCCTAATTCCCTCAAACAGCCCCATTACTATATGTTTTAATCACATATATATTTATGTATACATTTAGCTTTTAGGTCTATCTTCCACATGAGGAAGACATGAAACTTTTGTCCTTCTGAACCTGGTCTACCTTGATTGGTTTACCTGCAAACAACATAATTTTATTGTTCCTTATGTCTGAACAATGCTCCATTGTGTGTATATACACATTTCCTTAAGGCATTCATTAGTTACAGTGTAGCAACAATAGGCCAGGCAGGCTGTTTCCCTTGCTTAGCTATTGTTGATACTGCTGCAATAATCATGGGTGTGCAAGGTCTCTACTGTGTCCTGACTTATATTCCTTCAGATATATTCCTGAGAGTGGTATTGCTGGATTTTATAGTAGTTCTATTTTTAGTTTTTGGAAGAACCTCCATACTGCTGTCCATAGTAGTTGCACTAATTTAAAAGGGTTCCTTTTTCTTTGAATCCTCACCAGCATTTGCTGTTTGTGTTATTGATGATAGCCTTTCTGACGGGAATGAGGTTAAATCTCAGTGTTGTTTTGATTTGCCTTTCCTTTATGACCAGGGATATAAAGCATCTCTTCATGCATTGGCCGTTGGTACATCTTCTTTTGAGAATTGTCTATTCAGTTAATTTGCCCATTTATGTATTGGGTTGTTTATTCTTTGGGAGATTAGTTTTGAGTTCGCTGTATATTCTGGTTATTAATCCATTCTCAGATGCATAGCTGGCAAAGGTTTTCTCCCATTCTGTAGGCCATCTCTTTAGTCTAGTCCCTGTTTCCTTCACTGGGCAGAACCTTTTCAGTTTGATGCAGTCCCGTTTGTCAATCCTATTGGAGTTCCATTCAGGAAGTTATTGCCTATGCCTACATGTTTCAGTGTTTCTCCTATTTTTCCCTGTTGTAGTTTCACAGTTACAATCACGCTAAGATCTTTGATTCACTTTGAATTGATACCATACAAGGTGAAAAGACTGGGATATAGTTTCAGTCTTCTACATATCCAGTTTTCCCAGCACCTTTGGTTGAAGAGGTTGTCTTTTCTCCAACATATATTTCAGGCTCCTTTTTCAAAAATGAAATCACTATAGCTATATGGATTTGGGTCTGGATCTTCTATTCTGTTCCTTTGGGTTTTGTGTGTATTTTTGTGCCAGCACCATGCTACATTTATTACTATTTTTCTGGAGTATAGTTTGAAGTCAGGCGTTGTGATACCTCCAGTGTTGCTCTTTTGGCTTAGGATTGTTTTAGCTATTTGAGGTCTTTTTGGGTTTCCATATGAACTTTCGGATTAATTTTTCCATCTCTGTGAAGAGTGTCATTGGAATTTTGATGGGGATTGCACTGAACACATAGATTGCATTTAGTAGTATAGACATTTCATAATATCGATTTTGCTGAACCATAAGCATGGGAGGTCCTTCTTTCTTCTGATGTCTTCTTTGATTTCTTTCTTCCATTGTTTATAGTTTTCATTGGACAGTCCTGTTACGTGCGGGTGTCGAGGGTCCTTGCCTTCACAGGCCAGAGAACTGGCTTATGAGGCAGTTCAATGATGAGCCAAAGCCTGTGTATAAAGTAGGATTTAGTAGAGAGAAAGGAAAGGCTACAGCTAGAGAAGCTCAGCGGAGCCTGGAAGCCGGTAGCTTGCTGCTCAGGTGAAGGCTGGGGATTTTATGGACGTTCTAACTCTGGGTTAGGTGGGTTTTTCCCATTGGCCATGGATTCGCGGGCTTTCTCAGGTGAACTGCTTTGGTTTGCAACTTTATTGGGGGAGGGGAAACAATCTTAAGAGCATTTTGCTCATCAGCCCTGTGGCAGATCTATCAGACTCTGTATCTCTCCTTTAGGATGCAGGAATGCAGGCCTCTGACTCCTCAGGATGCAGGAGTGATACTGCCCTCCATGGTGGATGGGATAGGCACTCACCTGCCTTAGGTCTCCAAACCCAACAGTTCTTTCACTTCTTTCAGTAAATTTATTCCTAGGTATTTTTTGATGCTATTGGGAATGGGATTGTATTCCTGATTTCTTTCTAGTCTGTTCATTGTTGATGTGTAGAAGAGCTACTGATTTTTGTACATTGATTCTGTATCCTGCTACTTTGCTGAATGTGTTTATAGATCTAAGAGTTTTTAGGTGGCATTTTTAGGGTTGCTCAGGTATAACATTATATCATCTACGAATAGGGATAATTTGACATTAACATCTTCCTTCCCTATTTAAACCCTTTTTATTTCTTTCTCCTGTCTTACTGCTCTGGCTAGGAATTCCAGTACAATATTTTCCCCCATTTAGTATAATGCTGGCTATAGATAGGTCTGTCATATATAGTCTTTATTATACTAAGGTATGTTCCTTCTCTTCCTAATTTCTTCAGAGCTTTTTATTTTTTATCATGAAAGGATGTTGAATTTTGTCAAAGGCTTTTTATGAATCTATTGAGATGATACTGTTTATGAATAATATTGTACTTACTGATTTGCATATTGTGAACCATCCTTGCCTACTTGAAATGAAACCTTATTTGTTATGGTGTATGTGCTTATTAATGTGTTGTTTGCAAGTATTTTATTGAGGATTTTTGCATCTACATTCATCATGAAAATTAGCCTATAACTTTCTTTTTTTGATGTGTCTTTCTCTGGTTTTGGTATTAGGACAATACTGGCTTTGTAGAATGAGTTTGATAGTATTCCTTCTCTTTGAATATTTTTGGAATAGTTTGAGGGTATTGGTGTTCATTTTTCTTTAAAGATATGGTAGAATTCAGAAGTGAATCCATCTGGGCCTGGACTCTCTTTGTTGGGAAATTATAATTGTTTCAGTCTCATTATTTAATATAGCTATGTTTAAGTTGTTTATGTCCTATTGCTTCAATTTTGGTGAGACATATGTGTTGAGAAATTTATTAATTTCTTCTTGATTTTCCAGTTTGCTATATTATAAATTTTCAAAATATTCCTATATGTTCTTCTGAATTTTGTTGGTATCTGTTTTAAGGTCTCCTTTATCATCTCTGATTTTATTAATTTGCGTCATCTTCTTTCTTCTTTTGGTTAGTTTGGCTAAAGATTTGTCAATCTTGTTTATCTTTTCAAAGAACCAACTTTTTTTGAACCAACTTTTTGTTTCATTAATTCATTGTATCATTCTTTTGGTCTCCATTTCATTAATTTCTGCCATAATTTTCACAATTACTACCTTGAGAATTGTTTCTTTAACAATTTGAGGTACTTCATTATGTTTTTTTTTTTGAGATCTCTCTAATTTTCTGATGTAGCACTCATGTCTATAAGCTTCCCTCTTAAGACTACCTTCATTGTTTCCAACAAGATCTGGTAAATTATGTTTTCATTTTCATTTGCATCTAGAAATTTCTTAATTTGTTTCTAATTTTTTCAATGATTCATTGAACATTCAAAAGTGTGTTGTTCAATCTCCATGTGGTTGAATGGTTTTTATCTTTTTTCTTGCTATTAATTTCTAATTTTATTCCATTATGGTTAGGATACAGAGGATTATTACAATTTTTTCTATTTTTGAGATTTGTTTTATGGGCTAAGATGTGATTTATTTTGGAGAAAGTTTCATGGGCTGCTGAGAAAATGTGTAACCTGCTGCTGCGAGATGAAATACTGTGTAGATATCTGTTAAGCCCTTTTCATTCATGGTATTGTTTAGTTATAGAATATTTTTGTTAATTTTTCATCTGGATGTTCTGTATATTGATGAGTGTTGAGTTTTGAGATCTCCCACTTTTATAGTATCTGAATCTATCTGTTCCCTTATGCTCAGAGGTGTTTGTTTTATGAACTCATATGCACCAAAGTTTGGTGCATATACATTTAGAATGATCATATCTTTTCCCATTATTAGTATGCAGCAACCTTGTTTATCTCTTCTGACTGATTTTGCTCAAAATCTGCTTTGTTTTATATGAGACTAGCTAATCCTGCTTGCTTTTGATTTCCACATGCTTGGTTTATCTTTTTCCATTCTTTCACTTTCAATTTGTGTATCTTTGGTTGTGAGGTGTGTTTCTTGTACACAACATATTGTTGGGTCTTGCCCTTTGATCCAGACAATCTGGCTGGGGAGCTAAATCCATTTAACATTTAGGGTTATGCTTGAGAGAGGTATTTATTGATTCCTGAATTTTTATTAATTTTTTTCCAAGTTAAGTCTAGTGTTGCTTGTTCTTTACTACCATTGTTCATCTTTGGATTTTGCTGGTTTACTAAGTTGAACATGCTTGATACCTTCCAAGGTTTCATGGGCTCATTGATTCCTCTTTTGAATTTTATTCTTTCCTGGCTTCTCACGTTGGTGACTTTTTTTTGCTGTTCTGTGTGAAATAGACCCTTAAGTTTCTTCTGCAATCAGACTTGGTGGACATGAACTGCTTTAACATCCTGGAAGTTTTTTATTTTTCCATTGAAATTGAAGAATAGAAATAGTTGGAACCCTTATCTGCCTCCCCAATAAGGTTGTATGGGAACAAAACTCTGGTGCTAAGCAAATGGTCTGGGACATTAACACTGATTGAACGTATAAGAATTGAAAATTGAGTAATATAGGGGAAAGAGTTGGAGAAGGGAGGGAAATAGGAAAGATAGTGAGAGGGGAAGTAGGTATAAGAAGTAATAGTATAATAAAGTAATAGTATAATAAAGAATGATTTGGGAAATAAGGAGAAAAAATTAAAATTCTTTTGAAAGTTAAAAAAATCCAACAAATAGAAAACAAATTTTAAAAAGACAATTAAAAGTAAACTTTTTTAAAAAAAAGAAGACTATATTTTTTGATGAAGAGAAGTATTAATTCTGGTTAACCTGATAGTGACTTGCTCTCTCTAGTGCTGTGGTTGTTGCAAGAACAGTTTTGGAAGGTTGAGGTTGCACCTCTGGAGGTTTTCAGCTTATAGACCAGTTTTTCTAGGAAAGGTTTGTACAATAAGTGGAATCTCCAGAGCAATTCTTTTAACAAAGCTCTTTGCTGGCAGAGTTGTTTTGGGACCACAGAGCTCCATAAATAGGGAAGTGGAACTTTCTGTTGAACTGCCAAGAGATCTGAGTAGGCAGGACTGTCATGCAGGAGTGGAGATGCACCCAGAGTGTAGCAGCTCAGAATGTGTGACACACTCCACACTTCATGCTGCCCTCTGCTCCCAATGTCACTGCTTGGACCCTTTAGTCATGCAGAGCACACAGCTCTCACCCTGCACTCATGTAAATCAGTGTATGTAAAGAATCTAAATTCCCACCAGCTTGCTGTGTCTGCAATGAGTCTCAGTTGGTCTCTTCCTCACCATGCCCCCAGGCAGATTTCAGGCTTGTGAGAAGTCTGGACTTTTTCAGCAGGTTTGATCCCCTGGGCCATTTGCCTTACCTTGTGTTCATGTATTTAGTGTTTCTTCTCATTAAAGGGGGATTAGTTCAGGCTTGGGACTTTACACTGCTTGTTTTTTCTAATGCATTTGATTCTTCTTGTTTTTCTGGTGTCTTACCATCTCTTTCATGGGTCCTGAAGCTCTTCCTCCCTTTCTCTGTTTTGAATATAGTCTCTGTTTAGTTACCTGACATTTCTCATTCATGGAGTAAAAACAGTGGATGATTCATATCTGCCATTTTACTTCAAACGTCCTGAAACATATGTGTTTTTAAGTTTATACTGGTAGATTTAAGAGTGAGACAGAAACTTCAAGCTGAATCTTATATGGTGCCAGCACAGTGGCAGAGTTGTTCTGAGACAGGGTCTAGTATACAGGATTACAAATTTTAAAATTCACACTTTTAAAATTTTATTTATTGATCTATTTTGGAATGATCTGGGGAAGATCCCTTATAATGTTGTCCATGAAAAACAGTTAAATAAGATAGAAATACTAGTTTACATCACTTTTCACAGAGATACATTCATAAAGCAGACCAGAACATTGTATATATATCTGTTGATTATACATCATCTTTTCAGTACAGAGAAAGCTTTTAAAAACTAGTTGAATGTCAGAACAGCTAGCATAATAATAAAAATTAAGCATGAATCACTTACTGCCTCAACATAACAATTGAGCACACAGGCATAGTGAGTGAGTTCTTTCCACAATACGAGGGGAGACTGTATGCTAAATTCTGGATGAATAAATCTCTGTTCTCAGTATTTGTTACTTGCCATAAAAGTCCTCCATCATCACATTTATGTATTTTGCATTATTGGTAGTGGCTATGAGTCTTGACTGTAAAGGCTGTAAGTATTTATTAAAAAGAATGATAGGATAAATGAAGTACAAATCATTGGTATAGAATATGGTCAGTCAAAATTTGAAGAAGAAGAATGTATTTTATATTAGTTTTCAATTCATTACTCAGTGAATAGTTTGAAAGATTTGTCTTTGCGGCTGCCATTTAAAAGTTGTTACCTAAAAATAGGTTGCAGAGATTCCAAGATGGCGGCTGGAGGGAGGAAGCAGAAAGCGTGCCTCCTAAAGTAAAATCTTGGAGAGACACTGGAGATACACCTTACAGGAAAAACCAGTGAGAGGAGGCAAAACTTTGACTCCTCCACACCCCCAGGCTGCACATAGCATCTCCACTTCACGTTAAACTGAGAAACCAGGAGGACCCCCACACCACTAGACGCCAGCTCCCAGACGGCTTGGGAAGACGCGGACCACAAGGTGAGCTAAGCGGTATGTGGTACTCCCACAGACAATCCTGGGCCAGATCAGCATAGCCCCCTGGACAGACCAACCCCCACCCAGGGGAAAAAAAATGAAAAATAAGCAATAACAACAAAAAAGACACATAGCAAAGAGGGCGGGGTGCCCTGAGCACCAAAGAGGGGGGGAGGGGAAATCCCTCACAACAAACCAGCTGAAGAAGGCAGGAGCAGCAGCACACGCCCAGCAACCGGGAGTGGGAAAGCTTGTAAAAGTGGCGGTGGGAGGAAAACTCCACAGGAGAGGGGGTAAGACCCACTTCCCACATGAACTGTAAATAAACACGCTGTCCTGAGAAACCTGGTGCAGTGTCACCACCCACAGTGTGCTTGGAAAGGGGAAAGCTTGTAGCAGTGGCAGTCGCACCCAGGAGAACTCTGAGTAAACAAAGCCTGTGGGGTCCTGTAAGTGTTAAGTTCCCTCCTGAGATCTGCATAAATAAAGCCTCCAGCAACAGCAGGCTGACATCAGCAGGCAAGCAAGCCACAGCCTCAGATAGCCATTCACAGAGCTGTCTCCAGACTCTTTTTTTTTCTCTCTTCCTTTGATGAGACAACAGCCGAACTACACCTGCATGCTGAAAAACTTACTGGAACTGCATTTGAACTTGAGACACTTTGTGGTGTTTTTTTTGTTTTGTGTTGTTTTGTTTTGTTTTGTTTGGTTTGGTTTTTTTCCCTTTGATGAGATGACAGAACTATTTCTGAGACACCATCTCCAGGATGGGAGGCTGAGGGATGAACACCAAAATTATTAAGGCTGAAACTTTATTGCATTTGAACTTACAGATTTATTATTATTATTGTTTATTCATTTTTTATTTTTTATTTTTTTTCAATCCTCTCTCTGTCTCTCTAATGCCTATTCAGCTTACTGTTGATTAGTACACTATCTCTCCCTGTTTATATCTTTGAAACTTTTTTTGTTTGTTTCTTTGTTTTGTTTTTTCTACTTCTTTGTTTACTTTTTCTTTACCTTCTTTGCTTTCCATCTCCTCTCACCCTTCCATTCTAAATATCACCACTGTTAATGTTACAAGCTAGAAAATACTTAATTGCACACAATACAGGGACAATAACAACACCAAGGGCAATGATGGGAAGATAGAAAAAATAGGGAAACCAGTTTCCCCACAGCAAAAAATTAGTACAGGAACCAGAGGGAAATGAAGAAAACAGATACTCAGATCCAGACTCCAACAAAATGAAGGTAAACTATGCTAAAGAACCCAATGAAGCCCACAAGAATAATCTAAAAGAAGAAATACTACAGGTAATCAATGAGAATTTTATAGAGATGATACTGGATATGGTCAACCAAAATGTACAGGAGACACTCAAGAAATTCCAAGACAACAAAAATAGAGAATTTGAAAAAGCAAAAGAAGAAATAAAAGAAACCATAGAAGCACTGTATAAACACCAAAGTGAAACAAAGAATATGATTAATAAAGAGATGAACAAATTCAGGACAAAAATAGACAACATTAAAGAGGAAATGACTCAGGATATGGAAAACCTCAGAAAAAAGAATGAAACAATTGCAAAACAAAACGGAAGGCCAATCCATAAGAATAGAACAAACAGAAGACAGAATCTCAGAACTCAAAGATGAAATGGTAATTAAAGGAAAAACCGAAGAACTATTAGTTAAACAACTCAAGACCTGTGAAAAGAAAATGCAAGAACTCACTGACTCCATCAAAAAACCAAACCTGAGAATCATGGGCATTGAAGAAGGAGAAGAGGTGCAAGCAAAGGGAATGCGTAATATATTCAACAAAATAATAACAGAAAATTTCCCAAATCTAGAGAAATCTATTCCCATACAGATGCAAGAGGCATACAGAACACCAAACAGACCAGACCAAAATAGATCTACCCCACGGCATATTATCATTAAAACAACAAATACAGAGACCCGAGAAAGAATACTGAAGGCTGTAAGAGAGAAAAAACAAGTAACATACAAAGGTAAACCCATCAAAATCACAGCAAACTTCTCAACAGAAACATTAAAAGCAAGAAGAGCATGGAATGAGATCTGGGCACTGAATGAAAATAACTTCAACCCCAGGATACTCTACCCAGCAAAGCTATCATTCAAGATAGATGGAGCAATAAAAGTCTTCCATGATAAGCAGAAACTAAAACAATATGTGACCACAAAGCCACCACTACAAAAGATTCTTCAAGGAATTCTGCACACAGAAAGTGAAACCCAACATAACCATGAAAGGGCAGGCAGCACCAAACTACAGGAAAAGAAAAAGCAAGAAAGTAGAGAGTAACCTCAACTTAGGTACACACAATCCAACCTTCAAACAACTAAGACAACTAAACGACAGGAACTACCACATACCTATCAGTACTAACACTTAATGTTAACGGACTTAATTCACCCATCAAAAGGCACCGCTTGACGAAATGGATTAAAAGGGAAGATCCAACAATTTGTTGCTTACAGGAGACCCATCTCACCGACAGAAATAAGCATAGGCTTAGGATGAAAGGCTGGAAGAAGATTTACCAAGCCTATGGCCCCCCAAAACAGGCAGGAGTAGCAATACTTATCTCTGACAAAGTAGACTTCAAACCTACATTGATCAAACGAGATAAAGAAGGACATTCCATACTAATAAAAGGGGAAATAGACCAAAAGGAAATAACAATTATCAACCTATATGCACCCAATGTCAACACACCCAATTTCACCAAACATACCCTCAAAGACCTAAAAGCATATATTAACTCCAACACAGTGGCCGTGAGAGACTTTAACACCCCATTATCATCAATAGATAGGTCATCCAAACAAAAAATCAATAAAGAAATCCTAGATCTAAAATATACAATAGATCAAGTGGACCTACTTGATGTCTACAGAACATTTCATCCAACTTCTACTCAATATACATTCTTCTCAGCAGCCCATGGAACCTTCTCCAAAATAAATCATATCCTAGGGCACAAAGCAAGCCTCAGCCAATATAAGAAAATTATTGGTGGAATCAACATAGTAAAAATGTCTATACCCCCAAAAGTAATCTACATGTTTAATGCAATTCCCATCAAAATTCCAATGACATTCATTAAAGAGATTGAAAAATCTACAGTTAAATTTATATGGAAACACAAGAGGCCACCAATAGCCAAGGCAATACTCAGTCAAAGAACAATGCAGGAGGTATCACAATACCTGACTTCAAACTATATTACAAAGCAGTAATGATAAAAACAGCATGGTACTGGCACAAAAACAGACATGAAGACCAGTGGAACAGAATAGAGGATCCAGATATGAAGCCACACAACTATAACTAACTTGTCTTTGACAAAGGCGCTAAAAATATACGATGGAGAAATAGCAGCCTCTTCAACAAAAACTGCTGGGAAAACTGGTTAGCAGTCTGCAAAAAACTGAAACTAGATCCATGTATATCACCCTATAGCAATATTAACTCAAAATGGATCAAGGATCTCAATATCAGACCCCGCTCTAAAGTTGGTACAGGAAAGAGTAGGAAATACTCTGGTAAGAACTTTCTCAATGGAACCCCAGCAGCACAGCAACTAAGAGATAGCATATATAAATGGGACTTCATAAAACTAAAAAGCTTCTGCTCAACAAAAGAAATGGTCTCTAAACTGAAGAGAACACCCACAGAATGGGAAAAAATATTTGCTAGCTACACATCAGACAAAGGACTGATAACCAGAATATATAGGGAACTTAAAAAAACTAAACTCTCCCAAAATTAATGAAACAATAAAGAAATGGGCAAGTAAACTAAACAGAACTTTCTCAAAAAGAGAAATTCAAATGGCCAGAAAACACATGAAAAAAATGCTCACCATCTCTAGCAATAAAGGAAATGCAAATTAAAACCACACTAAATTCCACCTCACCCATTAGAATAGCCATCATTAGCAACACCACCAACAACAGGTGTTGGCGAGGATGCGGGGAAAAAGGAACCCTCTTACACTGTTGGTGGGAATGTAAACTAGTACAACCACTCTGGAAAAAAATTTGGAGGCTACTTAAAAAGCTAAACATTGATCTACCATTTGATCCAGCAATACCACTCTTGGGGATATACCCAAAAGACTGTGACACAGGTTACTCCAGAGGCACCTGCACACCCATGTTTATTGCGGCACTAATCACAATAGCCAAGTTATGGGAACAGCCAAGATGCCCCACCACTGACAAATGGATTAAGAAAATGTGGTATCTAAACACAATGGAATTTTATGCAGCCATGAAGAAGAACGAAATGTTATCATTTGCTGGTAAATGGATGGAATTGGAGAACATCATTCTGAGTGAGGTTAGCCTGGCCCAAAAGACCATCGGACATTAGATCAAGGGCAAACACAACAAGGGAATTGGACTTTGAGCACATGATAAAGCGAAAGCACACAAGGGAGGGGTAAGGATAGGTAAGACACCTAAAAAACTAGCTAGCATTTGTTGCCCTCAACGCAGAGAAACTAAAGCAGATACCTTAAAGCAACTGAGGCCAATAGGGGACTGGGACCAGGAACATGAGAAAAGGTTAGATCAATCCTTATCTCAACTAGTAAAAACCCTTGTTCCTTCCTATTATTGCTTATACTCTCTCTACAACAAAATTAGAGATAAGGACAAAATAGTTTCTGCTGGGTAGCAAGGGGGTTGAAGGGAGAGGGAGGGGGCGGGGAGGTAAGGCAGGGGGTGGGGAAATGGGGAGAATTGACCCAAACATTGTATGCACAGATGAATAAAAAAATAAAAATGCTGATCTTCCTATGATTTAGGAAATACTCCAGTCATTAATATTTATGACTTATCTTTTAAAGGAGTAAATTGATTCACAGATGAAATGTAAAATAACTATTTTTATAATTTCCCATTGAAGAAGATGAAATTTCTAGTGTCTTCCCCAGCCAACTGTAGAAATGTACCATATAAGCCCAAGTGGCTCCTGTGCTCTATATGAAATACAGAGGGGCTTCAGAAGAGGACAAGACAGATGGCCCCAGCTCTTCAGAGAGGGTAGAATGTAATGTCATCTGCTGTGGTTGAGGGTGCTGAAATGTGGGCAAGGGTTTCCAGGCAGTATGCAAGGCTCAGAACAGCTCTATGAGGAATTCTTTAAGGAGGAAAATAAGGAATATTGAGCAGCCTTGAGTTAACCACTGATGTTTCATATCATGAATTTAAAATTGAGCTTATGTGCAGACAGACTTGTGTAACATTATGCAGAAGCACCTATCTGCCTAGAAGAACAGAAATAGGAAGGTTGACTGGAAGCACTAGGATTAGAAAGGTAGTTAAGAGCAATGGGTTCCTGGAGGAACAAGAAAGAGATTGGCATCAAGAAAGTGATTCTTAAATATAGATAGTCCGATGGGGTCATTAGCATGAAATGTTTACAAACAGAGGTAAGCCTATGCTCATGGACAGGTATGAAATGATAACAGATAATGAACTTGATAGTATCTGTCACCTCCACTATTGCTTAAGTATAGCCACTTCTCTGATTTCCACTTGTTTAAGGATCAATGTCTTCTTGTCCTCAGGCTGTTGATCTCCTTGTATTCTCAAGATTGTAGGTTTTTTCCTTGTTTTTTTTTTTTTTTGATGTTCCTGAAGTCTCAATCCGTTGCTTTTTGCTTTTATTTTTGAAAAAGGGTCTCACTTTGTTGCCAAACTCAGTGGGCTCAAGGGCTGCCCTTGCTTCAGCCTCTGTAGTGTTCAGACTATAGGAATGCACCACTGTGCCCAGTTTTTAAGCCTTTATTTAATTCAACTGTTGTCTCACCCCTTCATATTTAAGGCTGTCATTACAAATATCAATTACCTTACCTGACTTGGTATCCAAGCACCTGGAAAGCTTAGCTCGGATTCTGCTGCCACCTAGTGGTGCTTGGTCACCTCACATGTCCAGGATATCCAGACAAGTCAAAAGAGACCAAGGCAGAACTAGGAGATTTGAATATAAGCATTCAAAGGGTATGCATTTCACTATGAAAGGAAAGAAAAAAATATTATGAACAAGAAATTTAGAATAGGAAGAGTTTGTGGTTTAAAAGAATTTCAGAGTTAGAGATCTTGAAGATGGACACAATTGAGAGTAATACCAAAGAATAGCTATGGTTGTGTGTAGATGAAAAAACCAGAAAGACATTCAAACTGAAGATCAAAGAATTCAGAAACAGCTATTTATAAATGCCATTCAGAGATTAATCCCTTTGTTATGGTCTATGTTTCATTTCTACAAAATGTTGATTGAATTGAATGTTGAAAAACCCACAAATGGTGATTGCAGAGCATGAAGCTGGGATCTCAACTATGAACTGGCTGACCTAACTTTTAAATGAGATTTACTTTCCAATACTTGATTTTCTCAAACCAAGCACTTAATTTCAACCTTTCAATGACTGTCCCACATAATTCCACCGGGCAAATCTCCCCATATGGTACTTGAGTTTCATGCATATGCTCATAGGTTAGGAAAATATGCTGGATATTGCTGTGTGCTCATTGCCTGAAATAGGTACAAACACTTAGCAAATGTCCTTCTTACCCTCATAGCCACTTGTTCTCTCTATGAATGTTCTGTAAGCAAGTAGTTCTTAATCATGAACCCTAGCCCTTGGGGATGCCCTGAAATCAAAGGCAAAATCTAGGGTTTGTCAATGTTTGACTATTCTCTCTTGCTCTCTTTCTGAAATTAAGTTCTTAAAGGACCATGTGCCCATGAAAGAAGAGACCTTGTTGAGGCAATCTGATATCATTTGATCTCAGTCAAGTTTCTATACCCTCCAAAGCCTACTTCTCTTCCTTCATTTCTGAGTTTATAAATGTTATCAGGAGCTAGTTATTGTACTTTGTCATACTTCTCTCAGGAAATTTGGAAATCCTGTTCTTGTCCCTGATCAGTATGAACCAAATCTATAATTTTTAAATTAACTATTGAAGTTGCTCCCAGACTCTCCAAGCTTCAACCAACTGTTCTTACCAAAAGGCTGATATTCTTAAATAACTTCATTTTCAATGGATGCACTTCAGTGTCTGCAAACAATTTAAGTAACTTATTTGGTAAGTGACTTTCCTTGTTTGCTAAGAAATGGGCCACCTAGCCCTGCTTACATTTGTAATTCTTGTGAAAAAATTCTACAGTAATGAAAGAAGACATTTTAAATTTCCTGCCTGTTCTTTCTTTGTGTGTTGGAAATATTCGACAAGTGCTTAGTCATGGTAAGTTTGACATATATCGTGTTGACTTAGCATGGTTACAGTAGTGGTGAATAAAAACACTGCTTTCCCATCTACCTCCATAACACGTTACAGTGACTTTCAAATGCAACACCTGAAGTCTTCTTTCCTTGTTTTGACATAAAGGACAAGCACTGGTAACATTAAAGTTACATTAAATGAATACACTTGGCACATGGAACACTCTATGACCTACTATGTAACATTTGAAGTGATGAGACTTCCACATACTGTCTCTTTGCAGCTCTTCAACTCTGCTGTTGAAACTCAAATGCATCCAGAGACATCTGTAACCAAATGATTGTGGCTGTGTTACAAAAAGACTTCATTTGTAATGCTAAACCTTAATTTTAAATAATTTTTACATGATAGAATTCTGTCATTTTTGACTTTTAACTAGAAATGTAAATGTAAAAATTATTCTTGGAGTGAGATTATATCTTACAACTTTCTTCTACTTAACAGATCTTTCCACCAGTCTTGAATCTGTTATACCTTACTTAGCCATTCTTTCATTGGGGAACATCTGTTTCCATTTCCATAAATGCCACAATGAACGTCATTGCTCAAATTCCTTGTAGGATTGCCTGTGTACACGGTTAATTTTATGGTTATGGAATGATCAAGTCAAATTGTGTGGACATGCAAAGCTTTCAAAGCATTGCTAAATTGCTGCCTGAGGGGTTGTACCATTTTGTTCTTCTAATGGTGATACATGGAACAGCTTGTTTCCCACATCATTGTCAATAATTACTGTAGTTATTTAAAATATCTTTGCCAGTTTTATGAGAAAAAATATTCTTAGCTTGCAAACCATACCAAAAATAAGCAGTGGGTTAGATATGACCCATGGACCTTAGTTTGCCAACCCCTGGTTTAGACTACTGTACCCCTGAAAATGACACAGATATGTTAGGTCACTGAGCCTTTGTGGATTTATCTCCTGCCACCTGAAGTGCACATGTGTTACCTAGGCAATTCAGAGCTCCAGGCACTGCCAGTTGACATGCAGTCATCGAAACAGTGAGCCAGCCAGGCACCAGTGGCTGGCCTTGAACTCACAATGTACTCCTGGTTGGCTTTAAACTCGTGATCTTCCTGCCTGTACCTCCCAAGTGCTGAGATAACTGGCCGGTGATACCTGGTTCCCTCTATCAGTTTTATGCTGCCCCTAGTTTCTATTTCAGATCCTATTACCCCTTTTGACAGCAGGGAATCCAATTTCCCATGGTATCTACTACTGTTAACCCCTGTGTCTGGGGAACAGACACTGTTTCTTAAGTTATTTGTGCCTCCTTTGTGAATGTAGTCCCTATTGCTTTGGTGAAGAGCAGGTCTTCCTGGGAAACATCATCTATAATAGTTTTCTTATGTTAAATAAGAAATCAGTTCTAACATGCTCACCTCACTGAACCTTTCAATACTTCCTCTGTCAAGAAATTTCTAGCATCTTCACCTCATTTACTATATGAATAACATTTTCCAAGATTCTAGGAGATGCTCTAGTAGTTTATTAGGAATGGCTACAGAAGTCCTTGCCAGGACAATCTGGGGGAGAAAAAGCACAGAGCAAGAAGAGTGAAAGAAGAAACCATACACCTTCTTCCCATTGTAAAGTCCTCTCACCAAGCATCAGTTTTGAGCCGAGGGAAAGGAAACACTGTGAAATGTATTACAGCTTGAAGGTTTTAGTTGACTAGTACTTTTTAATACCTGAAAAATCAAACTGTTTGAATATAAAAAAGCAAAGAAAAACTGACCTTCCCAGGTATATCCAAGGTCTAAGGTTAGACGAACCAACATATTTTTTTTCAGACAGCAAGGAAAAAATTGGCTGCTCTTTTGCTGTACCCTAACAATCACAGGTAGTACAAATAAGTAGTTGCACTGGTTTTGAAGTGAAAAATAGTGTTACTGTACCTTACTTTTTTGAGTTGTTTTTTCCATTTAGGAAATAGGCTAAAATAAGCCATGATTTTAGAAGCCACTAGGAATTCTGCCTTTATAAACATAGGTAACAAAATATCTTAACTCTGCATACTATAATTTGTGACCTAGCTTTTGGAGACTGTGCAATAATAACATAATTACTATGCAGAATTTTACTTACGGGTTATGTAGCTCAAGGTAGGACAAAATTTCATCTGTGGGAGTGGGGATTGCTGGTCAAAGAATGTTTCATGAGGAAAATGGTGCTTTAAAGGAAGTTGACCTGCTGAGTATGATTTTGAAAGTTATAGAGAAAGAAGTCTGTCCAAGTAGAGGGAACAGTAGGAAAATGCATGGCACTGTGATGCTAGGAATCAGAAATCCAACTTAGATGGAACAAAGAGCCCATGAAGGGATTTAATGGGAAATGACATGAAAAACATCTTTGGCCTATCCTGGAGAGTCCTGGCCCTGAAGTGAAAAGACTTAGATTTCAGTGGTATCCCTATGCTGTGGTATAAATGCTTGTACCCTTCCAAAATTCTTATGTTGAGAATAAATCATGCCAGATGATGGTATTAAGATATGGTGCCTTTGGAAATGACTAGGAAGAGGGCTCTGATCACATAAACAGAATTACATCCTTATAAAATGTACTTGAGTGAACTTGTTAGTTCTTCTGCCTTTTCCACCACACGAATACATTGCAAGCAGATACTCTCACCACACAGAGAATCTGCTCCTGCTATGATCTTGTACTGCCAAGCCTTCAAATGTATATAAAGTACATTTCTACTGCTCACAAATTACCAAGTCTAAGGTATTTTGCTATAGTGCTAGCAGTAGGCTAAGAAGGCATAGGGGAGATTGACTGAAATTCGAATATTCCCTTTGTACTTTCCAAATTTCTTCAAGTTCTTGTTTATAAATTGAACTTCAAGATAGAGCAAGTAGACAAGTCTCCACTGAGGAAGCAGTTGGCAGGGGCTTGGCTTGAACAGAGCGCTACTAGTCAGGGGCAGAGGGAGGGGAACTGTACCTTATTATTCCAAATGGGAGGGACTTAAGCACATGGTGAAATCCCTGAAGTTCTTATTCTGTCCACCAGTCAGCAACGGCTGAGGTAGAAGCAGGCAGATGCCCATTACTGAGGCCTGGCTTCTGGATTTGGCAGTCCAATAAGTTCCTTTTTCCTTAGGTCCTCCCTCAATCCTACTTCTGTCTGTTATCTCTCTGGGTGCAGGAAGTGAATGGTATACCTTTGTGTCAGACCCTGGGCTGAGAGTCTATTCCCTCTGATGTTGATCACTTAAAGTTGAACATTAGAGTCCAGTATTAAAACACTGTGTTTACATTGATTGACAAGCATGTTTCTTTCTCAGAGGAAGAGTTATCAGAATGTTCCTTAGTTGTTAGAATCAGAGTTGGTATAAAGATGCAACAGAACCACACACAAAGTGACCATCACTTCCTAGCACAAAGTAGATAGTAAATATCAAGTTGTCTTTCAGTCCTTTTCCTATAGAAGGGAAGGGCACAAGTAAGTAATTTCTGTCGTATAAACTCCCTCTTTGACCATCAACTACCTGATGAATAGAGACCATATTGTATTGCTCACTGATTTCCTTCCCCTTTCCTGTTCTTCATATGTTCTTTTCCTGCCCCTTGGTGGATACCTATGAGTAGTTTCTACCTCTCTGTGATACAATGGCTCAAATAGCCCTCTAGCCTGAGGTAAGGGCTGACTAATGAAGAAGAAACAGAAGAATTCCTTCTCTGTGGCCTACTTACTACAATTTTGCTTTTCCAGATTAGACCTTTTCTTTATGGTTTTGTTTTGTTTTGTTTTGTTCTGTTTGGTTTGGTTTAGCAGCCAAAACTTGCTATTGACTCATATTTAGCATCTAGCCAAAAGAAACCTTTGAGTCTTTTTCTCCCATCTGACTTTTTAATAGACCTAAGTGAAGGAATTCTCATACCATTAAATTCAATCTTGTTTAATTCATTTTCTCCTTTAGCACTATCAGAATTATATGCTATTTACTAACGTGCCAGAAATGCCTGTAAATACTTGACAAGTACTAGCACATTCAATTCTCTCCTCAATTCTCCGATGAGGCAATTTGCCCAATAGACTCAGCAAATATGTGGAAGACCCAGGATTCAAGCCTGGGTAGCTTACTCTGAAGCCACTATGAAAAAGGACAACTATTTAATGAAACAACTATGTTGTCCCATTGAAACTCCAAATTAGATCAAATTTCCTTTATTGATGAAATATTTGCAAAAATATTTAAATAGGACAAGAAGCAACACAAAGCTTTATGACTTGCCACAAGAACCCTCTTGAGAGTTTGAAAGAAATTATTCATTAGTAGACTGGGTATGGTCTTCAACCAGGTGCAAATTCACCTAGTGAGCTAAAAGTTGACATTATTAGACGTTTTCTAATGAGATCTTGTAAGATGCCTTGTCCAAGTACACACACACACACACACACACACACACACAGAGAGAGAGAGAGAGGGAGAGAGAGAGAGAGAGAGAGAGAGAGAGAGAGAGAGAGTTTATGCTGCATTGACTCCATCTTCCCATTTAGAAATGCCATCAAAATCAAAGTAAATCTATTGTAGAACAGCTTGGCCTTTGTGAATACTGTATTTATCAACATATGACACATGCCCCTCTCTATCCCCCTCCTTCACTCCACCTTGCAAATGGCATCTCAAATTTACCCTTTTTTCATAGTGGCTTCAGAGTATGCTACCCAGGCTTGAATCCTGGGCCTTCCACATATTTGCTGAATCTATTGGACAAATTGCCTCATCGGAGAGTTGAGGAGAGAATTGAATGTGCTAGTACTTGTCAAGTATTTACAGGCATTTCTGGCACTTTAGTAAACAGCATATAATTCTGAAATCTGGGAGATGTTGGGCTAGAGATTAAAAAATGGGAATTATTAGCTACAAATAATACTTGTCTCAGCTTGGGCTATCTGAAAGCTGACCCTGACAAGAATGTGAGTGAAAATAGTTTATTTGGGAAGAGAATGCAAAAAATCCTCATGGAGAATTGAGGAATCAAGATAGGAAAAAAGAAGGAAGTCAATAAAAGGTACATTAGCAATATGTTACCCCTCCAGGTTTCTAACTGTTAATTTCATTGTGGAATTCTGGGAGAGAGTGCAGAATAGGCCTCAAGGTTATGATCAATGAGAAATCAGGAGGTTAGGTAAGGTTAAGATTGATGATGATATTTAGCAACTTGAGGCCACTCATGTCCTTAACAGGAGCAGTTTGGAGGTGTGCTTCAGGATAGGGAGTAAGTTAAAAAGAAGAGAGAAACTGGAGACTGCTGGTATGGACAAGCCTTTCAAACAAAGTAAAGAAACAGAGATGTTGCTGCAGGTGTTTGAGGGGCAATAGAGGTTTTGTGTATGTGTGTTTTTAATATGAGAAATGTTTCATTAGGGTTTCATATTGATGGGGCTGACCAGTGAAGAGGGAAAAGCTCATCATGCAGGGAAAATGGGAAAAAATGAGATTTTGCACATAACTGAAGAGGGCTTCTTTAGGTACACATACCAATTATTCATCAATGTTTCAAGAGAGAAGTCAGACACTGTGGACAGGTCCAGACAGGAGGTGGAGTGGGCAGACAACTTCCTCCAGGAGGAATTCAGCTGATAGTTGGAGACTGGAGAGGAGGAGCTGTTGAGGGCAAGAAAAGGTGTGAAATAGTCATCCAGGATTGAAAATTGAAGAGGGAAATGGAGAAGAAACCCCATCTGAGGTCAGTTGCCACGAATTTCTAGTAAGAGCAGTCAGCATGGTTGTATCTTTCTCCAGCTACATGCAATTGGTGGAGTGCAAGCAAGGGGTGAAGGTAAATTCAACATTACCTAATGTTGGGTTGATTTAGTTAAAACTTTCAACAGTTATTTTGCTCCAGGAAGACATTCTATGATAATTATCTCTGAAATAACATTTACTTGCTTACATCCTCATTTCCAAGAGCCTTGAGAATAGTACATAATCAAAGCCAGGCAAAAGAAATGTATGGGAAAGTGAAGCAGAGATAGTTTTACACAAACCATTTTGAAAGTGTTTCTCTGCAAAAACTGATGTGGAATCTAGCAGGAAAGAGTAAGCCAACCCTTTTACCCCAAGTAAATGTTGTGAGCTGATTTTCTTTCTGAGTCTCTAGGCTCTGGTGGACCTTATGGTCACTGATTAGTTAAATAACTAGAACTCAATGCTTCATGTAAAGAATCTGTTCCAAACAAGAAAAGTGAGTATGAAGGCACTCCACTCTTGTCCAGGAAAAATGCCTTACTCTGGACATTTTGCAGCTAGAGCTCACATCCTTTGAGGAGCCTCTGGTCAAAGATTGTAGTAGGAAAACTCTTGAAGATCTGATGCTGGGTAATCAGAGCCTCCACTTTACCCATGATCCATAGGTGTTAAGATAATGTGTCTTTTTGTCCTAGTATCTAGTGTCTGGACAAGATCCAACAATTCATTTACAAGTGCTTTCAAAGTATCCATAGCACTAAGACACAGGGTACCTGCAACAGAGAGGTACATAATTGGTTGAATAATGTCTCCAAAAAAGATCTGTCCATGTCTTAATTCCCAGAGCCCATGAATATAAACTACTTTGGAAACAAGATCACTGAAAATTTAATTAAGAATCTTGGGATGAGATGATTCTGGATTTAGTCTGAACTGTAAATCTAGTAACTGGTGCCCTTAAAAGAGAAAGGAGAGGGAGATTTAAGGCACACAGAAACACAGAGATGAGGGCAATGTGAAGATGGAGGCAGAGATTGTAGTGGTGTGTCTGCAAGTGCCAAGAATTGCTGGCAAGCACTACACGCTACAAGATAGGCATGAAAAAGATTCTCCCTTAGGCAGTCCAGAAAGCACCACCCTGCTGACACCATGATTTTAGATTTCTGGTCTACTGATCTGGGTGAGAATAAATTTCTCCTGTTTTTGCCACCAAGATTTTGGTAATTATTTGTTGTAGTCTTAGGAAAGATACAGGGGAGGGAACTGATATTTCAGTGAAATAGAAATAGAAGAGTAGAGGAAAAGACAGTGAAGCATTCTGAGGACTGGGGAAGGACAGTGACACCTTTAAAATTGCTGAAACCTTGAGAGGTTTCTCTGAGGTTCCCTCTTGAAGAATATGGCTCCTGAGGTTATTTTGGGTCCACTGTCCCACTTGTATGAAAGTGTTTGCAAATATTTCGTTCTCTAGGCAGCCGTACCTCTATGGTTTAGTCAGCCTAATCCTATAGTCCTGAAACCTCAGCCTACAGCAGTTCTGTGTTAAGTCTATCCTGGGTGAAGGCAGCCTCCCTGGATTATTGACTTGCGTCCTCTGGAATGAGGGAAGCTAACTATCAATGAGGCACCTTAATGTTTTTATTCATTGGGTACTTTTATTTATTCTGGTCTCTGCCTTAAGTGGGGTTCCCTTCAAATTCAGTAGGTCCCTCTTTATCCTTCATTATTTACCCAAATGTCTTCTGATCTGGCTTAAAAACAGAAGCATTGATTATGGTTCATTCTGTATTTTCTCAGAGATGTGAACCTCTTTTAAAGAATGTATTAAATTCTAATATCGCTCATTTTCCCCTTTTTGATCTTTAAAAAAATGAAACATGAAATGAAGGATTGATCTCTACGAAGACATGCCTTTTCCACTGTTTTAGTACCTTGACATGACTACCTAAAACATCTATAAGTAGGAAGAATCTATCTACTACAAAAGCTCCCTTCTCTCCTCCAGGATTCACTCTCACCCCAGTCTCCCAGGTGGCATGGTTATGGTCATAGCATCTGGCCAGTAGAACCAGGAAAAATTAGTTGCTTGCCAGAGAGCCAGGTAAGTCCTGAACATCAGCCACTATCTATAGGGGGACTATGTGTGACTGGCTGCTGAAGACCCCCACAGCTATGCCGTGCTTTGAGCCAGGCTTATTAAGTTGTCACCATGCCCAGTTTCACAGCTTGTCATAAAAAAATGAAAGGTGAATGTTAAGTCCCTTCAGTCCCTGGTACACTACAGTGAGATAGAGCTAAAGGATAAAACTCACATTCTTTCAACATGGCTAATCAAACAAAAATCCCAATCTGTTGACAAGAAAGAAGTTTACCTAGATAAACTTATAAACCTAGAGTTCTGTTTGTGAAAGAACTAGGCTGTGAACATACGGTTAAATGAGATAAGGTATGTGTGTGGAATGTAGGTACAAACACGCACATGTGGAGGGTAGGTACAAGCATGTGTACACATGTGCCTGGAGGTGGGGTGGGAACTGATTGCACCTTGTGGCCATGTGAATTAGAGAAAGCAGTAGCCATGTTTGTTGTCACAGTTTTTTTTATTTCTTTATTTGGGAGGAGTGCAGTACTGGGGGATTGAACTCAGGGCCTTGTGTTTGCGGGACAAGTACTCTCTACCACTTGAGTCATGCCACCAGCACTTTTTGCTTTGGCTATTTTTGGGATAGGGTCTCTTCTATAGAAAGATTAGCCTTAAATCAGACTTTAAAATATCAAAAATTTCCCAATTTTGCCCTTCCTCCCAGGATGCTAATAGGACTCCAGTAGAAGTAGTTCATGGGCTTCTCAGCAGGATCAGCAGATGGATTTGCTGTTATTTTGGGGATCAGCATTCTACAGATGCCCTTATCTTAAAGTAGAAGGAATATAAAGTCTTAGCTAGGAAATTTTTACATGGAAATTGCTGAAGTCCAGTCTTACTTAAAACTCAACTATTGTTATAGTAAGAAATTTAAATGCCTAGTTAAAAAAGAACATAGGATATGTACAGAAATTGTCCAGGAAATTATTAGTAAAGGACAATGAAAGCAAATAAGTTTAGGAAAGTAGATTCCTTAGGAAAATGTTCAGACAGCTTCATCTTGTACCAAACAGATATTGCATTTGTTATTCAATTATAAGTTCTGGACTGGATCATAAAGTTGGCTTGTTTTGAGAATAATTTAAATGATCTACAGGTGCTAAAAACAGAGAAATTGATAGATTTTATTATTTGACTTTAAAAAAAAATGGAACCACAAAAGAAAACATGCTGATCAATAATAAAAACAAGTTATTAGAACATTTTGGTCTCAACCTACCAAAGGCTTAACAACTAATATACAAGTCCATGTTTGTGCAAATTTATTAGAATATTAATCTTCTTAAATATAAGAAAATGCTTTCTCATAAATATGGTCAAAAAATTTTAGTGTTAACTTTCAGAAGCAAGGAAGGTGGTGTATAATTACTAAGGAGCTGAAGCACTTGCATCAGCTAAAATGCCAGATTACTTTGGTGAAGATCAGAGGATAAGAACCAGAGCCCATCTGAGCTCTGGAAGAGGGAGGCTATTGCCTTACTGAAAACTTATGGTTACAGCACTTAATCTGGGCCTATCAAGAAAGTTAGGATGATGTTCAACAACTTCTCAAGAAAATTAATGTGTTCACGGACATTAAAGAGTCTGACATCGGGCTGGCACCACCAGCACTCTGGGATTTGGCTGCAGATAAACTCTTCAGTGAACCGCATTGATGGGGTGCAAAGTTTACAAAGACAATAAAATCTGATTTGAACTCAAATACATTAACAATTTCTGGTGGGCCTCAGTGATCAGGTGGAACCTGAGGTGGGATGAGAATTGGCATGAACAGAAGTAAGTATCAAATTTACATCCCACTTTTCTCCTAAGATTGACCAAACAGTTGCCATGATGCAAGTGAAGGAAAAATCTGATGTTGGTGGCTGTAAGGAACAGTTTGGGAAATTGTGACACATTAAAGAAGCTCCACTACTTCATTCAGTGACATTTGTAAACTTTGATATTGAGCTTCTGAAGGGTGTGTTGTTTGGTCCCCAGAGCACAGGCAAGACACTTTGTGCTAGAGCAGTGGCTAATAGAACTGATGCTTTTGTCATTCGAATTACTGGACCTGAACTTATAGATGACTGATTGGGCTTGATTGGTGAGCTCTTTGAAATGACCAGAACAAAAAAGACTGCCTTGTTTCTGTGAGGAAAGTGATGCCATTGGAGGGACACAGTTTAAAGATGGCTCTGAAGGAGACAATGAAGAGCAGAGACCAATGTTGGAGCTGATCCATCAGCTGGATGGTTTTGATTCTAGAGGCAGCAGTGAAGAGCTCATGACCATTTACAGACCTGATACTGGGGACCCATCACTGATGAAGCCAGGGAGATTGCAGAGAAATTGACTTAGCTTATCAGATTTACAGGATCAGATTCACATTTTAGGCTTCATGCTCCTTCAATGAATGTTGACAGAGAAATCAGATTTGAACTGTTGGCACAACTCTGTACAAATAACACTGGGAGCTTCTGCATAGAAGCTGGTATGTTTGCAAACCAAGCATTGTGAAAAATTGCTACTGAGAATGATTTCTTAGAAGCTATAAATAAGGTCATTAAGTCTTATGGAAAATTCAGTGCTACTACTCACTACATGACATAAAACTGAGCTCCAATGGCTTTCAAATGAAAACACTTCTTTTACTTGAAATCCTAAACTTATATAGACTTGTTAAAAACTACCTTACAAAATTATAAATGATTTTTTATAGATTGTTAAACTTTTTCTTATAAAAATTACCAGAACAATTATAAAAGGCAGAGGAACACAATGAAAGAAAATATTTTCAACATATGCTACAGAGAAAAGGTAAATATTCCTTTTACAGAATAATTAGCTTTACAAATAAATTTCAGAAACTAATCACATGAACAGAAAAATTTACAGCTGAAATGAACCAGGGAGATACAAAATAAGAAACATAGTTAATACAAATGTGAATTATATTTTAGTGATCAAATATAAGCCAAGAGAAGGAAACACTCAGATTGATAAAAGTGTGTGTGTGTATGTGTGTAATTCATGGTGTTCACCAGTAGGAAAAAGAAATGAGCATGTTCAAATTCTCATGAAATAAATTATAATTTGTATAATGAATTTTATGATTTTATGATCCAGTCATTAGTTGTAGGGCACACATTGATTGGTGTGTAAGTGTCTGCACTGTATCTTGTTTTATATTCTTTTGGGTAGATGCCCAAGAGCTGCATCACTAGATCATATGGCAGTTCTATCTTCAGCTTTTTGAGAAATCTCCATGCTGTTTTCCATAGTGGTTGTACTAATTTGCATTCCCACCAACAGTGTGTAAGGGTTCCTGTTTCACCACATCCTCTCCAGCATTTGTTGTTATGACCCCTGATTATGACCATTCTAACTGGGATGAGATGAAATCTAAGTGTTGTTTTGATTTGCATCTCTTTTTTTAACCAGGGAAGTTGAACACTTCTTCGTGTATTTACTGGCCATTTGTAGCTCTTCCTTTGAGAATTCCCAGTTTAATTCATGTGCCCATTTCTTCATTGTGGTGTTGATTCTTTGGGGGCTGAGTTTTTAAGTTCCCTGTAGATTCTGGATGTTAGTCCCAAATCAGATGGCAAAGATTTTCTCCCATTCTGTGTGCTGTCTCTTGAGTCTGGTGACTGTTTCCTTTGCTGTGCAGAAGCTCTTTAGTTTGATGCAGTCCCATTTGTTCATTATTTCTCTTAGATGTGTAGGAGTTGTTTCAAAATTTCAGGCCTTATATTAAGGTCTTTAATCCACTTTGAATTGGTTTTGATACAGGGTGAAAGACAGGGATCTGGTTTCAGTCTTCTACATGTAGATATCCAGTTTTACCAGCAGCATATGCTGAAGAGGCTCTCTTTTCTCCATCATGTGTTTTGGGCTCCTTTGTTGAAGATCATTTGGCTAAAGATGTGTGGGTTTATGTCTGGATCTTCTCTTCTGATTCATTGGTCTTCCTGTTTTTGTGCCAATGCCATGCTGTTTTAATTGTTATGGCTCTGTAGTGTAGTTTGAAGTCAGGTATTGTGATGCCTCCAGCATTGGACTTTTTGCTCAGAATTGCTTTGGCTGTTCGAGGTCTTTTGTGTTTCCACATGTATTTCACAATTGTTTTTTTCTATTTCTATCCAGAATGTCATTGGAATTTTAATAAGGATTGTGTTAACATGTAGATTGCTTTGGTAGTCTGGCCATTTTCACAATGTTGATTCTATTGATACATGAGCATGAAAGTTCTTTCCAGCTTCTGATGTCTTCAATTTTTCTCTTCAGTGGTTTATAGTTTTCTTTAATAAGGTTTTTGGTTTCTTTTGTTAAATTTATTCCAAGGTACTTTATTGTTTTTGAGACTAATGTAAATGGGATTGTTTCCCTGATTTCTCAGAAAAATAAATGATTTGAAAATTGTAAAAAAAAATGTAGAGCTGTGAAACCATGTAAGTTTAAATTAAGCTAATTTTTTAAAGTTCAAGTTAGAGGGTTATTCATTGTAATTTATTTTTGTACTTATTCCATCAGGTCGGCAGCATAATCATGATAAATCTATGTGGAACTGAGAAAAAAGTAAACATAACTTTTAAATTGAAAATCCATTTCATTTATAGATTTATGAATCAAGAAATTACTTTTTGGAAAACCCACAATGTCAAATGCCTCATAGATATGACCCAGTTATAACATTTTCAAGATAGTTTGCTTTTACAGGTGAATCACTCAAATTTATAACATCCTGTGCTGTGCTATTAAGAGGCTCAAACTTCTAGTTCACATCATTTACCATATTAACAAAGTGAAAAAGGAATAAATACACAACCCAATCAACAGATGCAGAAAAGCATTTGACAAAGCTCAACATTCATTCCTTGTTCATTAAAAACTCTCAGCAAACTAGCAAAAATGTGAACTGACAAAATATGCTTAACCTATGCACTGAACCTTTGACCATTGCTGAAAAAAATTAAAGAAGTTCCAAACAAATGGAGAGGTTTGTACTATGTATTGTACTATGTTACTTGGTGAAAAGGGTCAAAATTGTTCCGATGATAAATCTTCTCAAATTGATGAGTACATAGGTTTGATGCATTATCAATGAAAATCACATCAGTTTTTTGTTTTGTTGTTATTCTGGTTTGCTTTTTTTTTTGTAGAAATTGATAAACTGAAAGATGGGTTGTACTTAAGTGGTAGAGCCCTTGCCTTGAGCGTAAGACGCTGGGTTCCAATCCCATCATCACTAAATAAGAAAAAAAAAAGAGAAACTGATTCTAGTATTCACATTGAAAGACCTAGAATAATCAAACAACTTTGCAAAAGATAAAGGTGGAGGCCTAAGACTAACTAATGTAAACACTTATTGTAAAGCTATAGTAGTTAAGACAGCGTGGTGTAGTTTTAGAGAAAAAGAACAGAGAACATCTTCCTGATCTCACGTTAGGAAATGAAACAAAGCACACGAAAGACACATTGATGCACTTGATCACATCAAAATTAAGAACATCACCTCATATAAAATATACCATAAAGTTTACAAATCCAAATCCTAGAATGTTACAGAATATTTTCAAAACATGTTTAACCAACAAAGGATTATTTCGTAGAATATATAAAATATTCTTAGAATCATTGAAGAGAAAAATAACCACACAGAAGAATGGGCTCAAAATATATTTAATAAAACTAGAGATCACAATTTCCAATAAACATATTAAAAAGTATTCAACCTCATTGGTAATCAGTGAAATGTAAATTGAAATTACAGATAGATATCATTACAGACCTTCCAGATTGGCAAAAACTAAAAGGACTAATGGTATTTAAACAATCTGAGTTTTTTTTTTTTTTGGTAGTAGTAGGGTTTGAACTCACAGCACTTCTCATTTGCTAGGTAGGCACTCTACTACTTGAGCAACACCTCTAGCCTTTTCGCTTTAGTTATTTTTCAGGTAAGGTATCACATTTGCCTGGCGCTGGCCTTGGACCATAATACCCCTACCTGGGATTACAGATACATACCACCATGCTTGGCTTATTTGTTGAGATGGGGGTCTCCCTAACTGCCTGGGATGGCTATAAACCACAGTTTTCTCTACTCTGCTTACCACATTGTGAGGATTACAGATGTAAGCCACCTCATCCAGCTCCCCCAATTTTTCATATATACCTAGAGAAAGCACATTGGTAAAATTATTTTAGAAAACAGTTTTTTAGTATCTGGAAAAATTGAAGTTATGTACATTCACACCTCATCAAATTTGTCTTAAGGAAACTCTTGCACCTCTATGTGTCTGGGTGCCATTTGTACATAGCAACATAGGTTGTAAAAGCAATATCCTAAAAACAACTCTGATGTCTACCAGCAGGGATTGGAAAAATACATTGCAGAATATTTATACAGTGCAATACCAAGACAAAAGTAACACAAACAAATTAGGACAAGAACACGAATGAAATGAACCTTATTATTTGTCATCAAAGAAAGCAAGCCAAAAATAATGTAGACATTTATTTAAATCACTCTCTTTATTAGTAGGTAGTGACCTTCTTTATCCCTTCTGACTGATTTTTGCATAAAATCAGCTTTGCCTCATACTAGAATAGCTTTTCCCGCTTGCTTTGGGTTTCATTCTGCTTCTCATGGAGCCCCTGAGGATCCTGCACCCTGTTACCACCCATCAGGACAATGTCCATGGAGAGCTTGTGTCCACAGCCATGGGTCCTCAAGGAGCCAGGGAAGCTGGCTTCCAGAGCAAAGCGTGCAGAAGGTTCTACATCTCTTTCTCTGGTATGGTGTCGATGAAGTTATAGATGAAGGCAGGCAAAGCATAAAGTCAAGATCGAGGGGATGGGGAAGAGGAGGCTGGAGGGGCTTCAGCTTCATCATTGCCTTCCCTCTGTTACCTGTTTCCTGAGACCACAGTGACCTGCTCCCTTGTGCTGTGTCCTTACTCTATCCCAAAACACCTTCACAAAGGCAGCATGCTTTCCGGCTCAGCACTGTCAGTACACAAATCACCCCCAAGGAGCTCCCAGCAACAGTCTTTCCCAAGAGGCCTCCCAGACAGCTCTATGCTCAGGAGCCATCTGCAAGGACCATCTGATACTGGGAAACCCTCTCTCACCCAAATACTTCTCAGGCTATACTCCAAGTGCCTTAACCTCTAGAAGGACTCCTAGCCCCTCACAGCACTCACTTGCTCTGGTCTACGGCTGGACCTGAGCTCGAGTTCAGATTGTGTTCTGAATGGCTTGATTTTATGTGTCCAAGTACACGTTAGAGCTAGTCCCCCTTCCCACAGGAAGGAGGATCTCAGGACAAGCTTGCTATTACTTCTCTGGCACTCCTAGTGCTTGGTTTGTGCTGTCCTCTGCTGCTCATAGTTTGACACACATGCATTTGCCCCACCTGGACCTGGAGCTGGATGGAGTTTTCCAATCACACCTGCAATTCCCCGGGCTGTTCTTTTTTTTTTTTTTTCATTTTTCTTTTATTATTCATATGTGCATACTAGGCTTGGTTCATTTCTCCCCCCTGCCCCCACCCCCTCCCTTACCACCCACTCCGCCCCCTCCCTCTCCCCCCCCCAATACCCAGCAGAAACTATTTTGCCCTTATTTCTAATTTTGTTGTAGAGAGAGTATAGGCAATAATAGGAAGGAACAAGGGTTTTTGCTGGTTGAGATAAGGATAGCTATACAGGGCATTGACTCACATTGATTTCCTGTGCGTGGGTGTTACCTTCTAGGTTAATTCTTTTTTTTTTTTTTCATTTTTCTTTTATTATTCATATGTGCATACAAGGATTGGTTCATTTCTCCCCACTGCCCCCACCCCCTCCCTTGCCACCCGCTCCGCCCCCTCCATCTCCCCCACCAATACCCAGCAGAAACTATTTTGCCCTTATTTCTAATTTTGTTGTAGAGAGAGTATAAGCAATAATAGGAAGGGACAAGGGTTTTTGCTGGTTGAGATAAGGATAGCTATACAGGGCATTGACTCACATTGATTTCCTGTGCGTGGGTGTTACCTTCTAGGTTAATTCTTTTTGATCTAACCTTTTCTCTAGTTCTTGTTCCCCTTTTCCTATTGGCCTCAGTTGCTTTAAGGTATCTGTTTTAGTTTCTCTGCGTTAAGGACAACAAATGCTAGCTAGTTTTTTAGGTGTCTTACCTATCCTCACTCCTCCCTTGTGTGCTCTCGCTTTTATCATGTGCTCATAGTCCAATCCCATTGTTGTGTTTGCCCTTGATCTAATGTCCACATATGAGGGAGAACATATGATTTTTGGCCTTTTGGGCCAGGCTAACCTCACTCAGAATGATGTTCTCCAATTCCATCCATTTACCAGCGAATGATAACATTTCGTTCTTCTTCATGGCTGCATAAAATTCCATTGTGTCTAGATACCACATTTTCTTAATCCATTCGTCAGTGCTGGGGCATCTTGGCTGTTTCCATAACTTGGCTATTGTGAATAGTGCCGCAATAAACATGGATGTGCAGGTGCCTCTGGAGTAACAGTCTTTTGGGTATATCCCCAAGAGTGGTATTGCTGGATCAAATGGTAGATCGATGTCCAGCTTTTTAAGTAGCCTCCAAATTTTTTTCCAGAGTGGTTGTACTAGTCTACATTCCCACCAACAGTGTAAGAGGGTTCCTTTTTCCCCGCATCCTCGCCAACACCTGTTGTTGGTGGTGTTGCTGATGATGGCTATTCTAACAGGGGTGAGGTGGAATCTTAGCGTGGTTTTAATTTGCATTTCCTTTATTGCTAGAGATGGTGAGCATTTTTTCATGTGTTTTCTGGCCATTTGAATTTCTTCTTTTGAGAAAGTTCTGTTTAGTTCACGTGCCCATTTCTTTATTGGTTCATTAGTTTTGGGAGAATTCAGTTTTTTAAGTTCCCTGTATATTCTGGTTATCAGTCCTTTGTCTGATGTATAATTGGCAAATATTTTCTCCTACTCTGTGGGTGTTCTCTTCAGTTTAGAGACCATTTCTTTTGATGAACAGAAGCTTTTTAGTTTTATGAGGTCCCATTTATCTATGCTATCTCTTAGTTGCTGTGCTGCTGGGGTTTCATTGAGAAAGTTCTTACCTATACCTACTAACTCCAGAGTATTTCCTACTCTTTCTTGTATCAACTTAAGGGTTTGGGGTCTGATATTAAGATCCTTGATCCATTTTGAGTTAATATTGCTATAGGGTGATATACATGGATCTAGTTTCAGTTTTTTGCAGACTGCTAACCAGTTTTCCCAGCAGTTTTTGTTGAAGAGGCTGCTATTTCTCCATCGTATATTTTTAGCTCCTTTGTCAAAGATGAGTTGCTTATAGTTGTGTGGCTTCATATCTGGGTCCTCTATTCTGTTCCACTGGTCTTCATGTCTGTTTTTGTGCCAGTACCATGCTGTTTTTATTGTTATTGCTTTGTAATATAGTTTGAAGTCAGGTATTGTGATACCTCCTGCATTGTTCTTTTGACTGAGTATTGCCTTGGCTATTCGTGGCCTCTTGTGTTTCCATATAAATTTAACAGTAGATTTTTCAATCTCTTTGATGAATGTCATTGGAATTTTGATGGGAATTGCATTAAACATGTAGATTACTTTGGGGAGTATCGACATTTTTACTATGTTGATTCTACCAATCCATGAGCATGGGAGATCTCTCCACTTTCTATAGTCTTCCTCAATCTCTTTCTTCAGAAGTGTATAGTTTTCCTTGTAGAGGTCTTTCACATCTTTTGTTAGGTTTACACCTAGGTATTTGATTTTTTTTGAGGCTATTGTAAATGGAATTGTTTTCATATATTCTTTTTCAGTTTGCTCATTGTTAGTGTATAGAAATGCTAATGATTTTTCTATGTTGATTTTATATCCTGCTACCTTGCTATAGCTATTGATGATGTCTAGAAGCTTCTGAGTAGAGTTTTTTGGGTCTTTTAAGGTATAGGATCATGTCATCTGCAAATAGGGATATTTTGACAGTTTCTTTACCTATTTGTATTCCTTTCATTCCTTCTTCTTGCCTAATGGCTCTGGCTAGGAATTCCAGTACTATGTTGAATAGGAGTGGAGATAGTGGGCATCCTTGTCTGGTTCCTGATTTTAGAGGGAATGGTTTTAATTTTTCTCCGTTAAGTATAATGCTGGCTGTAGGTTTATCATATATAGCTTTTATAATGTTGAGGAACTTTCCTTCTATTCCTAGTTTTCTTAGAGCTTTTATCATGAAATGGAGTTGGATCTTATCAAAGGCTTTTTCTGCATCTACTTCCACCTCACAATGGAGGAACTTCATGGACTTGGTTTGTGTATACCACCTATAGGCCACTAGGGAGTGAGTTGGCCTTATGTCTGGAAAAGCATCAAAAGGACAATGGGGCTACAATAGAAGAGGGGGCTATTGTAATATATATATATATATAATGTAATATTACAATATTTTAATATATATAATGTAATATTACTATATATATATATATATATATATATATATATATATATATATGAACAAATCAAATCCACGGGCAAACTCTGCTTTCTGTCCTTTGCTACCACCCTCTTTCAAAACTATTCTACACATCCTCCTCCTCCTCGCAAACATCAACACTTTCCCTTCAAGTTCACCTAGGGATTTCTTTGAATATTTGCAGATATTGGATGCATGTTTGCAGATATTGAATGCATAGAGAAAATAGACAACTTGCCACCTCCTTCTCCCATTGTCAACTCCATCCCTCCTGCCCTCAGCAATTCTATACTCAATGTATCCACAGGTGCCTCCTTTATAAAAGGAGGGCTGACTGTAGTCCTATCCAGGACTTTCTAATGAATGAGGGAGCAAGAATAGTTCAAAGACATCAATTCTTAGATGTTCATGGCGTTTAAGCTGGGACCTTATACCTGCTGGTCAGGAAGATATGTTCTGGATAAGAAACCAGTTCCAAGCTAGACTCTTCTGTCTTGCCAACACCAGGTACAAATCATGCCTGTCATCATGGAGTTACATTTCTGATTTTTAAAAAAAAGTTTATTAGCATATACAGTTGTACAAGGGGGAATACTGTGATATTTCCATATGTGCTTATAGTATATCTTAATTAGTTTCCCCTCCCACCTCATTTTTCCCCACCCCCTCCCTCTCCTTCTTAGGACAATTTTAACAAGTTTCATTGTTCTATATTCATACATGTATACAAAATACATCCACCTTATTTGCCCCCTACATCCTCTCAGTTTACCCTCCTTGCTCCCACTGGTACCCACACCTAGACAGGACCCATTTTACTTTTTTGTCCTTCATTTTTTAAAGTGTATGTTGATTGTGCAAGGGGGGGTTCACCTTTGTATTTCACATGTGTATATATCATACTTAACTGTCTCAATTACTCACTCTTTCTATATTGTCCTGATTCCCTATTTTCAAGAGCTTACAGTGCATTATGTTATACTATTTTCATACAGAGATGCACTGTGTTTCAATATTATTCACTCTTTATTATTCTCTTTTCTTCTCCCACCTCCTTATAGTCCCCTCAGACAGACCCACTAAAACAATCATGTTCTCTCTGTGTATAGATAGATATACAGATAGTTATAGATATTTATGTATACATATATATGTATACTTTTACCTTATTGGTCTAGCTCTACGTATGAGGAAAAACTGAGTCTGGCTTACTTGTCTTAATATGATGTCTTGAATTCTAACCATTTACCTGTGAATGATAAAAGTTCATTTTTTATGGTTTAATATTATTCATATATATTTATATATATCACATTTTTTAAATCCACTCATTAGTTGTAGGGCATCTGGGCTGTCTCCATAGCTTGGCTATTGTGGATCATGCTGCAATAAACATGGGTGTGCCAGTGACTTTATTGTATCTTGGCTTACATTCCTTTGGGTACATACCCAGGAGTGGTGTTGCTGGGTTGTATGGTAGGTCTATTTTTACTTTTTTGAGGAGTCTACATCCTGATTTCCGTAATGGTTTGTAATAATTTACATTTCCACAAAAAGTTTGTAAGGGTTACTTTTTCCATGCATCTTCACCAGCATTTATTGTTGTTTGTGTTATTGATAATAACCATTCTGACTAGAATGAAATGAAATCTCAATGTTATTTCGATTTGCATTTCCTTTATGACCAAGGACATTGGGCATTTCTTCATATATTTATTAACCATTTATATTTCTTTTGAGAATCTTCTGTTCAATTCATTTGCTCATTTGTTCAGTGGATTGCCAATTATTTGAGGGGTTAGTTTTTTTTAGCTCCCTGTATATTATGGTTATTAATCCCTTGTCAGATGCATAACTGGCAAAGATTTTCTCCCATTCTGTAAGCTATCTCTTCAGTCTAGTGACAGTTTCCTTTGCTGTGCAGAAGCTTTTTAGTTTCATGAGTTCCACTGATCAATCCTTTGTCTTAATTGCTGAGCTAGTATTTATATTCATAAAGTTGTTATCTATTCATATATCTTTCAATGTATTTCCTATTCTTTCCTGTAAGAGTTTCACAGTTTTAGATATTACATTAAGATCTTTGATGCATTTTTATTTGATCTTAGTACAAGGTGAGAGACTGGGATCTAGTTTCAATCTTCTACAGGTAGCTATCCAATTTCCTAGCACCATTTGGGAGGCTTTTTGCCAACACATGTTTTTCTCTTTGGCAAAAATCAAATAGCTGCAGCTGTGTGAGTTTGTGTCTGGGTCTTCTATTCCACTGATCTTCACATCTGTTTTTGTGCCAATACCATGCTGTTTTTATTAGTATGGCTACCGTTATACCTCCAATGTTGCTCTTTTCACTCAGGATGGCTTTGACTGAGGTCTTTTGTGCTTCCACATGAACTTTAGGATTGATTTTTTTCTATGTCAATCATTGGAATTATGGTGGGGATTGCATTAAATTATCTGGATTGCTTTCAGTACTACTGCCATTTTCACAATATTGATTTTGCCAATCCTTGAGCATGGGGTGTCCATCTTTTAATGTCTTCATTGATTTCTTTCTTCAGTGACTTATGGTTTTCATTGTGTAGGTCTTTTACTTCCTTCTATTTGTAGCTATTTTATATAGTTATATGGAAATAGAACATTGAAATTGTGTTAAGTGTTGAGGGTAAGGGGTACCAACCTTCTGGGACCCTTCTGTAACAGACTAGGCTATTGCAGAATTGACTCAGAAAGACAAATGTTCCTTGTCAATGAGAAGGCAGAATAAAGTCTGATGGCATTATTCTTGTCCTACGGTTCCATTTCTGGTCTCTTCTGGCCACTCCATTGGTACTTTTGGCTCTGCCTGGGTCCTGTGTTAATGCTGTCATAGTGGCAGGGTTTATATAGAATATGCTAATATCCCAGGCTGCCACCATCTTAGCATAGAGTTATCTTGGTTCTCCCAGGCTGGAGTTCCCTAATCCTGCAGCCATCCTGAGAGAGGGCTACTGCCTCTTCCTTACTTAATACTGTTGCAGTCTCTCGGGGGATTAAGAGTCTTGTCCTGGGGCCTGGATTTCCACTCCCAGCCACTAAGAATGAAAGAGAGCTATCATGGTAGCAAGTCATTGCCTATGCCTATCTGTTCCAGTGTATTTCCTACTACTTCTTGTAGTTGTTTCAAAGTTTCAGGCCTCATATTGAGGTCTTTGGTCCACTTTCAGTTGATATTGTACTTTGGGCTCCTTTGTCAAAAGTCAGTTGGATGTAGCTGCATGGATTTGTGTCTGGGTCTTCTATTCTTTTCCATTAGTCTTCCTATCTGTTTTTGTGCCAATTCTGTGCTGTTTGTAGTGTTGTAGCTCTGTAGTATAGTTTGAAGTCAGGTGTTGTGATACCTGCAGCACTGGACTTTTTGGTCAGAATTGCTTTGACTATTCAAGGTCTTTTCTGTTTCCATATGAATTTTAGGATTGATTTTTCTAGCTCCATGAAGAATGTTATTGAAATTTTGATAGGGATTGCATTGAATATGTAGATTTGTTTTGGTAGCATAGTCATTTTCACAATATTCATTCTGCCAATCCATGAGCATGGGAGAGCTTTCCATCTTCTGATGTCTCCTTCAATTTCTCACTTCAGTGATTTATAGTTTTCATTGAAAAGGTCTTTGGTTGCCTTTGTCAAATTTATTCTGAGGTATTTTTTGAGGCTATTGTAAATGAGATTGTTTCCCTGATTTCTTTTTCTTTTTTCTTTTTTTTTTTTTTTTGTGGTACCGGTGCTTGAACCTAGGGCCTTCATCTTGAGCCACTCCACCAGGCCTATTTTTGTGAAGGGTTTTTTGAAATAGGGTCTTGCAAACTATTTTCCTGGGCTGGCTTCCAACTGCAATCTTCCTGATCTCTGTCTCCTGAGTAGCTAGGATTGCAGGCATGAACCACCGATCCCCAACCCCTGATTTATCAGTCTCTTTGTTATTGGTATTTGGAAAGTCTATGCTTTCTGTATATTGATTTTGTATCCTGCTACTTTGCCAGAAATGTTTATGATTGCTAAAAGTTTTTTTGTGGAGTTTTTAGAAACTTTTAGGTATAAAATCATATCCTCTGCTTATAGGGATAGTTTGGCTTCTTCCTTCCCTATTTGAATACTTTTTATTTCTTGTTCTTGTCTTATTGCTCTGGCTGGGAATTCCAAAACTATGTTGAATAAAAGTGGGGGAAGTGGACATCCTTGTCTCATTCCTGCCTTTAGTGGGAATGGTTTCAGTTGTTCTCCATTTAGTATAATATTGACTATAGGATTGTCTTATATAGACTTTATTATGTTGAGGGAGATTCCTGCTATTCCTAGTTTCTTCAGTACTTTTATCATGAAAGGGTGCTGAATTTTGTGAAAGGCTTTTTCTGTGTCTATTGAGAGAACCATGTGGTTTTTGTCCTTGCTTCTGTTTATATGCTATATTACATTTATGGATTTACATATGTTGAAACATCCTTGCATCCCTGGAATGAAACCAATTTGGTCATGGTGTATGATCTTTTTGATGTGTTGTTGAGTTCTGTTTGCCAGTATTTTGTTGAGAATTTTTGTGTCTATATTCATTAAAGATATTTGTCTACAATTCTCTTTTTTTGTTGCTGTTGCATCTTTGTTGAGTTTTGGAATGAGTGAAGTACTAGCTTCATAGAATGAGTTTGGTAGTGTTCCTTCCCTTTCTATTTCCTGAAAAAGTTTGAGGAGTAGGGGTATTAGCTCTTTTTTTAAAGGTCTGGTAGAATTCAGCTGTGAATACATCCGGTCCTGCGTTCTTTGTTGGGAGACTCTTTATTACTGATTCAATCTTATTGCTTGCTGTAGATCTATTTAGGTGACTGATATCGTCTTAGTTCAATTTTGGTTGGTTAAATGCATCTAGGAACTTATTTTTTTCTAGATTTTCCCTAATGATCCTCTGGAGTTCATTAGTATTTGTGGTTATGTCCCGTTTTTCATTTTTTATTTTATTAATTTGGGTCTTTTCCCTCCTCCATCTTGTCAGTCTGGCTAAGGGTTTATCATTCTTACTAATCTTTTCAAAGAACTAACTTTTGGTTTTGTTGGTTCTTTATATAGTATTTTTGGTCTTGATCTCATTAATCTCAGCCCTAATCTTTATCATTTCTCTCCATCTGTTTGTTTTAAGTTTGGTTTGTTCTTGTTTTTCTGGAAGCTTAAGGTCCATCATTAGGTTGTTTATTTGATACTTCTCTGGTTTTTTTGAATTATTCGTTTATTTACATGTGCATACATTATTTGGGTCATTTCTCCCTCCCACCCCTCCTCCCCTTCTCTCTCTCCCCCTCCCCCCGTCACTTCCAGGCAGAATCTGTTCTGCCCTTATCTCTAATTTTGTTGAAGAAAAGACATAAGCATAATAAGAAAGACAAAGCGTTTTTGCTAGTTGAGTTAAGGATAGCTATACAGAGAGATTCCTAGCATTGCTTTCATGTACACATGTGTTACAACCCATGTTGATTCATCTCTAACTGATCTTTACAGTGGTTACTGATCCCCTTCTCATGTTAACCTCTGTCGCTTTAAGGTTTTTGTATTAGTTCCTCTGGAGTGGGGACATCAAACGCTTTCATGTTTTGGGTTTTCTACCTATTCCTATATCTCCAGTATGTGCTCTCCCCTTGTCATGTGATCCAAGTCCAACCACATTGCTGCATTTGCCCTAGATCTAAAATCCACATTTGAGGGAGAACATACGATTTTTGGTCTTCTGATCCTGGCTAACCTCGCTTTCAACTTGATCCACTCTGTTAGCCAAGCTTTTGATTGAAGTTTTTATTTGGGCTATTGAACTATTTGTTTCAAATTGGTTATTTTCAAGCTTTCTATCTCTTTATTGATTTCCTCTTTCATATCCTGTGTAGTCTTCTTAATTTCATTCATCTGTTTGAATTCTCTTTGAGTTCTTTTAGTTGTTTATTCATATATTTTTGAGTTCAGACACTAGCTTATGTTTCCCCCTTTTTGAGCTCATTGATCATTTTTACTATTATTTTTTATAATTCAATATTTGATATTTCCTCTTCTTCACTGTTGTTTGGATCTTTAGTGGTGGAGTTGGCTTTTGAGGGAGACCTTCTGTCCTGTTATTTCATGTTTCTGCATTGAGCTTTATGCATCTGGTGTTATTTTTGGTTGGAGGGTTCCAGTCCCCTCTGACTTATGGTGAACAAACAGAAAAATTATGATGCCTTATTCATAATGTCACGAGCATAGGAGAAACCAGTATGTCTATGTATGGGTAAACGAATAAGAAAACTGTGGTACACCCAGACAATGATTCAGTGAAAACAAAAATGAGCTATACGACCACAAAAGACACAGAGGATCATGAAATATATATAGTTGAGTGAAAGAAGGCAATCTGGAAAAGCTGTGTGATTCACATGTTAACATACAGAAACAGAAACCATGATGATGACATTAAATAAATTAGTGATTGCTAGGGAATCAGATGGAGAGAGGGAGGTATAAACAGGTGGAGTACAGGGAGTTCTTAGGTCAGTGAAACTATTCTGCTTGAAAACTGTAATAGAAACATGTCTTGATGTTTCTCAAAATCAATGGAAGATACAACAAAGAGCCCCAACGTAAACTATGAACTTTTAGTTAATAATACTGTATTGATATTTTCTGTAAACCTAAGACTGCCTCTTCAAATAAAGTCTACTAATTCTTTTAAAAATATAAGAAAAAAATAAGTCTAGTAACACATGGTGGCACATTCTCGTTATCTCAGTATCTAGAAGTCTGAATTGGAAGGACTACAAGAGCCCAGGCATTCAAGAATGTGTAGGGTTCATAATGAGACCCTGTCTGAAAAAAAAAATAAAGCAAAAGAGAAGAAAATAAGAGTAGGTGACATATAGGAATGGGAGAGTTTCAGAGCACACTTTTCCATGAAACCCAGTAGATAGCGTCTATGGCCCTTGAGACAGTTAGGGCTCTGTGAAATTGTTTTAATTTCTTTTAAAGTCTGAAGAAACCAGAAAATAAGAATAATAAAAATATATAATAATGAATCCAGTTTTCATAATAACATTCATTGAATATATTAAATTTTTAATGTAAGAAAAGCCTGTCATAAGTCAGATTTGCATTACTGTAACAAGATATATCAGATAATTAACTTAAAAAGAAAAAACGCTCTTTTGTTTCATAATTTTTGAGGTATTAGTGTATGGTTGACTCCATTGCTTTTGGGTATGAGCAAGGCAGTATACTATGATAGGAGACACAGGAAGAGGAAACTGCTCATGTCACAGCAGCCAGGAAGTAAAGAAAAGAGAAAGAAAGGGGCCAGAGTCCCAGTAGCCCCTCAAAGAGATGCCCCATTATGACCTGAAAGTTCCCACTCTGCCTACCTGTTAAAAGTTTCTACCACTTTCCAATAGTACCAAACTGAGAGCCAAATCTTTCACATATAGGTCTTTGGGAAACATTCCTGACCCAAACAAAAGAGGCCAAAAAGACAAACATTTCTAGGGCCTATAAATGTCATAAGGTGGTCCTGGCTGTGTATTAGTAAAGCATAACACCTGGAAAACTTAAGTGTAGGCCTGCTTCATGGCTAGAATTCTTTTGGAAAGTACGTAACTGCTACAGAAAACTGTCAAGTTAAGAAAAAAGGAAGTGTGAGGGAAATTTCAGAGGAAGTTTGAGCAACCAGACTGCAGGAGAAGAATTGAAAAGCACATTAGCAATTGTATGAACGGGAGTAGCTAAGAGGACGTCAAGATAAGAAGCTTGGATTAGAGGGGCTAAGACATTGGATATTCATTACACAGTGAATAGCTAGACAAGCAGCCTATGGATTCCTGTAGACCAGACAAGGGAGACAGAGCAGGGTTCTGTTCTCCAAGGTGAAGGTGTAGGGATTACTAAGGGAGAGACTCTGTTCTGCTTGGATAAAGACGGAACAAGCTTAGAAGACATTCATAGTGCTTGTTCATGATCATGAAACAGGGAATAGCTCCTGACAGAAGTCTGACTATGTGCTTGTTGCATCACTGAGAAAAAGGCTGTCACTTTGACTTTGATCCATCTTGTTTTGCTTTCACTTTGAAAGAAGAGGATGAGCACATTTTGTTTCCAGCAGCAAATATTTTATTTATGAAAAGAGAGCAGTAAGAAAGACAGGAAATATATTAAATAATCAAGATCTATGTGTTATGTGTCACCAAATTGGAGAAACATATGCATCTGGGTCCACAGGCTGGATCCACAACCAGAGACCCAAGGGAAAGTTCCTGGGAAGTGTGTTTATTCTGCAGGTGAAACTCCTTTATTGCTCAAGAGAGCCAAGGGCTCCTGAGTTTACATGCTCTCAAAACATAAGACCACATCCAGGGGAATGTTTGTTTACACCCGGAGAGAGCTGGCCAGGCTCTGCAAGGACGCAAACATTCTGCTGGCTATCTCTTCTGCCAAGACTTGGCATTCTTCTCAAAGGTCTCGATGGTTTTTCATTTGTTTGTTTGTTTGTTTAGCATTTCTTACCATGTTGTTGATTTCTTGTTCTCAACTTGACATTATGGGCAAATAGCCAAAAATTATACAGTCCACAATGGAGTTCCTTAAGCTAAGTTGGATTCTGGACACTTTTTCATTTTTACCACACATCCCATGCCTCTCATTTTGTATGAAGCAATGGTTATCCAATTTCAGTGTGTACAAGAATGATATTGGGCATTTATTAAAAAGGCAGATTGCCAAGGACCACCCCTTTTCACATTCTAGTTCAGTATATGTAGGAGTCTACATTTTTACCAACTCTCTCAGCTGATTCACATGCCAGTGCTTGGTAAACAATGCTATGAAAAATACACTCTTGATTTTAAGCTCTGATCTGGAGTAGTTTCTCATTCTTGGAGGCACCTTAGAATCCTCCGGGTAGTTTGTTACAATGCTAGAGATTCCACTGCTGTAATAATACTGTGTACATACTTACCAGATATGTGAACAAAATTTGATCAAAAGACACAAAGAAGAATGTTCTTATCATTGCTACTTCATAATAGAGTTAAACTCAAAATATTTCTATGTTTATCAATAGTTGAGTAAAAATATTGTATACTTTATCATGGAACACATACGGGGTTTTTTTCCCATTGGAATTCTATACAACAATATGAATAAAGAAGCTATAGCTACCTTCAAGAAAGACAGGACTATAAAATAGCTACAGTTCAGGGAGATACTTGTGGGAGGAGGGGATGAATGAAGGAGATTAAGGTGAGTGTTTACGGTGGATGGACTTCATATACCTATATAAAATAGAACAAAGAAGCCTCTTGCAATTGCTTTAAGTGAGGTGGGGGCGGTGAGGTCAGTGGGGAGAGATGGGGTGATCTGACCAATGTACAATATAAGCCTATCAGGAATTGTCACAATGAATCCACACTGTGAAATCAATATATCCTAATAAAAAAAAGAACATGGATGAATCTTACAAGCATACATTTCAATGAAGGGAGCCTGACATGAATGCAAGATTCCATTGAAATGTTTTTGTGTGGTACTGCCAATCAAAATCATAGCCTTGTGCAAGCTAGGAAAGTGCTCTTCCCCTGAACTACATCACCAACCCCCAATGAAACATTTAAATGAAGACGGGAGTCAGGAATGACTGCTTTATAGCATTACAAGTCAAGAATGCTGGTTGCCTCTGGGGACCTAGTGAGTGACTGAGAGGGACAGTGAGGGTGACTTCTGTGGCATAATGTTCACGTTCTTCTTCTAGGTGAGGTTATTTTGGAGTATTAACTTTGTGAATTTCACCAGCAAATGCTTAGGTACTGAGCACATATTTAGGTGTAGGTTATATTTCCAAGACATATCTACTTAATTAAAAAAAACGAATGTGAGGGCTGGGTCCTACCTTAGTCCAGTTATGTCTGAAACTCTTGTGGGTGGTGACTCTGTGTGAGGGGTAGGAGTATCCTGATCATCAATAGTTAAAAGTTCCCCTGGTGATTCTAGTGCGCACCTACAATGTGCCCACAGCGCTTTCATGCCCTCCACCCTTTGAAAGCTGCTGTCAAATTTCTTTTCCCTTAATGTAAGCTGCTTATAGGGGCTAACCTCTAAGGAATAGTTTGTGACAAGAGATGGTGTGTGACATTTCAAAGTAGGACACCAAAGGCCTTGACTTCCTCATGGCTGCCTGTCTCCCAGATAACTCACTCTTGGGGCAGACAACTGCAATAATTCTATGTCAACTGGGAATATGGATAGTTTTTGTGTTCTTACATAATCTTTTCTGCTTTCCATGTTTCTGATTTACCTTTTTACAAAGAACATATGTTCTTTTTTAAATATCAATAAAATAAAATGTGTGCACATTTTAATTAAATATATGAAGCAGGGGTGGAAGAATATGCTATTCTATACCTCTGATCATAGCCAAAAGGCTGAGAAGCAATGAGAATTTTTGTTCTATAAATGACAGTAGGAAAAAATTGCCACTTGGGACAGAATTCAATTTGAATCCACATCTCACACAATAAACGAAAATAAATCTCATTTGGCCACATAACCCTACACTGGAGATTTAGCCCAAGAAAACTAGCTAAAACATACTCTATGATTTACTTTGAAAAATTATTTATTTTAATTAGAAACAAACTTTGAGTAAAGGAATAGAGGAAATGGCAGAATATATGTCAAAAAACAATCTTCTCTAATCATTAAAATATTTGGTGAGAAAGTATATTTTAAAAAAGAATCTTTATAAATGTATAGAAAACTTTGTTTTGGTGTGTTAAGTTTAAAACTATATATGTAATGTTTTACAAGACAATTCAGACATATTTATAGAGAAAAAAGATAGGAGGAAAGCAGCATTGGCCTATGGTATCTTGAGTGGTAGAAATAAATGATTTATAATACCATTTTTATAATCTTCCAAATTTTCACATTTTGCATCATGAGTATATAGCATTTTGCAATCACAATTTTTAAATAGTTGCAAAAATTTTAAAGTTAATTATGAATACAGTGGTGAAAGCCCCACATCCTAAATAAATAAATAAAAATGAAGAATATTAGTATGAAAAGAGCCTGTCCAAGGGGCTAACAGGTGATTTCTATTTGTTCTCTTTCTTTCCTTCCTTCATTCTTTCCTTCCTTTCTTTCTTTCTCCCATCCTTCCTTCCTTCATTATTTCCTCCCTTCCTTCCTTTCTTTCCTTTTTAATTTTATAATCTTAGAGCACTTAGTGAGTACAAATTAAAATACATGCACTATCAGATACACAACGTTGCACAAAGGCCCTCACAACCTTACAGGAAAAATACTTCTACAAAGATATCTACCCAACTGTTTAGTCTTGGCCTTTCATCCCTGTGTAGCCAATGATTATTGTTTCAAAATAACATATAAGCCTCTTCATTGGCTTTGAAAACTTTCCCTTGCCTCGGCTTCCATGAACACCCACATGATTCACCGTAGCGTGCATATTCTCATTGCACTGCCCATTCTCAAATAAACTTGCTAATGTTGGAGACTCTTGTTGTTTGATATTTAGATTGACAGACCTCTAAGTGTCACTCACAAACCAAGTCACAGATTTTTGTACCAGGGAGACTTCATGTTGTATTAATATTCATTCACAAGAAATCAATCTCACAAAAGAATAGAAGGGACTTCCTGTTCTAATGCCTGTGCCTGGGCTCTGGTTCCTCTCCCTGTAGCCAGGACTACCTCCTTAACCAGATCATAAAGTGTATGACTGCCTCCACAAAGACACAGACATTTGCTGACTGGCTCAAAGTCACTTCTGCACCAACCATGGCCACCTTTGTGGAGCTCAGCACCAAAGCCGGATGCCCATTGTGGGTCTGGGCACCTCAAAGGTAAATATGCAAATCTTGGGACACCTGCTTCACTGGAGGGCCATTTGGGCTTTTTCTCCTCTGGGCACTGACGGGGGCAAAGATTTGCAGAGCTGAGATGCAGCCCTAGAGCCTGGACCCAAGCTGCTTTCTTTCTCATGGTTGCTTTAGGCTGGAAAAACTCCAACACTGGCATTTCCCAGCAGTGTAAGAGCTTCCCTAGAAGTTACCAAGTTTCAAGCAGGCACTGGAATTTAAAAAAAAAAATCTTCTCAAGAAAGTTACTCTCCAAGATAAATTTTCACTCAGCATTTTACAAGCCTTGGCACTAGGTTCACTGCAGGTTAAGTAATTGTAAAAGAGAAGGCACAACTCAGAAGGCCCTGGCACACCTTGCTGCTCATGCTGTGAAACTGGCCAGTAGCATCAGTGTGGCCTGTTAGCTGGCTGAAAATGCAGAATCTCAGACTACAGCCAGGCTGCTGAATCCATGCACTTGACCAAGATCTCCTGGTGTTCCTGTGCACATTAAAGTCTGACTAACACTGGGACCTCAGAACGCCTGGGCTGGGGTCCAGAACTCAGGTCCTACTCTATGTTTTTATCAGCTGCCAAACACATTCCATTGCCCCATGACACAGACTCCAGAGCCTCTTTGGGATATATCTGGCTTGTGTTCAGACATCTTACTGTGCCTTCTTCACCATTTCCCGCAAGGATAGCATAACCATAGCTTTTTCCAGGAGATGTCTTTGAATCCCTTCTCTGTTGTCCTTCATGGTGCATCTCTGTTGGGTCTTCCACCTCTGGCTCTCTTTCCTTCTTTGCACCATTTTTCCTGTCTCCTCCTGAGGTCAGATGGTAGGATCCCTCTTTGTTTCTGAATTAGGTCATCATTCTCAAAATAAATTCTTGGTCAATGTGGTTGACTAGATCAATGCCAGGTTGATTCAGTCTTAGCCTCTCTTGCTTCATCAGCAAAATTTTCTCCAAATCAGAACTTTAACCTTATAGAAGGTAACAGATAAACACTGCCAGATAACCAATGGCTCTACTCACCCCTTGGTAAATGTACCAGAAACTACCAGAATTTCAGAAGTAGTCGTAGAGATTGTAAAAGGAGCTCTTTTGCAGACATTGAGATGTCATAATTTTAAAGGACTGTGCAGTAAGTTGTGGTGAAGGAGGGTGTAATGTTTGGTAGGAAATCTCTGGGGTCAGGCTGACTTTCTAGAAGCAGTTTCTTGTCCCAGTGTGTTGTCAGTGTACATCTTTGTTTTATGTGCTTTTATGATGTTTTTTACTTTGCCAAACAATAGAAGATTGAAGAAGATTTTTTTTTTTTAGAGAACTATTCTATGGGATTCCCCTCCATTGTTTGTCTTGGCTAGGTTTGATAAGAATGTGGTATTTCTAATGTTCTTTTTATCCTTTTGTTGTTGTTGTTGTTGTTGTTGTTGTTTTGTTTTGTTTTCCCTTATGGTGGAAAAGCAAATCCATTGCTGTTAAGGCTCTCTATTTCTTCTTTCTCTGAAACAATAATTATGAATTGGATTGCATCTACTTAGTCTTCATGGGTGTGCTAAAAACTTTGCTTTCACCATTGTAAGTAATCAACACAAGGACCTCATGAAAGACGGTTATTATTATTTTGCAAAGATCAGAGAAAAAGATACTGCTCAGGCTCGCACAACTGGTATGTGGTAGAGCTTGAATATATCATGAAATGACCATTTTCCAGACCATTATCACTATCTGGAGTCTGAAAATTCTGAATCAGTTCAGAGTCTAATTTTCAGGCAGGGCTAATTTTAGCACATTGCATTGGGAGCCATGTGTCACTCTCAGCCAACTGGAGATATTTTAGAGTGAATTGATTTTTAGCTTAGATAGCTAAAATTTTTAGCTCAATATTAGTTCTTCTCTCCTTTTGAAACATTTTCTAAAGTGTGTTTTCCTCCAAGATGTTCCCTAAAAATGGCATCACAAAGAGGTCTTGGTTTGGGAGGCTGGGCTGAGTCTACTGATGAAGTTTTGGAATAAGAGCATCTAATGGTATTTCTTATTGCTTTTCAGTCTTCACAAACAAAGTCAAAGAAGCAGTGAAGATGGCCATTGATGCAGGATACTGTTACATTGTCTGTACCTATGTCTATAATAATGAGAATGAAGAGGGAGAAGCCATCCAAGAGAAGATCCTTTTTTCTTGGGAGGAAGTAGTGAAGCGGGAGGACCTCTCTTCATTATTAGCAAGGTACCTGTGACCCATTTGGTAGGGGGATTTGACTTCAAGGCAGGTGGTTGTATCTGGATGTGGTCAGCACCAAGAACTCTATCAGCCTTTCCTATAAGTTCATATTTTCCCCAGCCCTCCTCATCTTTGTCTTTAATACATCACCAGATACAAACATGCACATCCCAAACCAGTATATGGAAGACTCTGCTGATCCCCCTCCCTCCCACACCCACACCTCAAACACACACACACCTCCCTTGAGTTGGATTTCCCATAGTGGAGATGGCTGCACTGAGCCATCTGGTGCCACTGGCATCCTGTTTCCTATTTAAGTCAGAAACTTGATTGTGCACTCAAGGATGGATCTTGAATGCTGTATTTCAGCACTGTGGTGCCAATGGGGATGGCCCTAAATTTCACAGCCAGGGGCATTTTGAAAATTGTAGAGCCATTTTTTACTGTTATATGTGATTTCTTTTTATTTCAGTTCAGTAAAAGATAAGTTTAAAATGTTATTAAAAAAAAGAAGAGAGGGAATATTCAGTTTGAGGGGTTGAGAACCTTTGGATCTGTATTATATGCAGCTTGCTACAAAGCACTAGTTCCCTGTAGTTGGAAAAGACATCTGAAGGAACAAAGAACACCACTGTGTGACATGAGCAGTTCTGGATAAACTCCTTGTAACTCATCACTTTGGGTTGATAGGCTTAGAGGTGATGGAGAACAAAAGAGGGTTACTTCCTCTCAATCCTGTAAGAATGTTTGATATTTAAAAGGTAGCCACAATTCATGCCCTCAGAGAGCTGAGAGTCAAGAAATAAAATAACACAGCAACATAAATACTTCATTAATTGTGAATATGATAAATGATCTCAGAAAAAATAGAATGCTAAACAATTTGGAAAAAAATGTCACTGGCTTGCTAATCAATGGTGATCTTGGGTACCGTATGGCATATCTTAACTAACTTGCTATATTCGAGGGTTAGATCAGGTTGCAAATCACAAAGCAGGTAGAGTGGGTTGTGCAACCTTTTCTCTCCCCAGGCCTCATGACTCATTGTTGCACTCTATAGTTATGGTCCACTGTCTTTGAGAGAAACCTGGTGAATGGTTTCTTTCTCAAAAGACCCTCAAGGATCTGAAGCTGGAGTACCTGGACCTCTATCTTATTCTCTGGCCACTGGAACTTCAAGTTGGAGCTCTCCTTTTCCCCAGTCTGTAGCTATTGGACAGATAAATGACAGAAATCAGCAGTGTTACAAGGCTGGGGTGTGAGGAGGGCCAACCAGGAATTCTGTACAGAGAAGAAAGACTCTGGCCTGCGTGCGAGACCAAGACCAAATGTTGCTGGAGTCTCTGTTTGCTTAAGTTTTATTGGGAGGAACTGTAATTTCTAGCAATCCAGACAAGTTGAAACTGGAATATTGTCTTCTTTTTGATTCTGTGCTCAGAGATCTTACCCCAGGGTATATCTTGGGATACCCTTGCATGACATATTTCAGGTCTCAAGCCTCTGTGAACTATAGAACCCCCAGGGAGGGTTCTTAGAAATTGGAGAAAAGTCAAAGTATGGTAATGCTGGTGACAGTCCTCACTGCAGAATCAACTCTCATTGCCTGGGGTTCTAATCCTGAGAGTGACGTGAACTCCAAGCCCTCTCCCCTCATGACCAGCTAGGTGATAAGGCATGCTATTCTTAACCCCAGACTTCATATTCTAATGAATGGAATATGAATAATATCTTCCCCAGAAACTACATCTTGATATCTAACCCTTTTTAATGATCGGGATGTTAACCTTTGACCCCACGTTTATGTGGGGCATGACTATATGAAAGTTAACGTCCATGGTGATAATGATGACTTCTAGCACATAACAATGGCTTTTAAAATCAGTCCACCAGTTTCTAAAATATAGGATTTATATTGAAGATTGACATAGAGATTTAGTTGAAACTTACTGTCTTGAAGTGTTTCCTCCAGAGCTTACAAAAATTGGATGCAGGTATGGTTATTTATCCTGAGTGAATGTTCTGAAACTTTGTTTAACAGGATCAGGTATCTGGATCTAAATTCCATATCTTTCTTGTATTTTATTCTTAGTGGTGTCTTCATTTAATCCCTTGGAGCGAAGGAAGTCTCTACAAATCTGTTGGGGTCTAGGAAGCACACTGGGTATCACTGAACCAAAGACAGCCTGTGTCCATCAGCTTCCTGCTAAGTCCTCAAGCTGAACCACAAGAGCACGGCTTTTGGGTTGGATGCCAATTGTACCACATCCTTTTCTTCAGATTCTAAGCCACCCTCCTAATTCCTACACAAGAGAAGTCAAAGGCTTGCCACTTGGGTTAAGTCAGAAAAGAATAAGACTGGAAAGTGTCTCCAATTGTTAAAATGCTCAGTCAATGCTAGTTGTTGTAACTAAAGTCACCAGCACTGTATTTTTCCTTTTACTAGAAGAGGGTTCCTGTAGATAAGTGAAAACATGCTGTCCTTTCTTCCTGCACAGCTTCTGATCTAGTTCCATATACAGATGAATGTGGCAGTGATTCCCAAGTCTGTGACACTGGCACGCATAGTTGAGAACACTCAGGTAAGACACTGGGTGGTCATCTACTATTCCACAGTGCGATAGGCAGAGGGGGTGACCTTCGCACTGGGTTTCTCATCACATCCCTGCATTGTTGGTGATGTCTTCCTTCTTTTCAATACCTTGTCATCTCTTAAGTCATCGAGCTAGCCTTAGTAGAGTTGAGATGAATGACAGATGGGTTAAGAATGGGCTCGGGAAAGAACAGGAGAACCCTGTCAGGGCTGAGTACAGCTATAGTTTATATTACAAAGAGACCCTCAGTTGCCTTGAGCAGTTAGGTAGGTCATGAGTTACACACAAGGGTAGACTGTTGTTGCTGACATTTCTGCCTTCTAATGGCTTAGGAAGTATGGATTGGTCTTAAAGAAGTGTCTTTCTAGAATTACCTGTGTCCCTCAGGAAAAACTGACACTACACATACTGCTATGTCTTACCTATGAGTCCAGTCTTCTGTCTTTTGAAATACTAAAGCCAATCAATAATGCAGCATTTGTGTAGGACCTAATTCAGAGAACAATTTGTATCTATGGAAATAATGGGAATAAATCCTGTTGGCTGTTATGTGCTGTGCACGTGAGCTCACTCCATGTCAGAATGGCTGGAGATCTAGATTCCACTGAGTCACCTTACCAAGGAAGCTTTGTAATTCTTGCCTTTCCAGGTCTTTGACTTCACCTTGAGTGATGAGGAGATGGCCGCCATCCTCAGCTTCAACAGAAACTGGAGGGCCTGTGTTGTGCCTGAGTAAGTGCATAGAGTTAATTAAGAGGATCAAGAGCTTTTCCACATTGGTAGAAGGCTACCTGAGAGGACTGAAAAGTAGCATGGATGAGTTTTTTAATTTACATATTAACTTATGGAAGTGTTGCAAAATTAAAATTTTAATTATGGAGACCCAATATAAGGAAAGACACGTTCTTAATTGTCGCTCATTCTCTGAACTTCTTGATGTATTGGCAGAATTTTAATATGGGATGTCATTACTAGTAAGAGGCAGAAGCAGTCATTCACTCACTCACTCACTCAGTAATTTATCGGTAGTGTACTATGAAGCAGGCATGCTCTGGGTGCTTAGGATATCATGTTTTGCTTACCATAACATTCCTGCTTCTACAGGCTTACATTCTAGGGAGGGAGACCCAAAGTAACTCATATGCATGTGTTCGATAGAAAGAAAGCCCATACACAGAAATTAAGTACAGTAGAGGGTATAACATGTAATAGGACCTGGCGGTAATGATACTTTTTATGAGAGCACTCACTGTGGTTTCACTGATAAGGTGAGGGTTTATTTGAAACCTGAGGAAGTGAGGGGACTATTTGGGGAAAATGCATTCTTTTCCATGATGGCAGCAGGTGCAAAGACCCTGGATAAGGACTTTGGAGCATTTGAATAAGGAGACCAATGAGGCTAGAGCAGAATGAGTGGAAAGGTAAGAGGAAATGAGGTCAAAGATAGCTGTTGGCTCAGAGCATGCAGGTGATATAGACTATGGGAGGGACTTCAATATTCGCTAAAAATGAGCTGAGAAGCCCTGAGAATATTTTGAGCAAAGAGGTGGCATGATATGAGCAGTTTTTAAAGAACTGCACTGGTTTTTGCATTGAGAGACTACAGGGAGACCAGGTGGGAGTCACTGGACCTGACTCATGGTGGTGGAGGGGATGAGGACTGTACAAACTGTGGCTATACTGGGAAAACAGGGAAACTAAACTTGCTAAAAATGAGCAAAGATGACTCTGAATATTTGATTTTGATTATCCTGAGCAACACAAGAATGAAAGTTTCCATTTAGGGGAAGAAATCAGGAGTTTGGTTTGACACATGTGTGTGATGCCTTTTGGACACAGAAGGGGGAAGGTCAGATAGGGAATTGGATATATCAGTGAAAGCAGTGGGTTTGGAGCTCAGGAGTAAATCTATCTGGCTTCTAATCTCAGCTCTTATGCATCTCAGTTATGTAGCCTTATATAAATTTCCTTATTTAGCCAAGTTGGTTTATCTTCAAAGTGGTGGTGATAGAGTAATTACAACAGATAGCTCTGCATGTTAGCTTAGGACATTTCAGGAATCCAACCTCTCTGCCTGTATTACTATCTCACTTAATATTCATAGCAAAAACCAAGGAGTCAGTCTCCAGTGTTATTGTGAGAATGAGCTGAGACAATATTTGTAAGGCATGTGGTTTGGCACCAGGCTTCTTATGATGAATCATTATGACTTCATTCTGGTGACCTGCCCTGCCTCTTTTCTCAAATACCCATCCTATCAATTTGAGGGTATAAGACCCCTTCTTGTGTTCTCACTAAGTCTTGGAGTAGGAGGGGAAGAGGCTGAGAGAGCACAGAGACTACAGCAACAAGAATGCCTATTAGAGCTCAGTTGTTGCTTTTGTGGGCCGCAAAAAAAAAGAGCACAATGTGAAGTGCTCTTTGAATGGATTACCTCATTTAATCCAAACTCTTATCCTTCATGTTTTATAAAAGAGGAAATAGAAGCATGGTGGAGGTGAAGGGACTTGCTCAAGGCCACCCAGATAGGAAGTGGTAGTAAGTTTCGAAGGCAGGCAAGCTCTAGATAAAGGATGACTTGTCCTGTTGCTTCCAAATCTTCTCCTTGCCCCATCCCTATTGCCTTTCTCTACTCTTTCCCCTTCTTGTTCCTGTCACTGGACAGGGGGTCCAGGAGGTTTTTTTGGTAGGGAATAAAATCCAAACACCTAAAAACCTCAGCTCATCACCCATGATTTCCATGGTTCTGGAATGCATTGGAAAAAATAATTTCAAAGCAATTCACAAGACAGAAGGGTTGAAAATGTTTATTAGTTTTTAAATGCTTTATACTTATGTCTTACTTAGGACAAAGCAGTGAGAAGTAGAAGATAGGGAAATATATTCCAGGGTCATAGAGAGGCTTGAAGGGTAGAAATGCAATCTGTAGCTTTTTTATAAGGATGCTTTGTATTAGTTAAAATAGAGTTTTGCTTAAACTTTCCTCCAGATAAGTATGTTAGGTATGTGATTGTGTAGTAACTTTTAATCTTTTTGTTTTTGCAATGTTTTGATGTTATCACCCAAGCTTGTCGCCACAAGGTCTAAGATGCTCATATAAATCAGAGTTTCTTATTATGTGGGTACTCGTTTCTTATAACTTTTATAGCATTATTCTGATCCAACAAACTTCTGTAACAGGAATTTGTTGTTCCTAGTGCATCTAAGGCAAGGTCAGAGAAATTGTAAAGGAATTGTTTCTCTACTGCAATGTAATTAATGGCGAGGGATGTGCTGGTGGACACACCTAATTTTTTTTAAATTGCTCATTACAATTTTTCACTCCTGGCTTCCAATTCTGGCTCATTTTGATACCCATGCCACCAGTCCCTATTCTAGCCTGCCTCACTTCCACCTTGCCTTTAATATGCCGTCATACCAAACGGTCAACACCAGTGGGTAGCAGAGCCTGTGAAACCTACAAAGGTGTTCATTGAGAGAGCGTGAAATCCACAGGAGTGAGATGCAAAATAGGGAGCACGCTATATAATAAAAATACCTAATATGACGTTAATCTGGGATATTTCTTCATTCTGTAGTATTTCTTATGAAATATTCCAAGTATCTAGAAATAAACAGAAAATAACATAAGAATCTGGCCACCCATCTTAAAAATTTAACAAAGGATAAGATTTTGACACATTTGCTCCAAATATTTTTAAAACATTATTCAAGAACTAAGTGGTTACCAATATAGTTGAGGACCCCTTTGTTCCTTTCCCCACCTGCTTTCCCTTGCTTCCCTCCCAGAGTCAATGCCCATCCTTTGCAAGTCATGGTATGCTAGCTCTCATATCAGGTTTCCACCTTTTCTTTCCATCATTCTGTATGATGTTGGGAAGGGGTGGACACCTAAATTCTCAGGCATCATAGTCTGAAGATAGCTTCCTTGCCTAGAGGGGGTAATTTAGGAGGTTAAAGGACCAGTAAGAGGGAAAATTCTGGTGTCTCTGTCTCTTTCAGTGGATTTTCCCACAGAAGTCACATTCCCTGTGTGGTTCCCAGCCCTTGCCTAACAGCCTCCATCTTGATTTTGTCAGTTTCCAGATGACACAGCTTCTGGAATTAGGAAACCCCTCTTTTCATGTCCTCCATTGCTAGGAACTGTTGTCTCTTCCTGCTGCTGCTAACCTCTTAGGTGCCTCACACTTTCATTTGCTGTATCAGCTCTTCTGACTCCTGTGTAACAAATTTTAATGAAATATTTGTGTTAAAAAATCATAGCATGGTTTTTGTTTTCATGACTGGATCCTTGACTCATATACTCCATCCATATCTTTACTATTTATATGCACAACCACAAAAATTGCTATGGGATTGTTTGGAGAATGTAAAATGCATCAAAATCATATTCAGGAAGCAATTTTAAACCAGGGCCCAATGATACTTCTTTAGTAAGCATTTTGCAAATAATTTCTCCCTCCTGTGATTTCAATTATGATTTTCTTGATAAAAAGGCTTTGGTTACAGTATTAAAAGTTTGCATTTCTTTTAACTATGCATTTTGTTTTGTTTCTTTGACTCGAAGTTAAACAGAAGTTAACTAGGAAAAAAGCTGACATGAAGAAATACTGTTAAATTAAAAAAAACAACAACTTTAGTCCCAATTGTATTTTTAGCATACACACCTTGAATAAGAAGTTTGCAGGCCTCAGGATCCTCAGTCATGCCAATAACAAATATAATGAATCAATCCTAAAATTTGTTTACTGTTTTTAGATAGCTAGCAATAATCATGAACTAAATTAAAAGCCACTGCAATGGGAGTAACTCTAAAGTGTGCACTACAGGTATGCTTTAAATAAATTCTCTGTTTTATTATGAAGTAGAGGACTTGCTTTATGAATAGGGAGGAAGGGGAGAGAAGATGGTGAAGCTGGACATGGAAGAGTAAGGGACCTGGACATGGGAAGTAGGGAGGCATGGAGTGTATTCTCACGTCCCAAGCACTCAGTCTGTTGTCTGAGACTGGGCAGAAGAAATGGGCACTAACAACTGTGAAGATCCTAGAATCACTGGGGCTGTCCCTGGGATCATTGAGGCAAGTGCCAGGGAATTGAAGGAGTGGACTTATCTTACCGGTATTTGAGTAAGAACCAGCAAATGCTGGCCAGATGATGCCAAACTACAGCAGCAACCCAAAGAGATTTGGATCTCTCCCAGATCCCAAAATGCCCAGCTGACTAGGACTGCTTCAGTTATCTCAACAGCCTTGTGATAATTCTGCATTTTAAATCATTAAGTATTTGGATCCTAGCTAATGCATCATCATAGGATTTCACTGTACATTGTAGAGTAAAAAGGTATATAGATTAGAGAGAGACTCATGAATAAAATAATTTTCAGTAAAATTTGAAAAGATCTCAATAGTGAAGATTGTTAAAAATAAGCTTTTTCTTTAATAAAGAGTATGCATAACTATAAAATGTAAACTCTGAACATAAAAAATGCAAAAATAATAGGCAGCAAACAAACTTGGAAAAAAACCCATTTGCTACTATGTGACAGAAAATGAATTAGTAATTTCCTTACAATTGAAAGAACTTATTCATATAAGTAAGAAAAATCTAAGATGCCAAAGGAAAGTTGTTACAAGAAAATTGACAAATAAACAATATGAAAAATAGTTCTTACTAGTAAACTAAAATGCAATTTAAGGCAAGCTATTTTCACTATCAAATCAAAACTTAGAAATAAAAGGAATATCTATAAAAAGATACAAATTTTTGAGATTTTTTCCTATCTATTCAATAACAAGTTAGTTTCATTTTTGCTATTCTTTCACAAAATTTTCTTCCAAAGGATATGTACTTTCTGAACTTAAAAAATTATTATATTATTTTTGTACTGGGGGCACACTGTGACTTTTTACAAAAGTTCTTACAATATATCATAGTTGAATTCACACTCTCCATCATTCTCCTTTATTCCTCCTCCCCATTCCTGGAATAGTTTTAATATGTCTCATTTTCCATCTTTATACATTAGTATATAATATTTCCACTACATTCACTTTCATACACTCTTCCCTTGTATCCTCCCCCCTCCCACTGGTACCAACCCCTAGATCCTGTTTTACCTTACTGTTCTCTGTTTTTGCAAAAATGGTATTTTTGTTTGTTTATGATAGCTATACAAGGAGTTTCATTGTGACATTTCCATATATATATGTATTGTAAACTGAATTTGTTCATACTCTCTATTTTTCTTTCTACCTTAGTCCCCTTATGGACTTTCAACAGGTTTAAAAATTCTATATTCATTCTTGTATAAAAACCACATCAACTATATTCACCTTTTTAACTTCCTTCTTTTATCCTCCCTTTCCCATTAGTGACCTCCCCTTAGCATAGCCTGGTTTTTTTTTTATAATATTGTTTGCATTTGTATTGTGTCTGTCTCCCACATATGAGAGAAAACATGCGGACTGTCTTTCTGAGCCTGGCTTACTTCACTTAACATGGTATCCTCCAGTTGCATCCATTTACCTTCAAACCACATGATTTCATTCTTCCTTATGGCTGAATAAAACTCTTCTCTTTCTCTCTCTCTCTCTCTTTTTCTCCTCTGTCTCTCATATATATATGTTCTTAATCTATTCATCAGTTGAAGGGGATCTGGGTTGTTTCCATAGGTTGGTTATTGTAAACAGTGCACATTGATGTGCAGGTGCTTTTGTTGTAACATGACTTACATTCCTTCAGGTATATCCCTAGGAGTAGTACTGCTGGATCATATGGCAGTTCTATTTTTAGCTTTTTGAGGCTCCTCCATACTGTTTTCCAGAGTTTTAGGTTGTACTAATTTATATTCCCACCAGCAGTGTATGCTGGTTCCTTTTTCCCCAAATCCTCACCAACATTTGTTGTTGTTTGGGTTCTTGATGGTAGCCATTTTAACAAGCATGAGGTGGATTCTTAACATGGTTTTGATTTGCATTCCTTTATGACCAGGAATATTGAGTCTTTCTTCATGTGTTTTTAAGCCATTTGGTCTTCTTGCTTTGAAAAAGCTTTGTTCAATTCATTTGCTCATTTCTTCATTGGTCATTGATTTGGGGGGAGTTTGGTTTTTTGAGCTCCCTGTGTATTCCGGTTATTAATCCCTTGTCAGATGTGTATCAGGTAAAGCTTTTCTCCCATTCTGTGGGCTCCCTCTTCAGACCATTTGTTTTCTTGTACAAAAACTTCTTAGTTTCAAGTAGTTCCATTTGTCAATCCTATCTCTTAGTTGCTGAGCCATTTGCATTCTATTTAGGAAGTTATTGCCTATGATTATTAGTGCCATTGTATTTTCTGCTCTTTCTTGCATTAGCTTCAAAGTTTCAGATCTTATATTAAGGCCCTCAATCCACTTTGGGTTGATACTTGTACAGGTTGAAAGACATGGTTTCAATATTCTACATGCAGATATCCAGTTTTCCCACAGCATTTGTTGAAGAGGCTGACTTTTCTCTGTTTTGGGCACCTTTGTCAAAAATCAGGTGGGCATAGCTGTGCGGATTCATATCTGGGTATTCCATTCTGTTCCACTAGTCTTCAGGTCTGTTTTTGTGCCAGTACCATGTTGTTTTTATTGCTATGGCTCTATAGTATAGTTTGAAATACTGTATTGTGATACCTCAAGCATTGCTCTTTTTGCTCATTATTGCCTTGCACTTTTATAATCATGACAAGTCATTCTTAAACTGGAAATGAGAAAATCATTTTGGAGTCAGGGATGATATGTGGAGATTGTCCATCTTTTCTTTATTGGTTCTTTTACTTCTATTCTCACTAGAGTCTAATAGTGAAAGGTAAGATAGGAAATGAGGGACCATTAACATTCTCTAATTTTGTTTATTCTACTCCATTCTGCAAACAGTGCATTTCTGTTATTAGAAATTCCTTCCTAAGTGTGAGTACAACAGAGATTCATTATGGGCCATAGTCATGAACTACCCTAACCCAGGATGTCCTTACCTTAATATAACTATCTACGTCCGCAAAGATCCTTTCTTCAAATAAGGACATATTCTGAGGTTGTGGGAAGACATGTACTTTTGGAGAACACTATTCAAATAGCTTCTTATATATTACTGTACCCAGAGTTGAGTGCTCAGTATTTGTAAGAATATATTTATAGGCATTTTAAAAAATTTTATAAAATGACATTTGTTTTTCTTCTCTCCTTTTATCATTTTTACATTTACTTACATGTGTAAACTTGTGCCACCTCCCCACCACCCCTCATCCTCCCCAACTCTCCACTTCCAGGCAGAACCTGTTCCACCCTCTTCTCCTATTTTGTTGAAGATAAAACATAAGAGATAATAAGAAAGACATTGTTTTTGCTAGTTTGGGATAAAGACAGCTATACAGAGAAATTCCTAGCATTGCTTCCATGCGCTTTTGCATTACAACCCACATTGGTTCATTTCTACCTGACCTCTTCACTATTTCCTGGTTCCCTTCCCATAGTGGCCTCTACTAATTTGATTACTTTTTTTTTCCCCCGCAACAGGGAGCACATCAACCACATTCAAATTTTAGGTTTCCTTTCCTTTCCCTATTTCTCCCATGCATGTTCTCCCCTTAGTGTGTGACCCATGTCTAATAATATTACTGCATTTGTTTCAGGTCTATAATCCGCATATGAGGGAGAACGTGATTTTTGGCCTTCTGAGCCTGGCTAACTTTGCTTAAAATGATGTTCTCTAGTTCCATCCATTTATTAGCAGATGATAAAATTTCATTCTTCTTTGTGGCTGAGTAAAATTCCATTGTGTATAAATACTACATTTTCTTGATCCATTCATCGGTAGTGGGGCATCTTGGCTGTTTCTATAGCTTGGTTATTGTAAATAATGCAACAATAAACATGGGTGAGCAGATGCTTTTGTAATAGTTTGAGTTGTATTCCTTTGGATATATCCTAAGGAGTGGTATTGCTGGATCATATGGCAGATCTATATTTAGTGTTTTAAGGAGCCTCCATATTGTTTTACAAAGTGGTTGTACTAGCTTATACCAGCATGAGGGTTCCTTTTCCCCCCACATCCTCACCAGCATTTATTGTTGGTGGTGTTCTTGATGATAGCCATTCTAACAGGAATGAGGTGGAATCTTAGTGTGATTTTGATTTGCAAAACCACACTTTATAGCCAGGGATAGTGAGCATTTTTCATGCGTTTTTGTTTTAGTTCAGTTGCCCACTTCTTTATTGGCTCATTGATTTTTTGAGCTTTGTATATTCTTGTTATATATCAGTCCTTTGTCTGATAGATAGCCAGCAAATATTTTCTCCCATTCTGTGGGTGGTTTCTTCAATTTAGAGTCCATTCCTTTCGTTGAGAAGAAGATTTTTAATTACATGTAGTCCCATTTGTCCATCCCTTCTCTTAGTTGCTGGGCTGATGAAGTTCTACTGAAGAAGTCCTTGCCTATTCCTATTGTTTCCAGGATATTCCCTGTTCTTTCATGTACTAACTGCAAGGTTTCGGGTCTGATATTAAGGTCCTTAATCCACTTTGAGTTGATACTAGTACAGGGTGACAGGCACGGATTAGTTTTAGTTTTCTGCAGGCAGATAACCACTTTTCCCAGCACCATTTGTTGAAGAGGCTATCTTTTCTCCATCATATGTTTTTGGCACCTTTGTCAAAGACAAGGTGGGCATTGCTGTGTGGATTCATGTCTGGGTCTTTATTCTGTTTATTTATGGACATTTTATCAGAACTTATTTGTACTTACTTCTTACCCAAATAGCTAAAATAGCATCTTTTCTTGACATCATCTGGAAATATGACTCTCTCATTAGCATGTTTGTTTCTGTACATATTCATTCTCCTAGCTCCCTGAACTCTGTATGCTGTGTCCAAGGCAAAATATATTTATGACATTGGTGTTGGCTGCTTCCCTGGCACCATGACTTTGCATTGTGTTCTCTCTACTCTGACATGCAGTGACATTTGCTATACCTATGAAAAAAACCTCAATTATCTGACACAACTAGAGGGGTTTACTGACTGGGCCTTTATCCATCTGATGCAGGCATTTTATCACAGCTAGGCACGGAGGGTGGCCATGATAACAGCCTTCTCAGGGTCCCTAGCTATCTTTTGTTCCAAGGTAGATGTAGACAGAAATCTATGATAACCTCCAATAACCCTTATCCTTGTATAGTCATCTTTGAGTGTACACAGCACTATGAATATAAAAAACTGTATACACAAGATTATATTATAATGTATGGTACAAAGAATTTAGTAGAATAAAAATAGAATTCACAAGAGTACACTGAAATTAATAAGTGAATAAAAAACTTTTCCTCAAGTATATAGTCAGCTAATAAATGTAGAATGATGGAATTAGAAAACCACCGTTTTAGCCATCATGTTAACAATTTATTCATTCAAGAAACATGAGTGAATGTTTAAACTGGTAGGCAAACATTTGATGGACAATGAATACTTGCCTAGTATCAAAGTGCATATTCACCTATTCATTACAAAGGAACAAAAGTTGCCTTATAGTGAACAAATCTATTCGTTTTTTATTTACGCATATCAAATTACCACAAACTTGGCAGCTTGAAATAATACTTTTTATAATCTCAACGTTCTCTAAGTGAGAAGTCTACTAGAGTTTACCTGGGTTCTCTGCTTAAAATCGCTTTGACTTTTCTTGTATTACTAGCCAGAGAAATTACTCTGCTTTAAAGGGCTGATTAGCTTACGTTAGGCCCAACCTGGATAATCATCCTTTTACCATTTATCAGAATAATCATGAAAATAATAGTATGTTTCAAGGTCATGGGGCCATCTTAAAATTCTGCCTGCCACAAATTGAAATGGTGTAGTACTTGATACAATACAGTATGAAGAACTCAGCTTCACACTTGTGGTGTCTCTGAGAGAGATGAGTAACTTGAATCTAAACAGTATGGAAGCATCAGAAAAATGAACAATGAGAGACATTCAACAAAAGTAGCGTATAAAATACTGTAATCTTTATTTTTTATTTATTTATCATATTGTTGTATTGTTGAATTCATCCCCTCCAAAGTTGTCCAATCATGAAAATCAGACAAGGACTCTGGAACTGTTGCACTTTAAGGAACATTTAAAAAGACGTGATAAATAAATATGACATCATTCTAAGCTAAATTCATCAGCTATGAAGTACATTGCTAAAGCAACTGGAAAAAATTGAATGGGGTTGAAATTAAATGATATAATATGTTAGGACTAATTTACTCATTTCAATGGTTGTAATGCAGTGATAGATGTAAGACCTTGTTTGTAAGAATTACAAACTAAAGATCTAAGGGTGATGGGGTATCATGTCAGCAAATTACTCTCAAATTTCTGAGTAAAAAAAGTTATTTGTACTTCCCACAATTTTTCTGAATATTAAAAAATTGCTTTAAAATGTTAAAATGAATCATTAGTTAGCTAGTCAAAATACAAACTAGATTTCCAGCTAAATTGAAAATAAATTTCTTGGGAAACACATATTCTTTCCAAAAATCCATTTGGGAGAGGTACTTCAGTAGTAGAGTGTCTGCTCAAGGCTCCATCTCAAGTTACAGAACTGCAAAGTACTAAAAACAAATAAAAATTCATTTTTATGTTGAATATTTTTCAAAAATCACCAAACAAAATTCCCTCCCTTTACAATACTAGTTTGTAAAAATGGAAAAAATGCAATCTCAAAGGAAATGTGACTGAACTAGAGTGAATAAGAAAACTAGTCTGGCAGAAGTTAACAGTCTAATCTGTTAAGAGTTGGAAGACTGCAGACTTTGTTTGGTTTTGATATTCTATATTCTCAATATTTGTTTTGTTTTGTTTTCAGAAGGGGTCCGTATTGTCCAGGTTGGTCTTAAACTCTTGGGCTCAAGTGATTCCCCTGCCTCAGCCTCTGGAGTTCTGGGACTACAGTTGTACACCAGGCGACCAGCTTTTTAATCCTTTGCTTAATTCAACTATTGTCTTGCCCATTCAGACTTTAGGCTCCCATTACAAATACCTTTACCTGACATTAGTATCCAAATACTTGGACAGCTTAGTTAGGTCTTTGCTGCCACCTATTGATTGGTCAGCTCACATGTCCAGGATGTTCAGGCAAGGAAGGACTCAAGAGAAACCAAGACAGAAGTGAAGACTTGGATATAAACACTCAGAGGGTCTGCAGTTAACCAAGAGGGTAATGAAAAAAAAAACATTACTTACAATATATAGAGAATTGTAAGAGTTTGTGATCTAAAAGAATTTCAGAGTTGGAGATCTTGAGGACCAAACAACATTGAGAATAATACCAAAGAAGTAGCTATGGTTGTATGCAGATTAAAAAGACAGAAGGACATTCAAGTTGAAGGTAAAAGAATTCAGGAACAGTCAGTTATAGACTCAATTCATCCTCCACTTACAAATGAGTCCCTTTGTTAGGACCTTGTTTCAGTTCTGTATTTATCTTCTACATTTCTCAACATACTATCTATAAAATGTTGATTGAATTAAATGAAAATCCACTAATAGTGTTTGCAAGGGATGGAGTTGAGATTGCAACTATGAACTGGGTGACCTTTTACAGGAGATATACTTTCCAATATGTGTTTTTCTCAAACCAAGCAGTTAATTTCAACCTTTGCAATGACTTCCCCACATAACTCCTCTAGGCAAATTTCCCCATATTGTACTTATTGTACTCCTAGGTTAGGAAAACGCTCTTGATGTTGCTGTATGCTCACTGTTTGAAAGAGGTACAGCAATACCCTTCTGACCTTCCCAGCTATTTAGTCTGTGAATTTTCTGTAAGCAAGATTTCCACTGAAGAGTTCTTAATCTGGGGTTATGAACCCAAGGCTTGGGGATTCCCTGAAATCAAATGCAAAATCTGGGGTTTGTCAATGTTTGACTATTCTCTCTTGCTCTCTTTCTGAAATTAAGTTTTTTTTTTTTTATTATTCATATGTGCATACAAGGCTTGGTTCATTTCTCCCCCCTGCCCCCACCCCCTCCCTTACCACCCACTCCACCCCCTCCCGCTCCCCCCCCTCAATACCCAGCAGAAACTATTTTGCCCTTATCTCTAATTTTGTTGTAGAGAGAGTATAAGCAATAATAGGAAGGAACAAGGGGTTTTGCTGGTTGAGATAAGGATAGCTATACAGGGCATTGACTCACATTGATTTCTGTGCGTGTTTGTTACCTTCTAGGTTAATTCTTTTTTATCTAACCTTTTCTCTAGTACCTGTTCCCCTTTTCCTATTGGCCTCAGTTGCTTTAAGGTATCTGCTTTAGTTTCTCTGCGTTAAGGGCAACAAATGCTAGCTAGTTTTTTAGGTGTCTTACCTATCCTCACCCCTCCCTTGTGTGCTCTCGCTTTTATCTTGTGCTCATAGTCCAATCCCATTGTTGTGTTTGCCCTTGATCTAATGTCCACATATGAGGGAGAACATACGATTTTTGGTTTTTTGAGCCAGGCTAACCTCACTCAGAATGATGTTCTCCAATTCCATCCATTTACCAGCGAATGATAACATTTCGTTCTTCTTCATGGCTGCATAAATTCCATTGTGTATAGATACCACATTTTCTTAATCCATTCGTCAGTGCTGGGGCATCTTGGCTGTTTCCATAACTTGGCTATTGTGAATAGTGCCGCAATAAACATGGATGTGCAGGTGCCTCTGGAGTAACAGTCTTTTGGGTATATCCCCAAGAGTGGTATTGCTGGATCAAATGGTAGATCGATGTCCAGCTTTTTAAGTAGCCTCCAAATTTTTTTCCAGAGTGGTTGTACTAGTCTACATTCCCACCAACAGTGTAAGAGGGTTCCTTTTTCCCCGCATCCTTGCCAACACCTGTTGTTGGTGGTGTTGCTGATGATGGCTATTCTAACAGGGGTGAGGTGGAATCTTAGTGTGGTTTTAATTTGCATTTCCTTTATTGCTAGAGATGGTGAGCATTTTTTCATGTGTTTTCTGGCCATTTGAATTTCTTCTTTTGAGAAAGTTCTGTTTAGTTCACATGCCCATTTCTTTATTGGTTCATTAGTTTTGGGAGAATTTAGTTTTTTAAGTTCCCTGTATATTCTGGTTATCAGTCCTTTGTCTGATGTATAATTGGCAAATATTTTCTCCCATTCTGTGGGTGTTCTCTTCAGTTTAGAGACCATTTCTTTTGATGAACAGAAGCTTTTTAGTTTTATGAGGTCCCATTTATCTATGCTATCTCTTAGCTGCTGTGCTACTGGGGTTTCATTGAGAAAGTTCTTACCTATACCTACTAACTCCAGAGTATTTCCTACTCTTTCTTGTATCAACTTAAGGGTTTGGGGTCTGATATTAAGATCCTTGATCCATTTTGAGTTAATCTTGGTATAGGGTGATATACATGGATCTAGTTTCAGTTTTTTGCAGACTGCTAACCAGTTTTCCCAGCAGTTTTTGTTGAAGAGGCTGCTATTTCTCCATCGTATATTTTTAGCTCCTTTGTCAAAGATAAGTTGCTCATAGTTGTGTGGCTTCATATCTGGATCCTCTATTCTGTTCCACTGGTCTTCATGTCTGTTTTTGTGCCAGTACCATGCTGTTTTTATTGTTATTGCTTTGTAATATAGTTTGAAGTCAGGTATTGTGATACCTCCTGCATTGTTCTTTTGACTGAGTATTGCCTTGGCTATTCGTGGCCTCTTGTGTTTCCATATAAATTTCACAGTAGATTTTTCAATCTCTTTAATGAATGTCATTGGAATTTTGATGGGAATTGCATTAAACATGTAGATTACTTTGGGGAGTATCGACATTTTTACTATGTTGATTCTACCAATCCATGAGCATGGGAGATCTCTCCACTTTCTATAGTCTTCCTCAATCTCTTTCTTCAGAAGTGTATAGTTTTCCTTGTAGAGGTCTTTCACATCTTTTGTTAGGTTTACACCTAGGTATTTGATTTTGTTTGAGGCTATTGTAAATGGAATTGTTTTCATACATTCTTTTTCCGTTTGCTCATTGTTAGTGTATAGAAATGCTAATGATTTTTCTATGTTGATTTTATATCCTGCTACCTTGCTATAGCTATTGATGATGTCTAGAAGCTTCTGAGTAGAGTTTTTTGGGTCTTTAAGGTATAGGATCATGTCGTCTGCAAATAGGGATATTTTGACAGTTTCTTTACCTATTTGTATTCCTTTTATTCCTTCTTCTTGCCTAATTGCTCTGGCTAGGAATTCCAGTACTATGTTGAATAGGAGTGGAGATAGTGGGCATCCTTGTCTGGTTCCTGATTTTAGAGGGAATGGTTTTAATTTTTCTCTGTTAAGTATAATGCTGGCTGTAGGTTTGTCATATATAGCTTTTATAATGTTGAGGAACTTTCCTTCTATTCCTAGTTTTCTTAGAGCTTTTATCATGAAATGATGTTGGATCTTATCAAAGGCTTTTTCTGCATCTATTGAGATGATCAAGTGGTTTTTGTCTTTGCTTCTGTTAATGTGGTTTATTACGTGTATTGATTTTCGTATGTTGAACCACCCTTGCATCCCTGGGATGAAGCCTACCTGGTCGTGGTGAATAATCTTTTTGATGTGTTGCTGAATTCGATTTGCCATTATTTTGTTGAGGATTTTTGCATCAATGTTCATTAAGGAGATTGGCCTATAGTTCTCCTTTTTGGAGGTGTCTTTGCCTGGTTTTGGGATAAGTGTAATAGTGGCTTCATAAAATGTGTTTGGCAGTTTTCCTTCCCTTTCTATTTCATGGAACAGTTTAAGGAGGGTTGGTATCAGTTCTTCTTTAAAGGTCTGATAGAATTCAGCAGAGAATCCATCAGGTCCTGGACTTTTCTTTTTGGGGAGACTCTTGATTGCTGCTTCAATTTCATTTTGTGTTATAGGTCTATTCAGGTGATTAATTTCCTCTTGGTTCAGTTTTGGATGATCATATGTATCTAGAAATCTGTCCATTTCTTTTAGATTTTCAAATTTATTTGAATATAGGTTCTCAAAGTAGTCTCTGATGATTTCCTGGACTTCCATGGTGTTTGTTGTTATCTCCCCTTTTGCATTCCTGATTCTACTAATTTGGGTTTTTTCTCTCCTCTTTTTAGTCAGGTTTGCCAGGGGTCTATCGATCTTGTTTATTTTTTCAAAGAACCAACTTTTTGTTTCATTAATTCTTTGTATGGTTTTTTTGGTTTCTATTTCGTTGATTTCAGCTCTTATTTTTATTATTTCTCTCCTTCTACTTGTTTTGGGATTTGCTTGTTCTTGTTTTTCTAGGAGTTTGAGATGTATCATTAGGTCATTGATTTGGGATCTTTCAATCTTTTTAATATATGCACTCATGGCTATAAACTTTCCTCTCAAGACTGCCTTAGCTGTGTCCCATAGGTTCCGGTAGGTTGTGTTTTCATTTTCATTGACTTCCAGGAACTTTTTAATTTCCTCTTTTATTGCATCGATGATCCACTCTTCATTAAGTAATGAGTTATTTAGTTTCCAGCTGTTTGCATGTTTTTTGTCTTTACTTTTGTTGTTGAGTTCTACTTTTACTGCATTGTGGTCAGATAGTATGCACGGTATTATTTCTATTTTCTTATATTTGCTGAGGCTTGCTTTGTGCCCTAGGATATGATCTATTTTGGAGAAGGTTCCATGGGCTGCTGAGAAGAATGTATATTGTGTAGAGGTTGGATGAAATGTTCTGTAGACATCTACTAGGTCCATTTGATCTATTGCATATTTTAGATCTTGGATTTCTTTATTGATTTTTTGTTTGGATGACCTATCTATTGATGATAATGGGGTGTTAAAGTCTCCCACAACCACTGTGTTGGCATTTATATATGCTTTTAGGTCTTTCAGGGTATGTTTGATGAAATTGGGTGCGTTGACATTGGGTGCGTACAGATTGATGACTATTATTTCCTTTTGGTCTATTTCCCCTTTTATTAGTATGGAATGTCCTTCTTTATCTCATTTGATCAATGTAGATTTGAAGTCTACTTTGTCAGAGATAAGTATTGCTACTCCTGCTTGTTTTCGGGGGCCATTGGCTTGGTAAATCTTCTTCCAGCCTTTCATCCTAAGCATATGCTTATTTCTGTCAGTGAGATGAGTCTCCTGTAAGCAACAAATTGTTGGATCTTCTTTTTTAATCCATTTTGTCAAACGGTGTCTTTTGATGGGTGAATTAAGTCCATTAACATTAAGTGTTAGTACTGATAGATATGTGGTGATTCCTGCCATTTAGTTGTCTTAGTTGTTTGAAGGTGTGATTGTGTGTACCTAACTTGATGTTACTCTCTACTATATTGCTTTTTCTTATCCTGTGGTTTGGTGCTGCCTGCCTTTTCATGGTTAAGTTGGGTGTCACTTTCTGTGTGCAGGATCCCTTGCAGAATCTTTTGTAATGGTGGCTTTGTGGTCACATATTGTTTTAGTTTCTGCTTATCATGGAAGACTTTTATTGCTCCATCTATTTTGAATGATAGCTTTGCTGGGTAGAGTATCCTGGGGTTGAAATTATTTTCATTCAGTGCCCGGAAGATCTCACCCCACGCTCTTCTTGCTTTTAATGTTTCTGTTGAGAAGTCTGCTGTGATTTTGATGGGTTTACCTTTGTATGTTACTTGTTTTTTCTCTCTTACAGCCTTCAATATTCTTTCCTTAGTTTCTGAACTTGTTGTTTTAATGATGATATGTCGTGGAGTAGTTCTATTTTGATCTGGTCTGTTTGGTGTCCTGGAGGCCTCTTGCATTTGTATGGGAATATCTTTCTCTAGATTTGGGAAATTTTCCGTTATTATTTTGTTGAATATATTACGCATTCCCTTTGCTTGCACCTCTTCTCCTTCTTTGATGCCCATGATTCTCAAGTTTGGTCTTTTGATGGAGTCAGTGAGTTCTTGCATTTTCTTTTCACAGGTCTTGAGTTGTTTAATTAATAGTTCTTTGGTTTTTCCTTTAATTACCACTTCATCTTCAAGTTCTGAGATTCTGTCTTCTGTTTGTTCTATTCTGCTGGATTGGCCTTCCGTTTTGTTTTGCAGTTCTCTTTCATTCTTTTTTTCTGAGGTTTTCCATATCCTGGCAGTTTTCTTCTTTATTGTTGTCTATTTTTGTCCTGAGTTCATTTATCCATTTATTCATTGTGTTCTCTCTTTCACTTTGGTGTTTATACAGTGCTTCTATGGTTTCCTTTATTTCTTCTTTTGCTTTTTCAAATTCTCTATTTTTATTGTCTTGGAATTTCTTGAGTGTCTCCTGTACATTTTGGTTGACCCTATCCAGTATCATCTCTATAAAATTCTCATTGAGTACTTGTAGTATGTCTTCTTTTAAATTATTCTTGTGGGCTTCATTGGGTCCTTTGGCATAGTTTATCTTCATTTTGTTGGGGTCTGGATCTGAGTTTCTGTTCTCTTCATTCCCCTCTGGTTCCTGTACTAATTTTTTGCTGTGGGGAAACTGGTTTCCCTGTTTTTTCTGTCTTCCCATCATTGTCCTTGGTGTTGTTACTGTCCCTGTACTGTGTGTAATTAAGTATTTTCTAGCTTGTAATAATAACAATGGTAATATTGAGAATGGAAGAGTGAGCTGAGATGGAAAGCAAGAAGTTAAAGAAGAGGGGAAAACAAATATACAGACAAGAGGGAGAAAGCAGAACAAGGTATCAGACAAGAGAGTTTCAAAGGTATAAACAGGGAGTGTTAGTGTACTAATCGACAGTAAGCTGAACAGACAATAGACAGAGAAAGGATTGAAAATCAAAGATAAAAAAATTAAAAATAAGTATATGAAAGTAATATCTATATTTAAAAATGAATTAAAATAAAATGGAAAATAGAAAACTAAAAAAAAAAAAAAAAAAACCAAAAAACTTCCAAGTTTATATGCAATGCAATTTCAGTCTTAATAATTTGGATGTCCGTCTCAATCTCCAGTCCTGGAGTTGGTGCCTCAGATGTTGTTCTGTAGTTGTCTCATCAAAGGGGATGCATAAAGTAGAACAAAACTACACTCACATACACACACAAGGAAAAAAAAAAAAAGCCCCACCAAGTGTCCCCAGTTCAAATGCAATACAGTTTCAGTAAGTTTTTCGGCTTGCAGGTGTAATTCAGTTGTTCTCTCATCAAAGGTAGGGAGAAAAAGAAAAAAAAGCGTCTGGAGGCAGTTCTGAGAGTGGTATCTGCAACTGTGGCTCGCCTGCCTGCTGCTCTCAGCCTGTAGCTGGCGGCGTTATTTATGCAGATCTCTGGGGTGAGCTAGCACTCACCTGGTCCCACAAGCTTTGTTTGCTCAGAGTTCTCCTGTGCGGGAGCCTCTGCTACAGGCTTTCCCCTTTCCAAGCACTGGGAAAGGTGACACTGCCCCGCGTTGTCAGGCCTGCGTGTTTATTTACAGTTCACATGGGAAGTGGGTCTTCCCTCCTCTCACAAGCTTCCCCACTCCTGGTTGCTGGGCGCGCGCCCCGCTCCCGCCAGAGGCTCTCCGGCCCTCCCGGCTTGTTTATTTACAGTCCCGGGAAGGGTTCCCTTCCCCCAATCTTCAGCTCTCAGGGCGCCCCACCCTCTTTACAGCGTGTCTTAACTGTTCTTATTGCTTAGTACTCAGTTTCTCTTTTTTTCCCGGGTGGAAGTCAGTCTGTCCAGGGGGCTATGCTGCTCTGGCCCAGGCTTGTCTGTGGGGGAACCGTGGTACCGCGAAGCTCACCTGGTCCGCGTCTTCCCAAGCCGTATGGGCACCGGCCACTGGCAGCCCTGGGGTCCCTCCTCGTTTCTCCGTTTAACGTGAAGTGGAGATTCTCTGCGCTGGCTGGAGATGTGGAGGAGTCAAAGTTTTGCCTTTTCTCGGTGATTATGCCTGCAAAGTGTGTCTCCAGCGTCTCTCCAAGATTTCACTATAGGAGGGTCGCTTTCTGCTTCCTACCTCTAGCCGCCATCTTGGAATTACTCTGAAATTAAGTTCTTAAAGGACTGTGTGGCCATCAAAGAAGAGACCTTGAGGCAGTCTACTATCATTTGATCTCAAGTTTCTATACCCTCCAAAGCCTACTTCTCTTCATTTATAAACTTCATCTCTGAGTTTATAAATGTTATCAGGAGCTAGTTATTGTACTTTGTCATACTTCTCTGAAGAAATTTGAAATTCCTGCAGATCTGCTTTTTGGGTAACTTGCTCTTGACCACATAGGTCTTTGACCAGCCTAAAGAAATTCCTTCCTTCACTCCCAAAGCAAGATGGCTGCAAAATATGTCTCTCATTCCTTATTCAGCAGACTATACTTCTGTTATCTGAGAGCTCTGCCTGACTCATCTGCTTGACTTGCTCTTTCTGACTCTGATTTAACTCTTGTGTGCCTCATTAGTTCTACTTTGCAGTGTCTCCCCAGGCTCTCAGCTGCTGAAGGACTGGCTGCTGCTTTGGATACTTTGGTAACTATTTTGATTGTCTCTTCACTCTTAAAGACATTTTTGAAGACTACACCAACCTCTGCATAAAACAACTCCTTTCTTTATCATCTATAATAATAGATATTTCCTCATAACTTTTTATTATAGAGATTTTAAGATGTGCGAGATTAAAAAGAACAGTATATTGAATATAACGCACATATATCTTAGCTCTGTATCTGTTTCCATTCTTCCCCAATTATTATGAAGCAAATCCCAAATATCATATCCTTTCGTCTGTAAATAGGTCAGTATACAACTGTAAAAGGTAAGTACACTAAATACCACACCACACTTAACAATTTAGCAAAAATTTCCAAAGTTGAGATTGAGAGAGTTATAAAACACCCCCCAACAAAGAAAAGCCCAAGCCCCGATGGATTCGCTGAATTCCACCAGACCTTTAAAGAACACAAATGTTCCTCAAATTATTCCATAAAATTCAAAACCAAGGAATACTACCAAACTCACTCTATAAAACCAGTATTACCTTAACACTAAAGCCAGTTAAAGACACATTAAAAAAGAAAGTTATAGTCCAATATCCCTGATGAACATACATGCAAAAATTCTTGCTTGCTAAAAGAACCCAACAACACTTTAGAAACAAATAGGTTTTATTCCAGGGATGCAAAGATGATTCAACATATTGCAAATCAATAAACATAATACAACACATTAACAGAATCAAGGACAAAAAGCACATCACCTTAATAGATGCAGAAAAAAACCTTTTGACAAAATTCAACATCCTTTCATGATAAAAGCTCTGAAGAAATTAGAAATAGAAGGAACATTCCTCAACATTAAAAAGACTATATACGACAAGTCTATAGCCAACATCATACTAAATGGGGAAAAATTTAAATCATTTCCTCTAAAATCAGGAACAAGGCAAGGTTGTCCACTCTCCCCACTCTTTCAGTATTGAATAATAGTGGTTGAGAGTAATTCTTGTTGGAGAAATTTCAACTTCAAGCTGTGCATGGTGATGTACATCTATAATATCAACTACACAAGAGGCTGAGGCAGGGCAATCCCTAGTTCATGGCCAGCCTGTACAACATAGGGAGCCTTGCCTAAAAAAATTTCATTTTCTGCAAATCAAAACCACATTAAGATTCCACCTCAATCCTGTTAGAATGGCTACCATCAAGAACACAAACAACAAATGTTGGCAAGGATTTGGGGGAAAAGGAGCCCTCATACACTGCTGGTGGGAATGTAAATTAGTGCAACCACTATGGAAAACAGTATGGAGGCTTCTCAAAAAATTAAAAATAGAACTGCCATATGGCCCAGCAATCCCACTCCTCAGGATATACTCAAAGGAATGTGAGTCAAATTACAATAAAGGCACCTCCACACCCATGTTTATTGCAGCATTATTCACAATCGCTAAGCTATAGAAACAGCCAAGATGTACCACTACTGATGAATGGATTAAGAGAATGTGGCATTTATATACAACGGAATTTTATTCAGCCACAAAAAAGAATGAAATTTTGTCATTTGCAGGTAAATGCATGGAACTGGAGAACATCATCTTAAGTGAAGTTAGCCAGGTTCAGAAGGCCAAAAGCCATGTTTTCTCTTATATGTGGAATATAGGCCTAATACAAATACAGCAATATTATGAAAAACACATCACACTAAGGGGAGGTCACATACAGGAAGGGTAGGATAAAGTAGGAAATTAAGAAGGTAAATATGGTTGATGTACTCTCTATATAAGAATAAATATAGAACTTTTAAACCACTTGAAGCCACCTTAAGAAAGGGACTAAGGTAGAATGAAGAAAAATAGAGGAGATGAATGAATTTGGGGGAGAGGAATGAATTCAGGTTATAATACATATATACAAGGAAACTCCCTGTGTAATTAACTTAAACAAGCAAAAAATGTCAGTTTTTTTCTTTTTTCATCTGCAAAATCGGAGAACGGGAGGGCAGAACAGGCCCTGCGGGGGAAAAGGGGGATGGTAGTGGGAGGGGAAAGGTGGGGAAGGGTGAAGGAGGATGAGTAGGGTGCAAATACTGTGTACACATGTATGTAAATACAAAATGATACCTACTGAAACTATTCCAGGAATGGGGGGAGGGGGAGATAAAGGAGAACAGTGGAGGGGGGTGAATTTAACTATATTTGATACATTGTAAGATTTTTTTGTAAATCCCACAATGTACCCCCCCACCCACCACAACAATAAAAAAAATTCATTTTCAGCTTTGAGTTAAACCCAAAGCATTACAATTAAGTTTACCACTAATAAGCCATCAAACTGTTGTTTAGAAGGGCAATTCAGGATATTTCTGATCAAAAATTCATAGAACCGAAGTCTGCAAGAGTGCATAAAATTCATTTTGACACTATTGATTCAGTGACATGACAGATCAAAATATTTTCGGCAAAGTAAACATTTATGAATAATGAAATAATCGCAGGGTTTCTTTTTTTTTTTAGTTCTGGGACTGAACTCAGGGCTTCATGCTTGCTAGGTAGGCAGCTTAAGCCATGCCTCCAGTCTGCCAGCCCTTTTACCTCTAGCTATTTTCGAGATAGGGTCTTGTTTTTTACCTAGGCCAGTCTAAACTGTGATCCTCCTGATTATGCTTCCTACCTTAGCTGGGATGACAGGTGTGCGCCACTACACCACACCCAGCTTTTTTTCCTTTCTGATGGGGGTCTCACAATTTTGTGGTCGGGGCTTGGGGGGTGGTGAGGAGAGCTATATAGGCCTTGAACAGCAATCCTTCTGATATGAGCCTCCCACATAGCATGTGATGACAGGCATGAGCCACAGCACCAGGCTATTCACAGGTTTTATAAATCTTACTTTTTCATAAGCTTTTATAAATTTGTCAAACTAAGTCTGTGTCTGCTTCAAACAAAATTTTACCATCATGAGTTGTGTCACATCTTAGCATATTCTACTTCAGTTTATACTGAATTGGAGATTTTTCTCAACTTCTTTGACAATGTTATCCACTTGTACTTTTTCCATACAGACTATTCCTAAAACCTAACTCTTCAGTAACTTCAAACTCAGTATTGTCACATCAAGTAAAAAACAATTGAACAGTATCAGTAATACCTGTCAACTGAAGACATAAGAAAAGAAATTCAGTATCATTATCCTCTTTCCCTCCTTTTTTTTTTTTTTTTCAGTACTAGGGTCTGAACTCAGGGCCTCATGCTTGCTTAGTATGTGCTCTGCCACTTGAGCCACAGCCCCAGCTCTATCATTTTTAAGTTAACTATTGATGCTATTCTCAAAGTTCTTCAGTTTTCAACCAACCATTCTTACCAAAAAAACTGATATTCTTAAACAAGTTCATTTTCACTGGACATACCTCAGCTTCTGCAAGTTCAATGATAAGTTCAATGAACTTACCATTGGTAAGGGCCACATAACCTCATTTACATTTGTAATTCTTGTGAAGAAATTCTACTGTAATGAGATATGCCATTTTAAATTTCCTAATTTTTTTCACCTATTCCTTCTTTGTGAGTTGGAAATATGCAACAAGTGCTTAGTCTAGCAATGTTGACATATATTGTGTTGACTTAGCATAGTAATAGTGTTGGTGCATAATAAACACATGCTTTCCCATCTAACTTCCTAACAAAATACACCCATGCTACAGTGCAACATTTAATGTCTACTTTTCTTATTTTGACATGAAGGATATGTACTGGTAAAATAAAATAAATACATAAAATAAAAATTTAAAAAATGCTTGGCACATGAAAAGCTGATGACTCCCTAAGCAGCAGTATAAAGTGATGAGATGTTGCAACTCTTCAGTTCTGATGTTGAGAGTCTCAAATCCAGAGATAACTGTGCCTGTGTTACAAAAAGATCTCATGTATACTAAACCTTAATTTGAAATAATGTTCGCATCATAGAATATCATTCTTTTGCTGTAAAATGTAAAAATTATTCTTAGAGTGAGATTATATCTTACAACTTTCTTTTTTCTACCTAATAGATCTTTCCACCATTCTTGAATCTGTCATATCTTACTTCACCATTCTTCCATTGGGGAACATCTGTTTCCATTTCCATAAATGCTGCAAGGAGCATCATTGCCCAAATTCCTTGTAGGTTTGCCTGTGTATCTGGTTAATTTTATGGATATGGAATGATTGAGTCAAGTAGAGTGGGCATGTGAAGTTTTCAAAGCATTGCTAAATTGCTGCCTGAAGGGTTGTACCATTTTATTCTTCTAATGGTGATATGTGGAACTGCTTTGTTTCCCACATCATTGTCAGTACTGGCTGTGGTTATATGAAATATTTTTGCAAGTTTTATGAGAAAAAATATTCTTAGCTTGCAGTGGGTTGCATGTGACCCACAGGCTTTAGTCTGACAATCCCTGCTCTAAACTATTGTACTTCTAAAAATGACACAGATATGTTAGGCCACAGAGTCTTTGTGAATTTATCTCCCATGTGCACATGTGCAACTTAGGCAATTCAGAGCTCCAGCCACTTTCTGCTACCAAGTCCAAGTGCCATGATCATCAAAATAGTGAGCCAATAATGAGCTATTGCCAAGGGCTATTGCTGGCCACCATTTGTCCAGTTTAAGCAAGGACCAAATGGGTAAATGGAGTGGATTTTCATGGAAAGCATTACTCCTACATTCTATTGGTGTTTGAAGATGACAAAAAAAAAATCCAGGTTCAACATACTATCTTTGCCCAGGGTTGGGTATCAAAGAGGAAATTTAGGGGTTCCTGCTTGGACTTTATCACCATACTTACTCCATAGAAACTGGTGGGAAGGTTCTTGTATTTCTAAGTCATCCACCGCACCCTGACTTTGGCTAAGACTCCACTCATTACTTAGCCTCTAAACCTCCCCCATTAGAATAAGGAGGCAGATGCTGTTTAGGATCAATTGGTATCTGTGTCACCTTTTCTACAAGCCCTAAAAATACCTGAATATTCAATTTCCCCAGGGTATAGTGACCCTGGATAAAAGGCAGTAGGACCCGTTGAGAACGATTGTGAAAAGCTACTGCAACTACTTTCTGTGGTACTGCAGGAAACTTCCTAAAGGGTACATGGTTCTTTAATCAGTGCATTCTAAGTCTGAAAACTGTCTCGATTCTTAAAACTGAACAAATGACCATGATTTTCCTTAAGTCCTCCCACTGGGTATAGGAAGTGAACTGTATACCTCTGTGTCATCCTCTGGGTTAAGAGTCCATTCCCTCTGATGCTAATCAATTAATGTTGAACATTGAAGTTCAGTATCAAAACACTGTATTCACATTGACAAGCACGATTTTTCCTTGCCTGATCATAAAAATAAAGAGTTATCACAATGTTGCTTAGGTGTCAGAAACACATCAATTATTCTCTCAGAGTTAATGGAAAGGCACAACCAAACCACGTACATAAAACGACCATCACTTACTTCCTGGCACAGAGTAGACATTCAGTATCAGGTTCTCTTTCAGTCCTCTTCTTATAGAAGGGAGGGGTACAGAGTAAGTAATTTCTGTCTTATAAACACCCTCCTCGCTCATCAGTTCTGTGAGAGAGAGCATACTGTATTGCTCACAGATTTCTTTCCCCTTTCCGTTCTTCATATGAGATCTTTCATCACTGCCTCTTCTGCCCCATTCTGGACACCTGTGACTAGTTCCTACCTCTCTATAAAGCAATGGCTCAAACAACCCCAAATAAGGGCTGACTAATGAAGGAGAAACAGAAGGGTTCCTTCACTGTGGACTACATTCTACAATTCTGCTTTGCCAGCCCACAGCCTTTTTTATGGTTTTGTTTTGTTCTGTTGGGTTTGGTTTAGCAGCCACAACTTGCTGTTGACTCATATTTAGCTTCAAGCCAAAGGAAACCCTTGAGTCTTTTTCCCCCATCTGACATTTTAATAGCTGAGTAAAGGAATTCTCATACTTAATACATTCCATCTTGTTCAATTCATTTTCTCCATTTTCTCCTTAGCACATTAACTATCCTGTCCCATTACAACTACAAATTAGATCCAATTTCCTTTATTGAAGACTTCACAAAAAATGTTTAACTAGGGCAGGAAGCAACACAAAGCCTTATGACTTACCACAAGAAGCCTCTTAAAGAGTTGGAAGAAATCATTCATCGGCAGTCTGAGTATGATCATTCAACTAGGTAGGAATTCACCAAATTGAGCTAGAATCCCTTTTACATTATTAGAAATTTTATAATGAGGGATCTTGCAAAATGTCTTGTCTAAGTACACATACATACAGTTTATGCTGCATTGAGTCCATCTTCCCATTTAGAAATGTTATAAAAATGAAAGCAAATCTCCTGTACAACTTACTCTTTGTGAATACCATATTTACCAAAATCTGATGCACAGCCCCTCTCCATCACTCACCCACTCCCACTCAAAAATAGCACCTCACAATATACCCCCTTTTTCAAAGAGGCAGTGTAGCACTGTTTCAGAGCCAGACTTGAATCCTGATCATCCACATATTTGCTGAATATACGTGGGCAATTTGCTTCACCAATCTGTGCCTTGAATTCATCAATAAAATGTGGATAATAATAAATGATAATAATGAAACTCACAGGATTGGTGTGAGAAATGAAAGTCCTTGTACTTGTCAAGTATTTAGAGGTATTTCTTGCACTTTAATAAGCAACATATGATTCTGAAATCTAGGAGATGCAGGGCTGGATATTAAAAAAAAAAAACCATGGGACTCATTAGCCTATAAACAGTATTTGTCTCAGTTTGGGTTGTCTGAAAGCTGACTCTGACAAGAATGTGAGTGGAAATAGTTTATTTGGGAAGAGAGTAAAAGAAAGCCTGGTGAAGAATTGAGGAAATGAGACAGGAAAAAAAAAGCAGTCAATAAAAGGTACATTAGCAGTATATTACTCCTGCAGGTGGCTGAGAGTTCCATTACGGGACTCTGGGAAATAGAACAGAATAGGTCTCAAGGTTGTCCTACTGAAGGATCAGAAGGTTAGATAAGGTTAAGATTGATCATGGGATTTAGCAACTAGGGGCCACCTGGTGTCCTTGAAAGGAGAAGTCTGGAGGTGTGCTTCAGGATCTGGAATAAGTTTAAAGAGGAGAGAAACTAGAAACTGCTGGTATAGACACCCTTTCAAAGAGGTTTTGTGTATGTGCATTTTTAATATGAGAAATGTTTCACTGTGATTGTATATTGGTTGACCAGTTAAAAGAGAAAACTTCGTAACACAGGGAAAAGGGGAAGAAATGGGATTTTGTGCACAACTGCAGGGGGCTTCTTTAGGGGCACATACCAATTGCTCATCTATAATAAGAGAGAGGCAGACACTGTGGACAAGGTCCAGACAGGAGGTGGAGTGGGCAGACATTTTTTCCTGAATTGTCATAATATTAACAGAGCAAGGAAGTCATCTGATAGATAGAGACTGGAGAAAAGAAGCTGTTGGAGGACTGAGGAGATAAGACAAGGTATGAAACAGCCATCCAGGATTGGATGGGGATTGAAGAGGGAAATGGCAAAGAAATCCCATCTAGGGTTAGTGGCCATGAATTTCTAGTAAGAGCAGTCAGCATGGTTATCTTTCTTCAGCTATGTGCAGTTGCTGGAGTGCAGGCAAGCAGTGAAGGTAAGTTCAACATCACCCAATGTTGGGTTGATTTAGTTAAAACTTAAACATGTGATTTTGCTCCAGGAAGACATTATACAGTAATTTTTAAAGAAATCACATTTACTTGATAACATAATCCTAATTTCCAAGAGCCTTGAGGATAGGTTGTAAGTAAAGCCGGACTAAAGAAATATACAGGAAAGTGAAGTAGAACTTGTTTTGCAGAAACCATTTTGAAAGTGTTTCTATGCAAAAACAGATCTGGAATCTATCGAGCAAAAGTAGGTTAAGCCTTTTATCCCAAATAAATGTTGTGATCTGGCTTCCTATTTGAGTCTTCAGACTGGTGGACACTGTGGCCACTGATTAAATAACCAAAACCCACTGCATCATGTAACACTAACAGTCATAAAGAATCTGTTCCATGAAAGAAAGGTGAGTATGGAGGCACTCCATCCTTCTCCAGGACATTTTTCAGATACAGTTCACATCTTTTGAGGAGCCTCTGGTCAAACACTGTAGTAAGAAAACTGTTGGAGACCTGAAGCTGGGTAATCAGAACCTCCATTTTAATACCACTGGGTATTAAGATAGTGTGTCTTTTTGTCCTAGTATCTAGTTTCTAAACAAGATCCAACAATTTATTTACAAGTGCTCACAAGACATCCATAGCACTATGACACATGATATGTGCAGCAAAGAGGTGCATAATGGGTTGAATAATGTCCACAGAAAAGATCTGTCCACATCCTAATTCCCAAAACCTGTGAGTGTAAACAATTTTGGAAACAAGGTCACTGAAGATTTAACTAAGAATCTTGGGAGGAGATAATCCTGGATTTAGTCTGGACTCTAAATCTCATGACAAGTGTCCTTTTAAGAGAAAGAGGAAGATTTGAGACACAGAGATAACGGCAATGCAATGTGAAGGTGAAGGCAGAAAGATTGTAGTAGTGTTTATGCAAGCGCCAAGAATTGCTGGGAAGTACTATCAGCTAGAACACAGGCATGGAAAAGATTCTCCTTTATAGACTGTCCAGAAAGCACCACCCTACTGATTTCATTCTGTCCTCCTGACCTGGGTGAGAATAAATTCTCGTTTCTGCCATCAAGTTTTTGGCAATTATTTATGGTAGCCCTAGGAAAGTGACACAGGGAAGAGAATTGTTATTCAGCGAATTAGAAGAATGGTTGAAGAAAGACAGTGAAGCATTCTGGGGGGCCAGGGAAGGGGACTGGGACCTGTTCCTGAACTTTAGATTTCTTTGAGGTTCCCTCTAGAAGAATATGGCTCTCCTCCTGAAACCATACATCCTGAGAGTCTGATAACCCTGAGGTTATTTTGAGACCATTGTCATATTTCCATGTATTTGCAAATATTTGGTTTCAGGTAGTCAGACCTGTAAAAGTTTAGTCAGCCTGATTCTATAGTCCTGAAACCTCAGCTTGTAGGAGTTCTGTTTTAAGTCTGTCCTGGAGTCTCGCGAGCTTTCTTGCAAGCTCTTGTTCTCCTGACCTAACTGGGGGTAACTGGAGCTGCAGAAAGGACAAAAGATAGACAAACATGCATAAAGTTGGGGTCACGTATGCTGAGCACTTGAATGGAGACACACAACAGCCTCACTACTTCTTTTCTCTATTAACTCTTCTTTTACTTTGCTTCTTTTCTCTATTCTTTAAAACCTTACTTCTAAAGTCTTTCTTCTTTTCTACTCTTTAAAGTCTCTTTCCTTAGACTCACACTGTCCGTTTTCCTTAATCTCTCTTAAAGTCTTGGCTCTCAGACTTGCACTGTCCCATGTTTTCTTTAGCGTAGCTTTTCTAAAGCACATATATACATATATATGTGTGTGTGTGTGTATGTATATGTGCTTTAGATATAACTGTGCTTAAATCAAGTTCTCATAGGTTTCTCATAATCTGTTCCCCACAATGGACGAAGGTAGGCTCTCTGGATTCCAGACTTATCTACTCTGGAATGAGACGAGATAACAATCAATGCCATACTTTAATGCTTTTATTCATTGGGTGTTTTTTTTTTTTTTATTCTGGTCTGTACCTTACGTGCCATCCCCTGATTCAGTGAGTACCAGCTTACCCTTCAACACTTACCCAATGTCTTTTACTCTGCCCTTGAAACTGTATTAATTTTGGTTTCTTCCATTTTCTCACAGAACTGTAATGTGTATTAAAGGACTTATTAAGTTCTATTATAGCTGTGTTCCCATTTATGTCCTAGCTGAAACACTGCAGAAGTGACATCATGACTTTTTCATGTCTGAATCACCAACACTTAGCATAGAACCTAGCTCAATAAACAGGTTTTATGTAAACTAAGGATAGCAATAACTTAGAAAATCTACAGTAACCGCAATCAAAGTTCTTCTAAAGATGCAACTGCTATGATTTAAAGTTAGCATTTAAGGTTTCAGGTCATTAAAATTTGGAAAAGGAGCAAAGAAAACAGTATGCAAAAAGTTCAGTGCAGAATTATGAGGTTAACTGTTTGCTGCTTTGCTGTTAGGGTTGGCAAAGAACTTTTTCCCCGCAGGTGAAGTAGGCAGTGTCCTCCCTAGGATCATGAGCTCTTTGAACACATGGGAGAAAGGTTCTTACTTGGGATTAGAGCTTACACAATGCTTTCCAGAGCTAAGCTCTGGTCACATCTATAATCTTAGCTACTTGGGAGATGGAGACTGGGTGGACACCATTTCAAGTCCAGCCTGGGCAAAAATTCACAAGACCCCATCCAACCAATAAAAACACTGAGCATGTAGCATGCACCTGTCATCCCAGCTATGAAGGAAGCCATAAATAGGAAAATCACATTACAGGCTGGTCCAGGCATAAATGTAAGACTATTAATAATAATAATAATAATAAAAACTAAAACAAAAAGGGTTGGTGTTGTGGCTAATATGGTAAAGTATCTGCCTAGCAAGTGTGAGACCCTGAGTTCAAACACCACAGTACTGCAAAAAACAAAACAAAACAAAATGCTTTCCAGAATCAATCACCAAAGAAACCCACTGATCCTTATTTCCTCCATCTGGTCACTGCAGAAAGCTGAGATGTTTACACCATCGGGTCCTCCCCTTGATATCATCAGTCCATGGCTTGTTCAAGCTTCTCTCGTCATGTTTCACTTGGTGTTATGCAGTTAGAAATACTCTTGGGGTTTTATGCAGCTAGAAATATTCAGAATGAATCAACTGTAGAAGAAAAATAAATGCTTCTCTCTCTCTCTCTCTGGGTGTATGTGTGAAAACATCCAGTAAACAGAATAGAAGCTGAGGGCAGAAATACAAAATAAGTTTGACGTAGGTAAGTGGTGTATGTTCCCATGGGAACATGCAGGTCCTGCCAACAAAAAGCATGGGAAAAGGCCCCAGACTCTTTCTATGATTCAGGCTAAAATCATATTTGTAAAGGACTCAAAATACACATGAATCATCTCTTTTCATACATCACAATCACTACTGCCTCCAAGTCAAATGCTAACAATCACAATGAAAACCAGACTGTTGTGACAACTGCAGATATCTGCATTAAATAATCTTCTCACCAAGGAATTTCAACAGCTTTTAACACCCACCACATAACACTGAAATTCCTTATTAAGATCATCATGATCTGGCACCACAATCTCTTTCCCACCTAATTTCTGATTATTTTCCCATTTTGTTCAAGGTGATCTTCTCCCTACCCTAAACATTCATGACCATTCCCAATTCCAAAACTTATTTTACTCTATCTCTTAGTGCACTTTCCTTGTCTGTTCAAACCAATTTATCCTTAAGTGCCAGTCCTAATATCATCTGATCTTTATATGCCTGTAAAGCATATCAGTATATCCATGTTCTGAGTATCTATTCGACCCTCAAGAGCTGAAAGGGAAAGGTACTGTTTCTTTTTAAAATCATGTATCATTTATGGACATTCTGGTCTACATGCTGTGCTAACAACGTAATTGAGATTTTTTGGCCTTGTAGCTATTTCCATTTTAAAGTTTTGTTCCTCCCAAAGATGTTCAAAATAACTAACATTATACAAAGGAAACACTTTTCGACCTTCCTTACGACAAGAAAGAATTGGTGGATACCAAGCTGGGAAAAGCTCCTAGGAGCTTTAGCTTCAATTTCCTTCTAATTGAGGGACATTTGAACAAGGCTCAGTTAAAGCACAAGTCTGTTTCTAATCAGAAAAATGCTGTGCAGAGATGGGCATATTGGCTTTAGACCTTTTGAGCACTTTGTGGACTGTCTAACAGGCATATCCACTGTGCTGAGTCTCACACCAAGATACATGATGAAAGTAATTCTTACAGGATCTAAATCTTTCTGGGGGAAAAATTGACAAGCTATGTTCAGGTCTCAAAGCCTGGCAATCTCAGCTTATCATGAAAAGATAAAGAAATCTTCATAATAATAACTGGTTAATATCTGAAATCTAAAAATGCCACTACTGAAAAAGGGCAACCTATATCTACCCATGAATGAATTTTCCATTGCTTATCCACTGCATAGATTATTATCATAAATATTCACTTGTTCTCCCTTTTGGCTCCACAAGGGGGATATCCTCCTTTCACCCCTTCACTTGTTAGGGCACAGCTATGTGATTTGCCTTTGTAGATGTAATACAAATATGGGCTTGAAATGTGCTTGAGTGGTTGGCCTTGTCCTATTTCATGTCTGTCAAAGCCATGAGACTATCTTAACAAAACACTAATCTAAGGTGGACAAAGATATGAGAAAAGCCACGTAGCTGACCTGTAACTTTAAAAAATCAAATGATTGTTATTACAATTTATCAAGTTTTGGGGAGGTTTATGACACACAATTTTTGCAGCAATAACTAACTGATATATATCCCTACAGCTCCACAAATGGCCTTATTTTTCCAACTTCTGTCTCCAAAAATACCATTTTTGACCCGAAAAGATTCAAATGTTCAGTTTTTCTGTAGGATTGTATGCTCCAATGGCATAATGTACTTGGATAAATGTTTCTATTTATTTTTCAGTTCTTAACACTGCATTTCCCTTTCAGTATTGGGAATGCACAGAGAGAACTGTGATGCCTCTATGTGCACAGGTACTTATTTGATTCTAAGCTCAGAGGAATCTGATTCTGATCCTTCAGTCTATCTCGAGATGACGGACTGCTGAGAACTTGAAGGTAGGAGGCTACATCAGCCAGGGGCTTAGCAAGAAATACACCATGCACTCAACTTTGTTGTGTAGAGACTATTTTGTGAAGGAACCATTTATAGGTATTGGCAGGGATTACAGAATCCAACAAGGAATGCTGAGGCTCCCAGACAGGAGGAATAGTAGGGAGCTCATAGTATCCCCATACCTGAACAGGGGAAAGAGAAATGCTGTTATCAGAGCTAAAGTAAAGAGGGGCTTCCCAATTGTAGTTTTGATAATTAGGCCACTGTTAGAACTACACTGAGGCAGAGAGTGGGTAGGAGGGAATAAAGATCCCTACATCTCTCTCCTCCTGCTGGCCAGAGGGTAAGAGAACCTAAGAGACACAGTCCATAAAGATCAGCCTCCCTGGACAAGAACATACCACAGAAGCATGGAGAATGGATCTATGGAGAATCAAATAACCAGAGCAGGTGTTTATTAACACTTGCCCAGGCTTCTTCACCAAAGAAAGCACATGAGGAGAAAGGGCAAAAAGAGATTATATTTATAAGGAAATTGGGTGCAGAGAGACCACAATTGTCTTTGGGAAAAATTAAAGACTCTGTAACTGAACCAGTAGGTACCTTTGTGCAGCACTCTTGACCTCAAGCATTTCTCTAAAAGTATCATGAGCCAACCTTGTGACACTACAAGGCATTGGTGAAATTAAAAGTACCTGCAAGATACAGATTTCATATATGCATCAACAGAAGAAACAAAGGTCAATTTTAAGGAAAATTCAAGTCACTGACACACTTTCTCCTAAAATACGCTCGTGTCTTTAATATTATAAACTGGTATCTTCTGTAGACAAAAAGCTTCTTTTAGAGTGTTTGTGTTAATGTGATAACATTATGGTATTTTTCTTTTCAAACATTTTGAAATGTAGTCATACTCAGCATGAAAACATTTAAACAAATACATGAACAAATAAGTAAAAATGACAAAAAGAAACTAAAATATGATCAAAGTACATTATATGCTTTTGTGGAAATATTATATAATGAAATCCATTACTTTGTATAATTAATATATGCTAATAAAAATGTCAGATTTTTAATTTTAAAATGTACCTAGACAACAGTTATTTTGAGAAAGGCTATGGAACTAAGCATTGAGCATAAATCTTTGTATTTTGAATTGGGATTTAGGAAATATTTAAATGGACAGAGAAGCAAAAGGTATCTTGGTGCCAGCAAATTCCTGAGCTACAGAACCCTGACATTATTTCAGTTTGGCAATACTCTTTTGATTCTTAATCTATAAAAGTATTATGTGGAGCTATTTATCAAACTTATCAACCAATGGCACACACATGAATGCAACCTTCTAGAATACTTTAATTATTATTAATGTTCTTGAAAAAAAATATGGAGGGTGAGGAATGCTAGGACTCCTCAGTTTATGTGTATATGCATACATATACATATACTAGCATGAGCAATATATCTTTCTTCAGCAAAATTACTCATATTCCACTTTGCCCAAAATGTGTAAAACTAAAATGTTAATACATTAAGGATGTATTTTACTGTACAAAGAATAACAATATGCTAGGAAATAATATTACACATAATACCAATTTTCTTTGAGAAATCAATTAGCTGATTATTCATCTCAATGCAAATATGCAAAATACACTTCCTTAGTTTGGTGATCATTTCTTAAACCATTTCTTTACCTGAGGAGAATCTGCTAGCAACAATCTTTCAGGGATAATACCAAGTAAAGTTTTTTTTAAAAAGTGAATTATAAATTCTAGCTCTTTACAAATTCTGGACGCAAGGTGAAACATTTTCAGTATCAGAAGATTTACTAATAATATGTTCATCCTCATTATTTTATCAGTGACTTTGCTGGACATTAACCTAGCCTCAGTTGTGTTTCTCCACAAAAGCCCTGAGATTAGGATTGAGTCTACTAGTTTATTTAGAAGATGGTCCTGGGATTCAGGTGAGGTACAATGAGACTGAAAAGAGCAGAAGAGGACAGGATACATTAATGAGTAGGTTACTACTACAGGAAGTTGGAGCTCATTTTTACTGGACAACTTTGGGAGGTAAGATAGAACGTGCCTTAGAGTTGTCCCACAGAAAGGGCAAAAAAAGCTAGAATTTAGCTACTAACTGCCATCTGTCATTAGTTGGAAGGCTGATCCTAGTGATTTTAACTCCCTGGTATTTCCAGCCTATACTGCACCCAGTATGCGCCTGTGGTCAAAGAGAACTCTGAAGCTAAGGGATACAGGCATTTGCAGTAGGCGGCTTTCAGTCTCTAGAAGAATGTTTAGTGTGGAGAAGACACACACTGGGGACTAGAGGCATAAGTGATTACAAACACACTATTAAGACTTCCTATTAATGGGAGAAGACCGAAAGACAACCAACTGAAAGTAGCTAGATATGGAAAGTATAAACTGTAATCCTACTGTCTTTCCATACAAGGTCCTTGCATGCTTCTCCTGAATACCCAGGTAAGCACTAAAGGTCAGACTAATGAAGTCCTGAGAAAAATTTCTGCTTCTCTTCTCAAGACACTGTGAACAGGTCAGGGAAGGAGCTTTACAGAGCACAGCCACAAAGAGAATGCAACACCCCTCTCATTAATGAGAACATAGTACCTATATTCCAAGGAATAGAGTTCATTTTCATGCTGTAAATGTTAATCACCCTATTTTTTTTTTTACAGGCTGGGAGACAGGATTATTATTTCAAAGGGAAACACTGTCTTTCAGGAACACGGTCTACATAGTACTTTCTCTCTAGATTTTCTTTGTGTGTGTAAGTACTGGGAATTGAACTCAGGGCTTCCTGTTTATTAGGCAAGTGCTACACCATGATGCCTTCCTTTAGATTTTATGTACACCTCAATCTTCACTTAAATGCCAACCTCTTAATATCAAACTAGTTGACCAACTAAGAGTTGGGCTATCTTTATTTTCTAAATTGGGAAGTGGGGTAGGGCCCAGAGAGTTCAACAGTGGTTGATGTTGATTCTGGAACATTAGTTTTCATGTAGCTTTTAAGTTGATTTCCTTACCTCTTAGCTTCACTGGAAGATTCTTTTTGATAAACTGAAGAGGACAAGAAGGCCAACAGCGAATGCTATTTACAAAAAGAAAAAAAATCTACAAGTAGCACAGTATTTTGCTTCAAACAAAGTATCTTTATGTGGTTGCTATGCTTTTAGCTTATGGTCCATAAATGTAATTATTTAAGGCATGAAAATATAAGATCATAGTTATTAGAAATAATAGGAGTGGCTGGGAACTTCTGAAGTTATTTATGTTTCCTCAAAGAAATCACACTTTCTTTAAACAGACAATAAGAGCTGCAGTCATGTACTTTTGTGAACTGTGTAATTATTAATACTTCATTTACAACCTCACATTTATTGAACATCTGATAGGTGATTGGAATGAGTAGTTACAAGTCTTGATCAGTGGGGTTCCAATCAATTAATGACCTGAATTTATCTTCTTATACTTAATTTTCAAGGAGGAAAACAATATGGACAAGGAAGTGGTTTTAAAAGTTATTTGTTTTATTTCACAGTCTGATCTGTTTCATTTGTTTTTGTATTTAGAGCACCCTGTGTTACATTGGGTACCTTCAACCTCAGCTCTGTTAATCTGAACAATAATTTTGCCTTAATCAAGGATTTATATTTTATAAAACCTTTCAAATGCATTATCTCCTTTTACTTCTAAGTTTTATTGCACTATTTTGTGCAAAAATTAACTCTAAAGTAAGTCTGAGTTGAGTCTGAGCTGGTGATTTCCCTAATGTTAAAACACTGCATGTCCACTGAAATAGCTGATATTTAAGACTGAGAATACTAAGTATTGATAAGGATACAGAATAATTAAGACTCACATATACTGTTGATGGGATTATAAAATGATATAATAACCTCGACAAAGAGTTTGGCAGTTTCTCCTTATAAAGTTAAGTATACATTTACCTTCTGATCCAGCAGTTGCAGTCCTGGGTAATTATCAAGATAAGTGAAAATATAGATTCACAAAAGTCCTCATGTATAATATTTATATTTATATAATTATATTATAATAATATTAGTGAAAAACTGAAAACAATCAAGTGCACATCAACAAGAAATGGGTAAGCAATTTGTAGCATATTACCATCCAGTAATAAAAAGAAGTGAATTACTGTACCAATATATATAACATGAATGAATGAAACAATGCTGGGGGAAAACAGTATATATTCTATGTCTCCATTTATATGAAGTTCTAGAACAAGTAAAACTAATATAAGGTAAAAACAAATCAGTAATTGCCTTTGGGAGTTGGGGGATGGACCTGAAGGATTCTTCTTCATGAGATAAAAATGTGGTAAAGGTGTAGGTACACAGTTATCAAAATTATTCAATTAAGATTTTCATATTTCATTGTATATAAATTTCACTTTAAAAACTAAATATAGTAACAACTGGAGGGTTTAGGGTTTGGGTGGTATAGATGATACAAGAGTGGCAAAATATTGGTAATAGTTGAAGTTAAGAGATGAGTTAGTGGGATGTGTTATACTACCCTGTTAATTTATGTTTGAATATTTCCACCAAAAAGTCTTTTAAAGACACGTAAAAATGATCAAAAGGCTTCCAGGGAGTTTAAAATTGGTCAGTATGGCTGGATCTGTCTTTTCTATTTTCTCATCTCACAGTTTTCCCAGACATGGTGAACTGAAAACATCAAATCTCTTAGTTACATCGCATTCTAGAACATGGATGTTTACAATGACTAGCTAACATAAATGAATAATTGTGGCAGGGAAGCCAGATGTTTTTAATCTCTAGTGTAAACATAACGTTCCAAATATTGTTCCTTGAGATACCTGGCAGCAATCAAAATAAGAATTTAAACATGAGTTATGTGCTACCATGTAATATGGGTGAGTTTAATGGAACAAGTTCAGGCCAGTATAATACTTTTTCTTAATTTGGTAAAGCTCCTGGAGTTGCAGTAACTAAACTACACCACACCCAATCAACAATTAATAAAAAAAAAGTATAAATGTCTTATAAATAAAAAGTTACACATCTGAAAATAAATAAGAAACATGTTCAATAAATCATCTAACTCATCACTTCCCATTTTAAAAGACTAATGTCGATTGTGAATATTTCAATAAGAGGCTACATTGCATTTCCTTTATCTTAATTCGATAAATTTGTGTATGTGTGAAATTGGGCTCTGTGTAGTCTTCGAGTTAATCACAGATTATGTGTATGTAATTGTGAAAATTGTGTATGTGTGTGAATTGGGCTCCGTGTAGTCTTCGAGTTAATCACAGATTTCTTTTTCCTGAAAGGGAACTTAAAATTCCCTTTAATTTTACAAATGAGGACTGAAAATAAGAAACATGAGATGATAAGGGTAAGACTACAAATCAGATCTTGCAAGTTCTTCACAAAGTAGACTACACTGCAGGTGCATGTGAATCTGGAATGCTTTTCCCTAGCTGCATCTACCTTGAATAACTCAAGATAATCTTACCTTGTAAATTCAGATTACTATACAGATAAATTATTATTCAAAAGACTTTGTAGAAATATTCTTTTGACCCATGGAGATTACAATATTCAAATAAGATGGTATCATCAAAAGATTGTGGAAAATACAGCCAATACACCATTTGACCATTCCTGAATTATAGCCTTTATAATAAACCAGTAATAATAAGTAAATTAAGTGTTGTTCTTTCTGTGAGCTATTCTCGCAAACTACCAAAACTGAAGAGGGGATCATAAGAGCCTCTAACCTTCTGTTTGTTTGTTCCTTCACGAGCCCTTGCTATATTACCCAAGCTGCCCTCAGAACTCATGATCCTTCTGAGTGCTAGGATTATAGGCATGTATCACCACACACAGTTGGTCAGCTGAAGTAAGGAAGGCCTGTGTAGAGGGAGGGTGTAGTCTTATAGAACTGAGCCCTTACCCTGTGAGGTCTTCACTAAATCTGGATTGTTAATGTTAGAAATTAATTGAATGGTTGAACACCCAGTTGGTATAGAGTTAGAGAAGTGGTGTTGGAAGACATCATATGTTTGGTATCAGGATGAAAAAAAAACCTCACTCATCAATGCACCAAAAATTATAATTGAGAGCCAGGTGTGGTGGCTCATGCCTGTAATTCCAACACTTGGGAGGCTGAGAAAGGGGAATCATGAGTTTAAGACCATCCTGGGCTGTATACTGAATTCCAGGAAAGCTTGATCTACATATTGAGACCCTATCTCAAAACAACAACAGAGACTTAAAAGAGGGGTCTGGCAATATGGCAAAGTAGAAGCTTTCTCCATCTAGCTCTGTAAAGGAGAAAAGTCAGGATAATAAGGGAGAGATAATATTCAGAAGAGAGAGAGAAGAGTACCAAGAACCATAAAAAAAGGGACAGGATAACTGAAAAGCATGGCAAAACAGTCAACAGAGCAAATTAGAAAAGAGCTTGCAGCTCCAGTCCTATCTCCCTTGGGAAGAGGGGAAACCAAAGCCTCCACTGTAAGTTAAGGTCTTGGTGAAAGACTGGCAACCCTAGCTGCAGAAGAAGCTCACAGCTCCAACAAACCTTAAACCCAGTGCAGGGATTTGATGGGACAGTGACTCCCCAGTGTGACTGGCTAGCATTGGACGAGACAATTTTTCACTCCCCGTATCTCAGAGAGCTGCGGCAAGAGCCATCTTGAGAGAGGCCCTACTGTTCTAGACTGAGCTACTTGGGAGACTTGAAAACAAGGGACATTCGTAGCTCTGGGAGTCTTGGTATACCAGGCCACAGTGTGTAGGAGGGAGACAGCCACAAGAGGCAGTCCTGAAAAGTGAGAGGCTCTGACCAGGGCATGCCAAATTTAAACAGCTGGAGCTTGACAGACTCACCCTAACTGGCTAGAGCAAGTTTTATGGCCTGAGGAATATTTCAGAAACAGAGCACTGAGACCACAAGGTGCGGAGTGCTCAGGTTTTAGGAGCTGCTGGCTAGCTGCAGGGATCTGCCACCAGGTAGGGTTTGAGACTGAGCTAATCTGGGGACCTGAAAACAACAATCACAGCTAAGGGAGTCCTGCCATAGTGTCTGGAAGACAGCAATGAGAGATGGCAATTAGAGAGGAAGATGGTCTAACAAAGACCAGCAGAGTTTAAGCAGCTGGGAGCTTGGGCAGTGAAGGGCATGGTGGTTGGTGGCCCTGGCCTCCTTGGCTAGAGCAAGCCCCACTGCCTGAGAATCACAGCAGAAGCAGGCATTTGCTGCCAAGCTGGGTTTGAGACTGAAACCGAGGACTTGAAAACCAAGGAGCAACACTTGGGGTCTTGGGACACCCTGCCACAGTGTTGGGTGGCAGCCAGCCACAAGAGGGGATCATGGAGACAGAGAGATATGGACCCACTGAGAAGTTTAAGCAGCTAGAACCTCAGTCAGTGAAGGGGTGGTAATCAATGGTCCACCCTCCCTGGCAAGAGCAAGTCCCATTACCTGAGGAGCTATCTGCTGGCTGTGGATGCTTGATACCAGGTGGGGCTGATAGGTCTGAGCACAGGACCCAGGGATCATTTGATATCCCCAGCTTCCTTCCTCCCACAGAGTGACGAACTACTGGGAGGACTCTGAAAGAACTGAGACCTACAGGTGGAGCACTGAGGAGCACCAATGCAGAACCCAATGCTGTCTATTCCCCCTATTATAATATACATTTGGGGGACACTGCTAGGGCTGCATGTGGGCTGCTCCTAGGGGTACACACTGGGGGCCTTTGCAGCAAGTGGGAAACTGCCTGGCAGTGGCTTCCAGTATACAAAGAAGGGAAGCTTTTAAGGTGAAAGAATTGAACAATTGACCCTTACAAGCCCTGTCGTCAATCCACAATAACAGCAACCCATATGCAAGGAACTGCAAGAGACTCCAGCTAGTTTTCCTCTGAGTGATGCTGGGGATCAGGTCTGGTGCTCTGAACACACGAGCAAAACTTTGGCTTCTCAACTATTCCCCAGTGCAGTGGTAAGAACCTACAGCACAGCCCAGCACTACACAGTCCTGCCTGAACGTTGAGAATATCTCAACAGCAAGACTACTTCAGCTGCAGAATACACATTCATCTCAGCACCCATGGAACTTTCTCCAAAACAGATCATATTTTAGGACAAGAATCAATTCTTAACAAATATAAGAAACAGAAATAACTTCCTGCATTTTATCAGACTACAATGGAATAAAATGAGAAATCAATAGCAAAAAAAAAAAAATACCACAGAAAATGTTCAAACACATGGAGTCTGAACATTACACTGCTGAATGATTAATGGGTCATAAAGGAAACAAGGCGGGAAATAAAAAAATTTCCTAAAATCAAATACAAATGAAACTCAATTTACAAAAACCTTTGGGACACAGCAAAGACAATGCTAGGAGGAAAATTTATAGCTATGAGCCTACATTAATAAATCAGAGAGATAGATCCCAAATAAATAACCTACTGATGCACCTCAATTCTTAGAAAATCAAGAACAAGCCAAACCCCAAATTAGCAGGTGGAAAAAAAATAGTAAAGATCAGGGTGAAAGTTAATGAAATGGAGACTAAAAAATTACCAAGAATCAATAAAGCAAGAAGTTGATTCTTATGAAAAGATAAACAAAATTGACAAACCCTTAGCCACACTAACCAAGAAAAGACCCAAATTAATAAAATCAGAGATGAAAAACAGGGTATCAATTTTCAACAAATACCAAGGAAATTCAGATGACCATTTGGGAATATTTTGAAAACTTATAATCTAATAAACTGGAAATCTGGAAGATATGGATAAATTTCTAGATGCATATAACCTGCCCAAATTGACCCAAGAAAGTGTCAACCACTTAAACAAATCTATAATGAATAAAATTGAAGCAGTAATAGTCCTCCAACAAAGAAGAGCCCAGAAACTGCCAAATTCTATCACACCTTTAAGGAATTACCACAAATGCTTCTCAAACTATTGCATCAAACAGAAAAGGAAGAAACTCTACCAAACTCATTCTACTAAGCCAGTATTACCTTGACACCCAAGCCAGACAAGGACACAACAAAATATGAATATTATAGGCCAATATCCTTGTTGAACATAGATGCAAAAGTTCTCAACAAAATACAAACCAAATCCAAAAATACATTTAAAAAATCATACACCAAGATCAAGTTAGTTTCGTTCTAGGCATGAAAGGATGGTTCAACATACTTAAGTCAATAAACACAACACATTCATAGAATAAAGGACAAAAATCGCATGATCATCTCAATAGATGCAGAAAAAGCTTTTGACAAAATGCAACATCCCTTCATGATAACAGCTTTGAAGAAACCAAGAATAGAAGGGATGTACCTGAATATACTAAAGGCTGTATATGAGAAACATACAGCTGACATTGTACTAAACAGGGAAAAACTGAAACTATTTCCTCTAAAGTCAGGAACAAGACAAAGGTATTCAGGCTCTCCACTCTTAATCAATATAGTGCTTGACTTTCTAGCTAGAGCAATAAAGCAAAAGAAAGAAATAAAAGGAATACAAATGAGGAAGAAACAAATTATCCCTATTTACAGACAATATGGATCCATACTTAAAAGATCCTAAAGACTCCACCAAAAAACAGTTGGATCCAACAAATACTTTTGGTAAAGTAGCAGGAAATAAAATCAACATATAAAAATCAGTGGTTTTGCTATATACCAATAATGAAGAGGCAGAAAAAAGAAATCAAGAAAATGATTTGGTACAGCCTAAAAAATAAAAATACTTAGGAATAAACAAGGACATGAAAAACCTTTTCAATAAAACTATAAAACATTAAGAAGACTAGAAGCTGGGTTGGCAGAATATTGTAAAAACGGCTATATCACTGAAGGCAATCTACAAATTCAACGCAATCCCTGTTAAAATCCCAGTGTCATGCTTCACAAAAATAGAAACTTATCTGGAAGTGCAAAAGACCCCACATAACCAAAAAATCCTGAGAAAAACCAACAATGCTGGAAGTATCACAATACGTGACTTCAAATTATACTACAGAGCCGTTGTAACAAAAACAGCATGTATGAAAACAAATATGTAGATCAATGGACTAGAATAAAAGATCTAGAAAAAAGCACACACAGTTGCAGACATCTGATTTTTGAGAAAAGAATCAAAAACGTACACCAGAGAAAAGGCAGTTTCTTCAACAGACGGGAAAACTGGATATTCACGTGTAGAAAACTGAAACTAGACCCCTCTCACTCTTTTAAAACCAATTCCAAATGGGTTAAAGACTTTAATATAATAGTTTTATTATAACTGTTATAATAGTTTCAGAGAGAAAACAGGGAAAATGCTGGCATATATAGGCACAGGGAAGAAATAAGAGCAAAAATTGACAAATGGGATTGTACCAAATTAAAAAGCTTCTGCTTGTCAAGAAACAACCTACATAATGGCAGAAAATCTTCCTCAGCTATTCAACTGTTAAAGGGTTAAAATTAGCTAGGCGCTTTGGCTCGAGCCTGTAAGTCTAGCTACTCAGCGGGCAGAGATCAGGAGGATCGCGGTTCAAAGCCAGCCCCAGGGCAAATAGTTCGTGGGACCCTATCTTGAAAACACACCTCACCCAAAAAAAAAAAAAAAAAAAGGTGGGGGGGGCGGGGAGGGCTAGTGGAGTGGTTCAAGGTGTGGGCCTTGAGTTCAAAGCCCAGTGCCGGGAAGGAAAACAAAACAACAAAAACCCCCACAGCTCCAGCAGAGCGCAGTGAGGCACGGAGAGCTGCCCGCGGGCCCGCTGCGTCCCCGGCTTCGGGCGCACGGTGAGCTGGGGGTCCCGGGGCCAGGCCGCGGCTTCCGTCTCTGCGGCCGCCCACTGCCCAGGCGCAGCCTCCATGCAGCCGCGAACCCCTCCCCGTCCCACCGCGACGACCTGACGGCGGCGGCGACCTCTCGGAGACTGGACCCTGCGGGCCGCCGGCTCTCCCGGCTCAGCCTCCGTCAGGCCAACGAGGACGTGGCGCCTCTGCGTGGCGGCGGGCGTAACGTGACGTGGCGTGACGTGAAAAATGGCGGCCGCCCGAGCGCCGCGGAGGCCGGCAGAGAGCTGTCTACGCGGTGCTCAGGCTCGCCGTCACTTTAGGCCGCCGAGCCGCGCAGGTCTGGGTCGTGGGATGGCCGTTCTGGTCCAGTTGGATAGACCTCACCCCGCCCTCACAATGACCAACGAAGCCCCAACGGTCCTGGAAGGGGAGCGGAGCCCGGGACCACGACGGTTGGCGGCCATGGGCGGTTGGTGTCGCTTCCACCGGAGAGAGGGTGACGGACCACGTTTGCCAGCTGGAAGCGCCCACCCGAGATTTAGCGGCCGGTGGAGAAGGCCCGTGTAAATAAGATGAAAAAGCTGCTCTTAACCTCCCCCCACCCCACCCTTGGAAAAGAAACTTGCAACAACCGGACGCTGGGATCTGAAGAGGTAGAGCCACACGTCTTGGGAAAGGCCGTTTGATTTTGTTTTTGATTTTGAGAACTGTCTTCTGGAAGTGACTCTTTGGAGTTGTGAGACCACCTCTAGGAGTGACAACAAGAGCTAACCTTGTCCCCGTGTGTTCGGTGCATCAGAGGAAGTGGAGAAGACCCTGAGCAGGAAGAGAAGAGGTCCTGAGCCCCACTGGTCAGCCGGAGAAGACGTTTTTCCACGTGACAGCCAGTGTCTTGCGTGTGCATCTTCGTCCTCACGATGCATCTGTGGTTGGCCGTGCTAAGTACTTTTTTGAAATATCTAGCCCTTCTAGACTTCTGAAGGGCCTGATGTAGTAAAATCACACATTTTGTAACTACCTCTTTGTTAAAATCCATCTGTGTTATGTTGGGGTCCTCCGCATTGTTGGTGCCCAGGTTCCCAGAAGGAGGAAATGCTAAGAGCAAAGCCAGTGTGCTACAGGGTGGGAGGGTAGCCCTGCCGCTTTGCTGTGAACATAGTGCATATAAAGGGCAAAGGAGTCCTGATGTCCATCTAGTCTTTGTAGATGTTAAAGAGGTTGCCAGTGTGTGACAAAAGTAGAGTTAGTAAACTAACAGATTTTGTTCATATTGTGCAAAAAAGATCTTTCGAAAATCTGAGCATTACAGACCACTGGGTTGGTGGAGAAATGTTGTAGGCCACAATCTTCATATTTTGAAGACACTTCCAAATGATCAGATGTTAGATGTGTGTAGACATTGAGGACTGCCGTGTATCTAGTGGACAAATTGAGTCCATACTTGAAGCATCTAGTCTGTCTAGGTGTTTAGAAGTACCCAACGCATGTTAAATGCAGAGGTAGTAAAATAACACTTTGTAAATAGCTTTTTTGCAAAAATTCATACAAAATACTGTCTGGGAAATGGATTGGTGAAACCACCTCTGAGTAGTTCTGTAGGTACAGGCTTCATGTTCAGTGGGTTTAGAGGAGGTGGGAGGGAAGCAGTTGGAAAAGGGAGTATGCTAGTGTGTTCATCCATGGACATTTTCAGATGCCATTTTTTCTGTATGCTTTATGCATTTTGTTTTGCTGTGTATATAGTGTATATAATGGTCAAATAAGCTCAAATTTTTCAACATCTAGTCTCTAGATGTTAGAGGTTGCCTGTGTATGACAAAGTAGTTAGTAAAATTAGCACATTTTGTACATTTTATGTTGAAATTTATAGGAAAGCTTGTCCTCTATAAAAGACGTTTAGATATGAATTTTTCAGCTATCTCTAAGCATTACATATTATGCCTGTGCTTGTCCAGTGGTTTGAAAGCAAAGAGAAGGAAGTGAGGAGGGACTGGTTCAAGGCCAAAATGGTCATATTTAGAAGATACCTCAGATTGTAATCATTGCTGGGTGTGCAATTTTATTTACCAGTGTTGTGTGCATAACAGACAAGTTCATATATGAACTTAGAATTGCTTGATGTATTTAAAAGTAGTAATATATATAAATAGCTTTTAAAAACTTGGGAAATACTGTGTTTGGAAATGGAGTTGTAAAACCACCTCTCAACAGTGTACTGTCTGGGCTTGTTCATTGTGTTGAGGGAAGTGGGAGGAAGAAACTGCAAAAAGTATTTTTTTAGTGGGTGTTAGAAAATCTCAGCGTATCCATTACCCTATATGTTATGTGTGTTTCATTTAACTTTGCTGTACTGTATATATATTGTGTATATACTGGACAAATTAGTCCTAATTTTATAATATATAGTCTCTAGATATTAAAGAGGTTGCCAATGTGTGACAAAAGTAAAGTTGACATACTAACACATGTACTTTCTGTTACAGTTCATAGAAAGGCTGTCTTCTGAAAAGCACTTCTTGTAAGTGATATTGTAACATCTATAAGTGGCACATACCTATATCACATGTGGTGCAGAGAGGAGGATTTAGAAGAAATGAAGGGTTTTAGACCAGAATGCTCCTACTTAGAAGACACTTTCAGATGTATAACCATTGTTACATATGTGTAGTTATTCAGCACTGCTGTGTATACATAGTGGACGAATTAAGTCCTTATTTGAAACCTCTAGTCTTTCTAGATGTTTAGAAGTGCACAAAGTATGTTAAAAGTAGAGGTAGTAAATAACACATTTTGTAGCTACCTTTTTGAAATTCATGATATTGTTTTTTGGAATTGGAATGTTGAAACCACTTCTCTGAGCAGTACACATTATATTTGTGCTGGCTCAGAGACAAAAGGAGATAAAGTACAAAGGGCTGTATACCAATGTGTGTTTGGTGAAGCAAGATTGTCCCTTATGTCTATGCATTCTGTTTTATTTTTCTGTGCATATAGTGTGTATAGAGGACAGACAAGTCCTAATGTACAACACCTAGTCTGACTTCTAGATGTTAAAGAGGTTGCCAGTGATGACAGAAGTAGAATTAGTATACTTTGTGTTAAAATTCATAATAAAAACTTCTTAAAACAACTTAGGAAGTGAAATTAAGTCCCTGGGAAACATTACAGATGCATAAAGCTGACCACCAGGGTGGTAGAGATGGGAAGGGTATCAGCTAGATTGTTTCTCTCAAATTATAGCCTTTGTTAGATGTATGCAGTTTATTCAGTGCTACTGTGTATATAGTGGGAAACTTATACACATTAAATTTGGGGGGAACATCTAGTCTTTCTAGATGTTTAAAAGTACATAATGTAAAACAGAGGGCTTAGTGCCCTTGAAGTATTTTTTGTGACTTCATAGAAATTATTTAGGGAATGGAATTGTTAAACTTGATGTCTTGGAGAGTATACTGACTTCACTGGGTGGTGGCAGGGGTGGGGTTGGGGAGAAAGTATGCAGAGAGTATGCTCTGTGCCTGTAAAGTTGGTTCAGATTGTCTAGCCATTGTTCTTTATGCATTTCAGTTACTGTTGATGGGTATTAAAGGATAAGTCCTAATGCCCAAAGTATGTTAGAAGTAGGGAATAATCCCTACATAAATGTCCTTTTGTTAGTTTTTAGGAAGAGTGACTTTTATTAATCTACCTGTTGGAGCAAGTGTCTTCCTGAAGTTAGTCACTGGAGGGGTGAGGGAAGGCTCTTTGCTAGTTTCTCCACATCTAGAAGATGGATCTTAATTATAACCAAAAGATCATACGTGCATTTTTGGCAAAGTATTTGTGTTTATTGTGCACAAAGTTCATTGTTAAACAACATCTAACCTTTATGGATGTTCTGAGGTGACAGTGTATGGTAAAAAGTACAGCTAGTGAATTAGCCAACTTGTAAATAGGTTATAATCAACAGACAAGATGCATCTTGGACATGAAATTGTCACCACCTCTGGGCAATGTGAGTAGTAGTTTAAGTCTGGCAGCAGAGGGGCCAAAGGAAGCCTACAGGGAGAGTTATGTACAGGCTCTCAGTTTGGCGAGAGCCACTGATGTGTATGTATCTTCTGGCTGTACTATAGAGATACATTAACTCAGTGGGAACATGCCTTTTTGGTAACATTTTAATAGTGTAGATATGATAATGAACTGTCTTAGAAACTATGCTTAGTGTACTCTGTTGCTTTATGTCTCATTGTAAATGGGCATTAAGGGAATGCCAATAATTCTGTCTAGAGAGAGGCTTGCTGTCATTTCTGTCTTCAGTGAGATTTATCCCCAAGGAAGGCAGGATTACAATTTTTTCCTAATAGGTTGAGTTGATATAGTGTATTCTTGATTATCAAAATATTCATGTAGCTTTGGGATTTTGAGTTGGTGAGTATTTACAATGTGTGGAAAAGCATGACACAGACCACATGATCTCAGTTACCTAAAATGGATTGCTGTGTGTACACACAGGATTTAGGATAGTCCAACTATAGTGCTTATGGCTATGGATGATTTTGTTCTTTGCTTCGTATGTTTGTTTCCTGTAATGCATATGTAACTTAAAAAAATAAAGATTATTTAAAAACCTGGAAAAAAAATCACAAAAAAGGCCTGGTAGAGTGACTCAAAGTGTAGGCCCTGAGTTCAAATCCCAGTACTTCAAAAAAAAGGATTATTATTCAGAATACACAAAGAGCTCAAAAAGCTAAACAGTAAAAGAACAAATAAACCAGCTAATAAATGGGCATATGAATTGAACAGATCTCAAAAGAAGCACAAATGGCTAATAAGTTTATAAAGAAATGTTCAACATCCTTAGTCATGAAGGAAATGCGAATCAAAACTACACTGATTCCATCTCACACCAGTTAGGATGTCAACCATCAAGATAATTTATAACAAATGATGGCAAGAATGCAAGGGAAAAGGAACACTTGGCACTGTTCTGTTTCCTTCAGAAGGAAAGCAGATCAACATACCATGCAGATACCTGCACAACCATGCTTGTAACAGCACTGTTTACAATAGAATCAGCCTATGTGGCCAACAAACGATGATTGGATAAAGAAAATATGGTACTGTATGCAAGGAAGTATTATTCAGTAGTGAAGAATGAAATGTCATTTGCAGAAAAATGGATGGAACTGGAGATCATCATGTGAAGGGAGATAAGCCAAGTTCAGAAAGCTCGGAATGACAAATATCACGTTTTTGTGTAGTTTAATAGCTTCAAACAAAAAAAATTGGATTACAGTTTTAAATTCCTTCTTTTGAGGTCACATAGCAAGAACAATAGATTGTGGGAGTAGACCAAAGTCTCCTGACTCCAAGCTATGCTGTGTATTATTCCACACTGCACCAGTGAATTGAATCAATGTGAATTGTTCAAGTATGTTTGCATACCAAAAAAGATGGGGGGAAATGATCTTTGGATTTTCTTTCCCTTTCACAGAACTGATGACTTCATACATAGTTTGTTGAAAGAAGCTCATAGTCTCTATGAATATAACTCCTCAATTGTACATTGTTAAAAATGATAATCCAGACTGTAAGAACACAATGCTTTGTGTGTGTAATAGTTCAACTCCTAACCTCAGTCACTAAGGATGGATACTTCCCAGTCATAAACAAGAAACTCAGGTCTTGTTGCAGGTCACAAAAGAACTAATTTGTATATCAAAATCAGGGATATAAATCATAAATACTTGATGAAAGAGGCTAAGAGAAAAAGAGTCTACATGCATGAAGTGGGTCAGGTTCTGTTCTGAAATTCTAAAAGATGGGTGTCTTTGCTGATTTGGGAGTGGTTTTAAAGGGAATCAAGACTCAATGTGCACCATCAGTATCTATTTCCTTTCAGCGTGGGGCTCAGGATTACATTGGAGTTTCTTAGTGCTTTGTTTAGTGAAGGTTGCCATGTGGTTGAGGGTTTGCTTGTAGCACTGTTGACTGCCATTTGATTGACAGGTACAGCAGCTGTTTTCTGCAATGTTCGGAATCCAAGATAATCTGTACAGGAAATCCTCATTTCCTTTTCCAAATAACAGAGGTAAACAATGAAGGCAAAGAGGGAAGTCAGTGCATATGGGTAGGGTATAGCTAGGGTAGTAGATCAGGATCAGTGAAGGGCAGATATACATATTTATATAGGTGAGGAGAGCTAGAGATGTAAACTACACCACAACTCTGAATATTACATATTTGTACTATACAGTATAAATACATATTTATACATTGTAAAGCGATTTTTATAGTCAATATTAGTCAAGTATTTATTAAAATATGCCATTGAGTCCTGCCTTCATGGGATGTACAGATTTATATTAACATAGAGATTTATTTCAATGTGATAATTCTCTGTCAATATGGCTTTTTTTCATTATTACCTATTTTTATGATTGATTTATGAATTTTACTAATAGAAAAAAAAAGAGAAAGTAAGAGACCAAGAGTCAGTAATTAAAGCGGAAGTCAGATTCTAGAGAAGTAGTCAGTTTGGAGCTCAGCCAAAACTTAGAATAACACCGTTATTCTAAGCAAAGAATAGGAACAAGAAGAAAATTAAAGTACTATGAGAACTTAAAATCTCTAAGGAGCTCTAGTCATGCAACAGACATTTGGGTTAGATGTTAAGCGTGGGCCTTGGCTACAGGCAGCTTTGAGAAGTAAATGTGCCTGGCAGTCACATGGTAGCTGTGGGTCATTCACTTCAACTCTCTAAAGCCCTTTATTCTGACCTGAAAATTGGGCCCATATGATGCATCTTTCAGTATTGTTGTGAGAATAAATGAGATAGTGAGTTTGAAATAACACAGAGTTTGGCACATAATAAGGATAGTAGTTGCTGTCTTTATGATTGTAATTTTTGAAACTGAGACACTTTCTTTCACATGTGCTTCCTCCTTTGACCACCGGAGAGCAGACAAACATTGCCCCTCCAAAGTGAGAAAAACCCTCAAGCTCTGTAGCCTGAGACTTCAGAATATTCTAGTGAAGCCACTCTTCTACAAAGTTTGTCAGAACAGCAAACTAACCTTCTTGAAAGTCATAACAGGACATCTGCTTTCTGCTTTATTTGTTCATTGAGAAAGTAGTGAACAGGATGTGAGCTAAACAGTCACTGAATATGAAATCATACATAAATACTGAAACACAGTCTGGCATTAGGAAGCAAGATATGAATTTGTGGCATTAATTTTCTCTTTGCTTTACGTTTTAAGACACTATTATTTTGAAGTGCTATTGTATAGAAACAAAATATTTTATTCTCACAGGAACACTGTAAAGTAGACAGGGTAGAGCACATTGTTCCTATTTAATTAGTGTGAACATTGAGGCTCAGAATAGTTCAGTGACTCTAAGCCACACAAATACTGGTGTCAGAATCTAAACTACTACCCAGAGCTTAAGACATCATGTACAGAAATGTTCCCTTGTACCCCTATCCTGTCCCCACCACCCATATTCTTTCCTCTTTCTAGATTTCTTCCTTTTTTAAATTTTCTTTCCCTTCTCCCATTCCCTCAATTATGTAATTTTTGCATATATATGATATAAATAAAATGAATTTCCATTGGCTAACCACTCAGTTAAGAAATGTATTAGCAACACCTCTGAAGTCCAGGGACTGGATTTTGTAGCTATTGTTCTCTTTCTTATCACTTATGCATCCCTATAAATATTTATTATTCTGTTTACTATTGCATATTGTTGGGCTTTATGTGAATGGAATCAAAATTATATATCTGACATTCAGGTTGATGTGTATAACTGTAGTTCATATTTTTCACTGCTTTAGGGCATTCCATTTCATGTCTATACCATACTATATTCATCTGCTCCTTTACTGATGGTCACCTGGATTATATTCAGTTTTGTGCTATTATGAACAAAGCTATACACAATCTCTGCTGCATGAAGTTACTAGTTCATTGAATGTACTTACCTACAACTTTACTCTAATATCCAATTGTTTTTTGTTTGTTTATTTTGCATTTAAAGAAAAACTAATTTAAATCAAGGTTGTAACAATTTAATAAGCAAGTAAAACTCTTCTGGGATTATATGGGTCAGGCATTATCCAAGCCCAATTAAAATTCTAACCTAGCTATGCACTTTACGTGTATACTTAATTTTCATGACAATAATGATGTTACTCTTTTGTTTTAAACTTTAATATTTTTCAGACAAATGCATTTAATGTTAGTTTGCATATGTTAATAGCAATTTACAAATTTAGAAACTCAACAGTAGCTAATGTCCAATTGTTTTCCAAACTGATTCTACCAATTCCCATAAGTTCATCACTCTGCATTCTCCCCAACATGAACTTGTCAGAAACTTAAGACAATTTCATACCAAGTATTCATATCTTCTTTCTAAACAGCATTCTGCAATAAAAAGAACAAGAATTCCTTGAAGAAATAGTTGATTACAGAACTAAGACAAGGAATATTTGAAATGAGCCTGAAATATGTTATGGTGCCAGAAAGTCAGAATGCTCCAAGAAGCAAAAGCAAGTAAACAAACACACAAAATTTCAATTAATAAATATAAAAGGAAAGAGAAAAATAAAAAACTCATCACTAAATACATAGTAATAACTGAGGCAGACAAGCTCTATCAATAGATGCTAAAATTAGTGCATGAAAGAGAAGAAATAAAGTTCTATCTATATTGAGACAAGGTCTCACTATGTAGTCCAAGCAGGCATCAAACTCAAGATCCTCCTGCTTCTACCTTCCCAAGATATTAATTACAAAGAGAAAGATGGTGATTTTACAGGGAAGAAATTTGGCAGAAACCTCTTTAACCAAGTGATCAAGGTCAGTACCACAGGTGATAAGCATTGTGAGCCCCATGAGATGATGCAATGACAACACATTGCATGTGTGTCCATTTCATGTCATTTTTACCTTACATGCATAACTTCAGCTCAATTGTGAGAAAATATCTACCTCAAAATTAACAGGCATTTGACAAAATAATACATATGCTTCAAAAATATCAAAGTCATGACAAAAAAAGACAGAGGAACTACTAATAAACACCTAAGAGTACCAAGGACAAGTAACAAGCTAAATGTCATGTAAGATCCTGGGTAAGATTATGGACTAGATAAAGGACCTCGGAGGGAAATCAAAGGCAAAATTTAAATAAAGTCTTCAGTTTAGTTAGTAATATTATACCAATGTTAATTTCCTGACTCTGACTATTGTGGTATGGTTATGTAAGATATTAAGAGAAGTTGGGTAAAACAAATATGGAAACTCTGTGGTATTCTGGCAATTTTTCTATGATTCTAATTTTGGCTTAAAATAAAAAGGGTTTTTTTGGTGGAATGAGGTTTGAACTCAGGACCTGGTCCTTGCTAAGCACACACTCTACCATTTGAGCCACACTCACATCCCTTTTGGCTTTAGTTATTTTTAAACAGGGTCTCACATTTATGCTGGGGCCAGCCTGGACCATGATCCTCCTATTTACACCTCCCATATAACTGGGATGACAGTATGCACCACAACACCCAACTTTCTGTTGGCTGAGCTGGGGTCTCCCTGTTTGCACAGGCTGACCTCCAGCTGCAATCCTCCCAATCTCTGCCTCCCGAGTAGAAATAAAAAGTTTTCTTAAAAAGTTTTTCACCAGCCAGGTGCCATGGTGCATGCCTGTAATCCTAGATATTTGGGAAGCTAAGATTAGATCCCATCTCAACAGAAAAAAGATGGGTGTGGTGGTGCACACCTGTCATCCCAGTGCGCTTAAAATAGAAGGATCACAGTTCAGTCAGCCTGAGCAAAAAGTAAGACCCTGTCTCCAAAATAACCAGAGCAAAATATGCTCCAGCTTTTTTGGGGTGGCTTAAGTGGTACAGTGCCTGCTTAGCAAGTACAGAAGTCCTGAGTTCAACTCCCAGTACCACAAAAATGTTTTTCACCTATGTCATGAGGGTAGAGGTAAAAAATCATCTTTATTCCAGACAAGGTTATTGGATAATGTGACTCACACAGTAAACTTCACATTGCTACCCCCGGGCCTAGACAGACTCTCCTCTCAGCACAGCACCAGACCCTGAGGTCTACCCTGCAAGAGGAGGTTTTTTTTTACTGCTAACATCAACACATGCACATTCTCTCTGAAGGAAGCAGATTCCAGAGGAGCTAGGTCAGATACACTTAAAGCTTTCTCCCAAACTCTAAATGGTTACACTGCACCTATTCCCGTAGACATAAGTAAAGGGACAAAAAGAGTCCAGTTATGTTACACTGATAAATTTCTTTCCACATGGAAGGAAACATTAAGCATTGTGAGTGAGTGTCCCCTGTGATCTTCATCTATAACACTGTCTGTGCTAGTAGCTTTATTCTTAATTTTTTCTTTTTTAGAAGATTTTATGATATAGAAAACATTTCCTTATTGATTATAGAACTACTCAAATATTCTACTTCTTCTGAGTCGATTTTGGTAAATTATACAGCTCCTCTTCCCATTTCCTCTATATTTTCAAGTGTATTGGCATAGAGAACACCTCTACTCCTGCTCCTCTGAAAGCAAGGGTGGCCTTTCAGGTCCTGAGGCATTTTCTCTTTTGCCTTTTCGTTTACCAACTACAATCGGTACTCCAGTCCCCACACTAATGATGAGCTATGGCTTAACCTCATGAACAAGAAGAAAACCTATAATGAGAGAAAGTACCGGCGAAATGGGAGCTCCCAACATATAGGGCCTCTCCTCAGAGACTCCTGAGCTAGACTGTGATGAACACACACCAGTAGAGAACAAGGCTTTTCAGCTTTCACTTCAGAATAGGAAATTGAATCAGAAAGCAAGGAGAAGGAGGAGAAGTTACTGAATGTTGTTCAAAAGAAAGGCCCAAGTAAACGAGGATCAAAAATAGTTATCAAAAGAAAACCTAATTGACAATGGTTCTTAATTCTTAAATAAATGGTGACGATGAAGGTGCAAAAGGAGAGACAAGCAAAAAAAAAAAAAAAGAAGAAGAATTGTGGCTCAAGGAATAGAGGAAAAAGAAGTCTGAGTAAAAAAAAAAAAAACAGCAACTCATCCAGAGTCTCTAGAAGGTCGCTAGAAAAACCAATTAAAGCCTGAAACCCCTCAGATTTACCTTAGAACTACAGTCATGTCTTTTTCTTGGTAAAGGTGTGGCTGTAACTAAAACTCATCCCACAAAGTACAAGATGCAAAAAGAAAGTACATCACTTTAATGGACATATAGTAAGTATTATCGTCAAATAAAGGCTATGTGATTGTGAACAAGATACCCAGAGCTGGAGAAAATAGAGCACCAAGTCTAAACAGAAAGACAGACTAAAGAGAAAGAACAAAATGCTGACTAATGGGAAGTATGACAAAAAGGATATTCTGATTGGTAAACATTTTAACAACAACAAAAAAATGGGGAAACACAAACACTTGTAATCTGCAAAGGACCTACTGTGTTTCTGTGCCTTCTATCCAATTCTGTCAGTCTTTTTCAGGATAAAACACTAATTGACATAACTTAAGCAGGTTCTTTCGGTCATTTTAGATGCATTGATTACAGTAACTTTCTGTTTCAAAAATCAAAGTCATGAATAAAAGCCTATTGTATTAGAGGTGGTAACATAGAGAATGTATTCACAAGATGAAAAACTCATGCCATGAGATCACACTACTAGCTTACATAACAGCCTCTCCATTCCTCTGCCAATGAACTTATGGAAATTTATCACTGCCTAATTGACTGTGTCATGAATGGAATTGACTAAAAAGAAAAAAAAAAGATCAGGAGGATTATGGTTTGAGGCCTGTCCAGGAAAATGATTCGGGACACCCCATTTCCAAAATTACCAGAGTGAAATAACTGGAGGTAAGTTGGCTCAAGTAATAGAATGCCTTCTATGCAAATGAAAAGCCCTAAGTTCAAACCCCAGTCCCACCAAAAAGAAAATGCAGGGGCTCACTGTTAACAGATTTTGCTGAACAGAGTAAATCTAAAATTTAAACATTGATTTGTATAATCCAATATGTAGTCCATCCCAGAAGTTATATTTTGAATCTATCATGTTACAAAACAAACAAAAAGTAAAATAACCCACAGACTTACAACAGAATGTTATTCTCTGTTTGAAATATTACATAATTTCAAAATAAAGAAAATGAATAAGGGTTAGGTCAGTGAAGAGGGATACGAAAAATATTGTAGGCAGGGAGAACAGCATGTGCAAAGGCACCGAGAAACTTCATTGGAAGTATATTTAGGATGTTCAATAAAGGAAAGGAAGAAAAGAAATAGGAGATAGTAGGGGCAGCAGAGTCAAGTTGTAGTGAAAAGAAATCAGAAGTTACAGCTGCTTCCACCCCATTTATTAACAAGGCAATCAGGTGTTTGGTGGGCAGTCCATTTAACTAAACATTCATTAAAGATCCTCGGAAGAGGAGGAGAACTATCACATACTAAACACATAGAGTATGTGTACTCTATTTAACCTTCACAACAACCCAGAGTTGCATGTCATTCTTCCTATTCTGCATGAGAATTAGAGATGATAGATGTTAACTAACTTGTTCTCAGACTAGTAAATTGCAGATCTCCACAACCATCTCATTCTAGAAAGCTAATGATTTTTTTTAACAAAAGGGCTTTTTTGAGATGCAATTTATACACCTTAAGATTACCCATTTTAAGTATATAACTTGCTGAGTTTTAACAAGTTTAATACAATTGTGCAAACATTACCACAATCCAATTTAGGACACTTCTATCACCCCTAAATTTCCTTTATGACCATTCTCATTTAATCTGTGGTCCTACCTTATCTCTGCAATGTTGCCTTTCCTGTTAGTTTCATATAAAATTAAATCATACAATATATGGTGCCCAAAACTCTTTTATGTCACTCATGCAAGTAGCACTAACAATCATTATGCCATATTTCTTTTTAAGGGTACCCAGAAACTCAGTCCACCATTTTATAAGCCATCAAAGACAATGATTCTCTCATAGCCACAATTTTTATGATGCCTATCCTCCATAAATCAAATGTTTTTTTTTTATTATTCATATGTGCATACGAGGCTTGGGTCATTTCTCCCCCCTGCCCCCACCCCCTCCCTTACCACCCACTCCGCCCCCTCCCTCTCCCCCCTACCCCCTCGATACCTGGCAGAAACTATTTTGCCCTTATCTCTAACTTTGTTGAAGAGAAAGTATAAGCAATAATAGGAAGGAACAAGGGTTTTTGCTGGTTGAGATAAGAATAGCTATACAGGGAGCTGACTCACATTAATTTCCTATGCATGTGTGTTACCTTCTAGGTTAATTCTTTTTGATCTAACTTTTTCTCTAGTTCCTGGTCTCCTTCTATTGGCCTCAGTTGCTTTTAAGCTATCTGCTTTAGTTTCTCTGCATTAAGGGCAAGAAATGCTAGCTAAGTTTTTAGGTGTCTTACCTATCCTCATATCTCCTTTGTGTGCTCTCGCTTTTACCTTGTGGTCAAAGTTCAATCCCCTTGTTGTGTTTGCCCTTGATCTAATGTCCACATATGAGGGAGAACATATGATTTTTGGTCTTTTGGGCCAGGCTAACCTCACTCAGAATGATGTTCTCCAATTCCATCCATTTACCAGCAAATGATAACATTTTGTTCTTCTTCATGGCCACATAAAATTCCATTGTGTATAGATACCACATTTTCTTAATCCATTCGTCAGTAGTGGGGCATATTGGCTGTTTCCATAACTTGGCTATTGTGAATAGTGCCGCAATAAACATGGGTGTGCAGGTGCCTCTGGAGTAACCTGTGTCACATTCTTTTGGGTATATCCCCAAGAGTGGTATTGCTGGATCAAATGGTAGATCGATGTCTAGCTTTTTAAGTAGCCTCCAAATTTTTTTCCAGAGTGGTTGTACTAGTTTACATTCCCACCAGCAGTGTAAGAGGGTTCCTTTTTTCCCTCATCCTCGCCAACACCTGTTGTTCGAATGTGTTTTTTGAAGAGTGATGTAATGTCAGGATTTCAGCTCCACTAAAACTTAAAATACAAATGACAAATAAGTTGAATTAAATAATTCCTTTTGGTTCAATGATTGCATGTTATGAATAGTTGATTAGAGATGCTTAAGAGTATACTTCCTGAGCACCAAGTCACAGTGACTTGTTTATGGTAGGCACTAAAACTATTAATTCACTTCCTTCAAAATTCTAAAACAAGTTCTTAAACATCAAGACATTACTTCCTGGTTTATTTGCTGGCTGAGATCAAATTCTGTATCTTTTTAGAAGTTTCACTTTTTTTCTTTCTTCCTTTTTCTTCTCTTCCTCCCACCATTGTTAGAGAAGGTTGAGATGTAACAAGGCATGTGGAAACAGGTGAATTTACAAAAGAGGGATTCATGTATGTATATTTCCCATACACATGGAAAACATTTTCCATAATATTCTGTTTGAAGTTGTTCTATTCTTGTTTTGCCTAACATAATTGGTTTGGAGCAAAGAACACAGGCCCTTTCCTATTGGCTCTAAAATACTTCTATACAGAAAAAAAAGCTCTAATGAGACATGGATGCCTGGCTTTTATATTTGCTTAGTGTTCCAATAGTGAAGAAATGTAGGTCATTTGGCATTGTGGCCAGTTCTTTGCTTCAGCTGTCAGAGTGATCATGAATCACAACAACCTTAATTTCATCATGTCATCTTTCTTAGAGTGATGGCATTTTGGAACCTTTATTTTTACTTACTTCATAAATAATAACTAGTATACAGAGGCCCATACATGAGAGTAAATTCCCTTCTCTTGCTAACTTTTTACATGCCCTGGTTGCCAACAGATTTATCTATTTCTTTTATCTGACACTTTATAGAACAAAGATATTAAACCCTAGTTAGGACACACCTGGCATAAAGAGACCAAAATTCAGTTGTCAGTACTAATTGATGATATAAGACAGGTAACACACACCTGTAATCTCAGCTTTCTGGAGGCTGGGGCAGGTGAACCATGAGCTCCAGGCCAGCTTGGGCTATGTAGCAAGACCGTATTTCGAAAACAAACAAAACAAAATTAAAAGAAACAAATCAAGCTCTTAAATGTATTTTATAAGGATTCAAATGGGAAAAAAAGAGTTCCGTCTCCTTCATGTTGGAACATAGATCTACACACAGTTTCTCTCTGCACATAAAATAGCACCTGGAAGTATGACAGCTCTTAAAGCCAACAGAGAACATTCTGTTTTAAAAGCATGCTGCCTGGGTCTACAGGTAGCCTCCAAATGCTTACACCCAAGGAAAAATTTTACAGAAAATTCAGTTTAGAAGCTTAAGACAATTTAATCAAATAGATTGTCTTTTGTTCTCTGTTGAGTTTTTATGCTGTTCTAGATGTCTGAAAACTTCTTTCCTTCTATGTATTTTTCAAATTCTTTAGGCTTCATGTTTTCTCAACTGACTAGTATCTGTGGCTCAACACTTGTTTTGACTAAGTAACCACATGCCTTTTTCTACCTAGCATAGCTTCTGAAACCTTATCTGCTAGGACCAGCCTTTCACTACCCTCAGAAGGCCTCCCAGTTGCATGCTTTATCTGTTTATCCCTAGAAGAAAACAAGAGAAAATCAACAATGTTGATTTTAGGCTGAGAAACTGTATTCACTCTTTATCATGGAGACTTTTAAAAGTTAGAATTTATTGAGCTCTTGTCTATGTATTAACTTGTTTAAATAACATAACTTTATGAGGTAGCAGCCACAATTATGCCCATTATACAACCAAAGAAATAAGGCAAAGATCTTAAACAAGTTGCCACAAATCACATGGTTAGTACAGAACAGTCAGTCTTGCAATCCAGGCAGAATGGCTAGAAAGCCCTCACCCGTAAGGTGTGTCTTTGAACCCGTAAGTCCTGTTGTCTCCTTGATGGGTCATTATTAGTTCCCAGTAATACATTTGCATTTGAGATTCAGCCTGACATTTAGGAACTGATTCTTATTCTGACTTTTAAATACTTTTCACCCACCCATTTCAGGCCTCAACTTTTCTCAACTATAAAATAAGGAAGTTAAATGATTAGAGCTGGAGGATATTATATTAAGTGAAATAAGACAGGCCTAGAAAACAAATACAAGTTCTTACTTATATGTGGAAGCTTTAAAAAAATCAATTTCATATAAATAGAAAGTAGAATTGTGGTAACTAGAGGCAAGGAAGTGAAGTGAGGATAGAGAGAAACTGGGTGACTAATACCAAAAATACAGGGAGGTAGGAGGAGTAAGTTCTAGTGTTCTGTAGCATAGTAGGATGGTTTTCAACAATTTGGTATATATTTATAAAGAACTAGAAAAAAGGAGTCCAAAGATTCCCAGCACAAAGAAATGATAAATGTTTAAGGAGATGGAAATGCTAATTACACTAATTTGATCATTATACACTGTATACATGTACTTAATTATAACTTGTATTCCATATACACATATAATTGTTATATCAATTTTAAAAAGAAAAAAATTGAAGAAAAAATAAGGGAGTTGAATTATGATTTCTCAGTTTCTTTTGGAGTGTCTGTCTCTATACATAAAATATACCATTTCTTGTATGTTTTTATATTTTATATTTTATTTTAACCACTAGAGTCTGAATGTATAAATTTAAAAAAGACATGGGCTTGTTTATTTTGTGAGTGTATACGCACACAAATATATACATTTTGTGCATATGTATTTGTATATTGTGTATATATGTATATGAATAAATGAAAATATATACATATTCTTCTATATGTAAGAAGTACTATTCAGTGAAAAAAGTTGGAGGGAATTTAATTTCATACCTCTTTCTTTGATGCATTTGTTAACATATATTAATTAAGGTTATGCCAGACGATATGGACAATGGTAAACCAAACCTACAGGGCCCACATATTTTGGGAGATTGCAGACCATTGCAGAGAAAGATAATGTACAATGTAAAGTACATGTGTGTAGTTCTAGAAAGAAGAGGTACATGGTGCCTTGACAACATGTAATTAACTTAAGAGATATAAGCCAGGCAGGATCAAGATTTCCTCAGGAAATGATCACTCAACTAATACCAAAGTTGAATAGCAGTTCATTAGACCAAAAGGGTAAGTAGGTAGGGAAAGATATGTATGTGTGTAAAGGCCTAATGACCATGGTGAGAAATAAAAAAGGCCAATATAAGGATCAATGGGAAGTCATTATTCTAAGCTAGGGAAAGATGGGGAATTACTTGCGACAATCATAAAGTTATTCTGCCATTATCACACTGGATGCCTAAAAGAGAGTAAAAGTGGATTCAAGGGTATTTGTTACGAAGATGTTGAGAAAATGAAAGCAGATGATGGTAGTTTAGGCAAGGATGTTGGGGAGTGTATAGGAGTGTACATGAATGTATGAATGCTCAATAAGGCAATTTCCAGCTTTTAGTCTCAGCAAAGGGGGACCTATACATAGAAAGTCAATGGCAGGGGCCAGACATGTGTCTGTTACACTCCATTATAGGTAGATTTTAATCTGACCTTGAAAAGGATAGTGGATGGTGGGAAACAAGATACCAGCAGCAAAAAAAACCAGCTCATGATGTGTTCTGACACTGTTAAGACACAGGACAGTCCTGAATATGGGGTATAGGACTAACTAACTCTGGAGTTTTCTGGAGAGAGGGAGACAATGATTGTGTCAAGATAGATAAAAGCAGAATAGCTAGGTCAGTGGATGATGTTTTTATGCCTTACAGAGCAGCTCAGCCCTACCTGGAACAAGTTAGGGTCTCTGTGTACATATTCATGAAATTATTTTGACTAAGTATGCATGCTATCATAACATGGTATTTTATTTGGGTCATGAATAAAACAACCCTTTAAGTACCATAGGGGCTAATATTGACTTTTCAATATACCCACTTAACAGGAACAAAAGACAAAGAGGTGACATAGTTGTACTTTATTGCTTTTCCATTTCTTATTTGGATGAAAGTGGGACTATATCAAAAATTGAAGTAAAGAAGTGAGCTGAGGCAGACTTATTTTCATAGTATCTACACAATGTCAAAATTAAGTGCCTCAGGATTAGAATCAATGTAAAGTTAATTCAAAAATTAAAATTTATTTTAAAAAAATTGCTGGAGGGGTGGGGTTGGAAAGGAGGCAGCAGGAGGAGGGACCATTTTCCCAGAATTTAAATGAGTAATGTTTGGTCCTTATCCCCAGCTCTGCCCTCAACCAATTAAGGAATTCTGATCAAATCAGAATTGCTGTACAAGGGGTTAGAGTTCCTTTTCTTTTTAAAAAACACATTTTAGGCTGGATGTGGTATTCAAGCCTGTAAGCCTAGCTACTCAGGAAGCAGAAGGACCATGGTTCAAGTCCAGCCTGGGCAAAATGTTTGAGCGGCCCCATCTTAACCAATAGCTGGGCACAGTGGTACATGCCTATCATTCTAGCTACAAGGGAAAACACAAAAAGGAGGATCTTAGTCTAGGCCAGCCTAGACATAAAGGAAGACCTTCTCTCAAAAATAAACACAAAAAGGGCTGACAAAGGGCTCAAGTACTTGCCTAGCAAGTGCAAGGCCAAGTTCAACCCCAAATGCTGGGGGAAAAAAACTTTATTTATTTTTGAGGCAGGGTCTTGCTATGAATCCCAGGCTGGTCTCAGATTCGTGATCCTTCTGCCTCTATCTCCCAAGTGCTGGCATGTACCACTCATACCCTGCCTTAGAGTTTACTTTCTAAGGCTCCATCAAGGAAGAAGTTTTTATTAGTCTAGTGCCTTTGGAGTTCATCTCTGCCTTAAATGTGTTTATGACAATAATTTTTGTGAGTCACAATATCACTATTTAAAAGTTTCTAAGGGAGACAGTTCATGGAACAGATCAGAACACGGGGTCCAGGACACAATATTGTTAAATAATTATGAACAGTCTTGCCATTGGATGACAGTGACTCCGGAAATTGTTAGCCTTTGTGCATGCCTGCATCACACAGACCATGCTTGCTGGTGACTAAAATTTGTCTTTTAAGTCGTACTTGACAAAATTACTCATTAAAAATTGCTTCCATCTTCTACCAAAATCATTCATGAGTCAAAAATGCATTTGATATTGCTCAGGTTTTATGTGACAAGCAGCATCCCATGGGTATCCATAACAACAGTAAAATTAAATCCAATGAGCACATGCCATTAAGTTCAGAGAAAGTGCCTTTCATGAATGGCAGCCTTTATCCTCAACAGTAAGGATGGTGGGGACTCCGAATAGATTGATATTGCAGTGCAGCAGAAGAGCTTTCTCCTTAATTTGTCCTCATCTGATATGGAGAAAATGAATAGTTGGGCAAGCATATAAGATGTGGAAGCCATATTTTTGAAAGTCAAGTCTAGAAGCTGCCTCCTCCAGATGGTCTGACTTGAATTCTAGTCACTCTCGTCCAAGTTAAAACCCAGCTATCACTTGCTGGGAGCTGTCAGTCCTGGAAGTCTGTTCTCCTGAAAGTAAAGATCTGTTCTTTGAGAACTGGGGAAGAATTATCATGCTCTAAGATGAATAAATGAGATCTAGAACTAACTATAATTAGGTCTTAATGATATCAAGTCATGGTGTGTCACAGAAGTTTAAAATGTGGCAAGACTATCTTTCAAGTATAAATCTAATTATTCTGAGAACCTGCTAGCTGATCATAAACCGACTGGACTTGTTACGAGGATAGCATATGAATAATTCAAAGGGCATTAACACTAGAGGAGCTTCTAGAAGTCTAGAAGGGGGATTTCCAAGGTGGTCAGGCAAACATATTATTCCTTATCTTTCTCACTCAAACTTCTGACACGTGTGCTTCAAAACCCTGAGTGGTAGTTGAAGCCTGCTCAGAAGCTTTTGGGGCCTGGTGCCAGGCTTCGGGTGACTGGATAGCATTTTCATAGGTTTCTCTTTTTAGTAATTGTGGACTCCTTATTTACAATTATCTTCCATTAAACCCATCTTTCCTGTCTCCGTTCTAGAAGCTTTCAGGGCATTCCATTCATCACTTTTTTTCTCCATCTAAAATACTGTCAGGGAATTCCCTAAGGGAAATTCCTATAAAGCAGCAAGAGAAAGTAGGAATGAGCTATAGCCTATAAATCCGGCAGATAAAAGGCTTTCGTTTTAATCACTATGTGAGACTTAAAAGCATGAGTATTTGCGGCAGAGAACTTTCTTCTGCGAGCACTGCCCGGCTGCATCCCAGGTATTAATCCGAAAATTTCCCCTGAGTAAAAGAAACATCTTCACCTCTTCCAAGATTCCGCTGACACCGCTCTTCATAAACAGGTGTTTCCCTATAAGGCCAGACGATTTCTCGAACCTCAAACCATTCCGCTGCTTCCAAGGCCTGAGGTTTGTCTATCGCTAGGACAACGCTCCAGGGTTTCTCTACTTCCCTAGGCCCAACCCCGCCCACCAGCTCTGAAGTCATCCTCTTACTGGTCCAGGTGTGTGCTCGTCTTCTAAGCAAGCCAATCACTGTCTTGCTTCTTACCCTGGCGCTTTGGGAAACGGAAAAGACCTTTACTGGTCCCGGTGGGGCTGGGCGGAGCCGAAAATGATTGACAACTCAGCTCGCCAATAGTCGGCGCCGTCGAACCTGCCCCTTCTGACTCCAGGGCTAGAAAAGAGCGTTGATGCCGGCGGTAGCAATGAATCCTAGGAGGCGCGGGCTGGTCTGCGGCGTCGAGGAGCGCCTGCTGCTGCCGGTGGCTTCTTTGCAGGTGAGTGGGTTCATTTTAGAATATTACTGTTGAGACGTTTCCATTTCTGAATGAGGTGGTGTTTTATTTTAGTGTTCAGAGAAGAACAGTTCTTATAACCCTCCCCCCGACACACTTTAGTCTTTGGTGGGAATCTGATGCCTGCTCCACCCCCTCAAACTGCCACCCTCCCCTGTCCCTAAATTTGCCTTCACTGCCGTATTTCTCAGAACGAGCCTGTCAGACAGTCACAGTAAGTAAGTGTAAGAAGGAACCCGCCTCGGTAGTGGTGTCTTATGGCAATGATAGAGAAGTTGAAGGGGATGATGAACTCTTCTGGACGTCCTCTCCCACTACTAGATTCCCTGCAAGGAAGCAGGGCTCTGCACTGTTTTTTAGGGAATCGGCAGACCTGGCCCTAAAAGAAAAACAAAAAAACAAACTTGAAAGAAGAGGAGGTGAATTTATGCAGTGGTTTCAGGAGTCAAATCACAAGGGCATAGAAGCACTAAAAATTAAAAGTCAGTGTAATTCCCTCTGTTCTAAGGGGTGGGGGACTAGTATTACCCTGGAGGAGGTAAAAAAATGCATAATTGACGTTAAGTTGACGTTAAGTTCACATTTAGTCTTTGAAGGATAATTGGTTATTAGGTAATTTAACTTCCATTCTACTACCGCCTTCCTTCCAAATTACGAAGCATTTATAGCTTGTGAATGGTCCTAGAATGTTAACTGAATGTGGTCCCTTGGGATGAGAAAAGTCAAATTTACATTTCACCAGTAGGTGTGAAGGATTTCTGTATAAAAACAACTCATGTGGATTCGTCTCTTATTTTAAAGACCTCCCCTGAGTCCAGGGACTAGGTTATACCAATCTTTGTATTCCTATGGCACCTCACACACCATAGATGCTCCAAAGATGGTGATGGGTTTTAGAGAAGTATAATTCAAATAAATAGTGTAGTGGAAAGAGCTCTGAGTTAGAAGTCAAGACACTTTGATTTTAGCCCTTAAGCTGTTACTATTTGTGTGATCCTAAACAAATCATTTCAACCCTGACTCTGAATTTTCACACCTTTAAAAAAGCAGAAGTTGGCATTAGAGTATTTCTGAAGTCCATGCCTATATTAAAGTCTGTTTTAAAATAAACATGATTAGACAATTTCCAGTGTAAGTGCATAAGCAAAATCTGGCTGCAGTAAATTCTGTGTCAAATCTGTTAGCAGTAAGTTTCTAGCTTCAAAGACATGTTTTTTAGTGTCAGTATTTAAACTAAACCAAACCAAGATCATTGTAGACAATTTGGAGAGTACAGAAGTACAATGTGACAGAAAATGACATCCTTAATACCATCACTCAGAGACAAGTACTGTTAGTGTTTGGGTGAATTTTTTAGTCTCTCTTCCTTTTTTGCTTTCTACCCTTGGTTGAGATTAAGAGGAATATTTCACATTAAGTAATGATTGATACATGTAAATTCATCTATGTATTCATCTTTGTGTGTCTGTTGCCTGAAGAACAGAGGACACAAAAATGGTTGAACTGAATGGTTTCTTGAACATTCTTGGAATGAAATTTGGTGTTTATATGGTGAAATGAACAAAAAGTATTAGTAACCAATACCCTTTCTTTGAAACTTGGCCACAAATATGGGGGAAAATATAATTTATAGAATATAAGTTAAATGTTGACCACTTTACTAAAGCATTTGGATCATAGAATATCTCTTAGTATTTGGCATGCTTTTAGGCCTGTTATATTTCCATCACCTTTTTCCACCCACATTTGATTGCATTGTTATTTTTGCTATCGAATTTAAACTTCTCTCTAACTCCTTCCCTCATTTTACTTTATTCCAAGATTTTACTCCTATTCATACCACCAGCCAGGTAGGATCACCTGGTGTACCTGAGATACATACCAATCTTTATGTATCCATTCTCTCTCCCACTTTTTGGTAGACTGTTTCACCATAATTCATTTAATATTCCTAACTGTCCTTTGAAAACAATAGTTTCACTCTTCTCATCTTTAAGGTCCAGAGAATTTTAATATTTTCATAATCATACTGTCAGTAAGCAGCAGAACTGGGCTCTGTCCAGGCTTTTTTTTTTTTAACTTCAAACTTTTGGGATTTGATGGAAATGGTTTGCATTGACAGAGTTACTACCCTAGGAAAGTAATAGCTACAGATAGGATGGAGGAGTCTTGAGTGGGTATTTTGCATAATGGTAATGCCAGAAAGGCTGGAACAAGCACCAAGACCCAGGCCAAAGTCATATCTCATTACACATGCATGTCACTTCCCTATAAGTAGGGGTCTACCTGCTATGGTTTACCCTTTCAACAAGTGATCAGTAGGGGATGTTAGTAAATGTAAAGTTGGAAAATGAGAGTGTTGTACTATCTGAAAATTACCTGTGAGTGCCAAAGAGCTGTTCCTAGAACTGCAGATAGGAATGAAAAAGTTACCATAAGGCTTTAGACAAAGTAATAGACCATAGAATACTAAGTGTCTTTAGGATGCACTCATGTTTCAGCTTTTAATATTGGACCTGATTTTGGGGAAGGCATAAATACCTAAAGCCCTAAGGAACTGAGCACCAAATTTTGCTTCCCTTTAGAACTGTTCCTTTTTAATATGTGAAAGACATTATTAATCTTTCTGTCTATCCTCAAATACAGCCAGCCCATCTTCTAAAAGTTAGATTACTAGTGCAATGGGGGTTAAAAGTTGCTGAAAGCTTTGCAGTAAAGATTTTGAACAAGGAAAACCTCTGACTGTTCTGGGGTAATGATTGAATATTTAATATTTAAGTACAAGCTTTGGATCAAAGCAATTCTAGTTGTATGTCCTTTATTTTACTTGACACTTTTGATTAAATGTCTTGCTCTGTTTGGGAAAATGGAAGAAGTTTTTAAGCTGGACTTTACTCTGTAATTTGTCCCACCTCTTCATAAGTTGAGACACTAGAATCTTAAGACATTAAGTTTCAAACACTCAAGGAAGGGAGGAAACAAAGTGCTAGGAGTTTTAATTTGGAAGACAGGATGGGCCTGAGCTTGAGGGGTATGTGAAACTATATGGTTTTTTCTTTTTAGAACTTCAAAAAGGAGTCTGGATTTTTTTTTTAAATTGCTGTGCTGGGGCTACATTGTGGCATTTACAAAAGTTCTTATAATACATCAAACATATCATACTAGAATTCACTCCTTCCTCTGTTCTCCCTTATTTCCCCTCCCCTATTCCTGGAATAGTTTCAGTAGTATCATTTTTACATTTACATACACGTGTACCCAGTATTTGCACTATATTCACCCTCCTATGCCAAAAAGGAGTCTGGTTTATGGAAAAGGTTGATCACTATAATTATTCTAGCAATACTACCTCAAAAATAACAATAGAAACAAACTGCTCTATGACAGGTAGAAATGAAGTACGGAATGCAAAGCAGGGGTCAGGTTTAGGTAGATTTGGCAAGTATCTGTGTGTATTTCATATCTAAAGAGCTGTCAGTGGACACTGAGAGTTGGGGAAGGTGGGGGTGAGTCTTGGATCTAGGGAATTCTTTTATACCAATATTTTTGTGGGTATTGGTAATGTAACCCAATATTTTAAAATCATGAACTTCAGCATAAGTTCTTTCTTACATATTTGGTGGGAAAGCAGTAATTATGTTGAAATGGGTAAAGTGTGTCTTTATTTCTATTGATGCTTACCATGAGAGTGCTGAAATAATGGTGCATACTAAAACAGGAGGCAGGAATCCTAGAATCATCCTTCAATTCCATCACTCACCTGCTAATGGAAACTCACCACTTCTAGCCTCTAAGAACTAAGCCTCTAAGAACTTTGCTTAACTGCAAAGCCAGTCTTACAGCCCCTAAAATTATTTTTATATTCATATCTTCAGTGCTCATTCTCAGGGAGACATTTTTTTCTGTGCATTAGGACCCCAGATCCTTGCTTCCTTTCCTCTTATTAGTTCCTTTCTCACCTGACTGTGGCAAGGTATCTCTCCAAAAAGCCTCTTATCTCTTCATTTATTTTTGTAAATTAAGCAAACCTTATCCACTTTTTCTTTGTTTGTTGAAAGTCTTCTAATTTCCTTTTGACATGGTGAGGACTAGGAGGACCTTGGTTTGCTCAAAGATCTGAGTCAGCTGTGCGAAGATATCTGAATTAGTGAGAGCCTGTGGTCAAACATAGGGCATTTCTCTTCCACTTCTGTCTGAAAAGCATTATGTTGTCTTGAACATTAATTTCCTTACATTCTCATCATCTATAAAAGGCTACAAGATTGCTTATAGGCTTCGCTTTCATAACTGCTTAGAAAATGTTATGAGCATTGATGGATGCAAAAGAATAACTCTTTAAGGGAAAAGTATTATATTAGGTTATAGATCTATTTATGTGGATGTTTGTGTGTATGGTGTATATATATAATATATCGTGTATATATAATGCATCTTGCATGAAAACTATGTTTTAATAAGGGGCAGGGGTACGAAGCAGCAGTGGGTGGTCATGCTATCTATCTGTTGAAACTATGCAAAAAAGCTAGAAGTAACATCAGTAAGTGAGTGCTTTGCATGTGCCAAATTATTCTTGGTCAACTAACTATCTCTGTTCCCACCTTGCCAAATGAATGTTAATTTTGAAACAACTTTAATTTTATGGTGGCATTTATGAAAAGAACATTGGTTTTTTTGTAGTTAATTTAGATGCAGTTTGTACACATTGTATAATGAAAGGTCTTTGAAAGTCATAATGGCAAACTATGTCCTTTGAATCATCTATTTGTTTCTGTATTGCCAAGGCAACTTCATAGACCTACTTCTGAGCAAGTTCACATTCATTCACCTGAAGTGTGAAGCACTGTGTCATACATAATGTATGAAGATGTCTCATGGGGATCAAGCATGTCTGAATGACAGATTATATTTTGAAGGAGGTTAACAAGGTGAATCACTTTTCCCTATAGTTCTGTCTTGAACTTAAATAATTCAATGAAACAAAAGTCAGTTATTCAGACTGATTTAAATATGCGCATTGTCTTCTGTGAGGGCTGAAAACAACTACGAATGGGATTTCATTGCTCAAGGTATTTTGCAGTTCTGGCCAAGAATAAAATCTGGTGATTTAAGTAATATTGGAAGTATCCTATGACAGGCTGCTTAGTGAAGGTTAAAAATGCTGGTATGATTAATAGATCTGAGTATAGGCTCCAGCTAGGCAGAGATGTACACACCTAAGACTTTCTAGCACACTATCTGTTTTTTATAGCCTGTAATCCATGAGTAGTTTTTACATTTTGAATTGTTAAAATTTATCAAATATAATAATATTTCATATACATGAAAGTTATATGATATTCCAGTTTCAGTATCAATATGTAAAAGTTTTACTGTAACACCTTTTCTCTTGTATGCATTATCTACAACTGTTTCAACTTACAATGTACATAATTGCAACAGAGACCATAAAAGCCACTATGTATGTAAATTTTTATGTAGAAAATGTTGCCAACATCTGAGCTAAACTGTGGTGTCTTTCACATTTATCTCTTTCATCCCATTTTAACAGCCAATGTTCTAGTTCAGGTCTTCATTATGTTACCAGAATTATTATAAAAACCTTGCAACTTCTATTCATACCCCTGTCCTTTTCTATCTCTCACTGTAAGTATAAGTGCTACCTGGTCCTCCTAAAATGCATGCTATTAAACCTTTAATGATGTCTCAATATTTGTAGAAGAAACTACATTCTTTGGCACAAGGCCATCCTTGAGCCACTATTCAGTCTTATCTTTCTAGACTAGTCTCCTCCTACTTCCTGGTTATATCCTATACTTAGGGTGACCATATAATTTTCCAAATGGGTTGCTTAAGTGTGAAAGGGGCCCTACTAATAATTATGTTGGGGAAGGAGACAGGTCTTAAGCAGTAATTGTTTCAAGCAAATCAGGATGTGTAGTCACCCTACTTAATACTCTAGCCAATTTGAATGGCTTACTATCCTTTATATGCACCTGTTCTTCAGTGTTCCCCTAGGCTAGAATTCCTTTCCCTTTTTCTATAAATCTAACTCTTAAATATCTTCCCAAATCCAGCTTAAATAATGTCATGTCCATGAAATCTTACTCAGAAATAGTCTGTCCCTTCTTATCTCCTTTATGAATGAAGTGCTTCTAATGGTATGAATTACTTTCATCTTTAGTTACACACATGCACAATTATATAGGTCTTCCTCACTAGTTTCTTGAATATATAACCTGTGTTGGATTCTATATTCCTCACTGGTCCTGTTATTGATCTGTGCCCATGTGGGGTTTTAAACAGATATTTGACTAGCCTGGGTAGACTTATGAGTATTTGGGGCTTTCAGTTTGTGAATCATTCACTTCAGTGTGATTAAATTAATGAGAAAAGTTAGGTTTCCAAGGACTGAGGACAGAGCTTTAGGTTCCAGTGTGGTAGTGTGGCAGAATGGAAGTTCCTCAGTCTCATAGGGCAGTAGGTTTGAGCTAAGGAGTAGCTACTCCTTTTATTTTTATATATGATTTTTTTATCATCTGAAATGATTATTTTGGTGTTAAAATTTTTAGTTAAAATTTTACCTATAATCCTATCACTTGGGAGGCTAAGGTAGGGGAATCACAATCTGGAAACCAGCCTGGGCTACATAATGAGACCCCTCTCAAAAAAACAAAAACAAATAAACAAAAAATATTTGTTCTTAGAATCCTTAGGTTCTCTCTGGCCTGACTTTAGGTCTGTACCCCTCTCCCCTAAATACATATACCCATACATGCACCCAAATGAATTCATTGCTTGGTCTCCCCCAGGTGAGGGTCCTGAAGCTAAGGCTTCATTAACCTCATGGTTATTCTGCCTCTAGGCACAAGTAGTCTCTGGCAAAGCATTGCCCAGATGACTGTCATCCTTTTCTCTCTTCTGCCACCCTGATGCCCCTACCAGGCTGAGGATAGAGGTATCATGCTCCCTCCCTGGCAATTCTCAGCCCTGTGAGGTCCTATCTAATTCCTGAGCTCCCACTCTTCTGATTACCTGCTGCTTCCCCGCTCCATTCACATCAAAGTTTCAGACTTAATGCTTGACAAGATAGGGAAATCATAATCCAAACTGTTGGAGCCTTTCAGCTATTTGTAAATGATCTCACTCTGATTTCCTTCCTTATTCTTGAGGCTTTATTTTAATGTTTTCCCCCAAAAGACCCTCTAGGAATTACTAAAGAAAGGTAGAAACCAGATATAGCTTCCAGTGAACCTTGTAACAAATTGTTATATAATTGTGGGTGAATCACAGTTTAAGTGGAACAGAAAATCCCCAGTTTATGGAAGTTACTGAGAATGGCAGAAGACCAGACACTGATGCTCATATAATCTTTACTCCTCAGTGTGGAAAAACACTGGGATGGAGGTGGAGAGTGCCAGGCATGTCAGCTTAGCAGCATGTGTCAGTGTAGACCCACGGTAGTCAGTCTCCTGCAAGGAGAGCGAAGGCAGGCTGATGTGGCCAGGTCTGCAGATTCTCTGGGGGACAGAGTGGGCCTCCAGATCTTTGGGCCAGTAATGTGGGGAGTTCAGATTCCCCTGTTGCCTGTCCCACTTTACTAGATTCTTCTTCTGCCAAGATATGGCTGGTGCATGTAGAATATCTGCAGGGTTTGGGGAGCAGTAGGCAGAGCCTCCTTATCAACGTGGTTCTTCTCGCTCCCACAGTCCAGCTCCTGTTAATCTGTTTCTACAGGCAGCATCCCTTAGCTGCTTGCATTTGATAGTTTGTTTTGCATCCGGATTTATTCCTGTCAACAGCTATATCTTGAGACAGGTGAAAGATTATTTAGGTGAGTACCACTTTTACTGCTAATGTCATTTTCAATCACTTTTAATGCTGTTTGAATGTTGAATCGATGGTTTTGCATACCTTAGATTTGCTTGTATGTAGCCTGTAGCATTGAAGAGCTTGTTGCTACCAATCAGTAATACATATGAGATACATGTGTTCACTGAGTTAACATGTTTAATAACTTCCATAATAAGAAGGCAAGACTGGTAAACATTTCTTTTTCCAGCAGAGGAAAAACAAAGTGAGAAGGATGCCTTCAATGGGGAGTCAGCATGTAGAAACTGGGAGTTCCCAGCTCATTCTTTTAGACATTAGTTTAGACAGCTACAATTCATTCTGTTAAATCCTCTCTACTGTAAGCATAAACTGCGGAAACACAGCATGCCATTAGAATGAAATGTTCTGTTATTTTACGTCATTCAATTAGCATGCTATCCAGCCATTAGAAAATGTAAGTCAACTAGATTGTCTGTAATTAACTACCTGGAGAATATGCCTGTATGTACCACAGTGTATGAACACCGGATGTCTGATGTCAAAACTGTTCAAAGCAATTTCAGTTTGTTTTAGAAACTGGCTGTTGCAAAATTGTGCTTCCAAAACTAAGTATACATTTGAATGAAAAATACAATTTTTTTTCTCCTCTTTCTAGATGTATTGCTGGTCTTGAAGATTATCCCATTTGAAAACACCAAGGAAGTTCAGCCACCAGTATGTCCAAATACAAACTTATTATGTTAAGACATGGAGAGGGTGCTTGGAATAAGGAGAATCGATTTTGTAGCTGGGTAGATCAGAAACTTAACAGTGAAGGACTGGAGGAAGCTCGGAACTGTGGGAAGCAACTCAAAGCACTTAATTTTGAGTTTGATCTTGTATTCACATCCGTTCTTAATCGGTCTATCCACACAGCCTGGCTGATCCTGGAAGAGTTGGGGCAGGAATGGGTTCCCTTGGAAAGCTCCTGGCGTCTAAATGAACGTCACTATGGAGCCTTGATCGGGCTTAACAGGGAGAAAATGGCTTTGAATCATGGTGAAGAACAAGTGAGGCTCTGGAGAAGAAGCTACAATGTGACTCCACCTCCCATTGAGGAGTCTCATCCCTACTACCATGAAATCTACAGTGACCGAAGGTATAAAGTGTGTGATGTACCCTTGGATCAGCTGCCACGATCTGAAAGTTTAAAGGATGTTCTGGAGAGACTCCTTCCCTACTGGAATGAAAGGATTGCCCCAGAAGTACTAAAAGGCAAAACCATACTGATATCTGCTCATGGGAATAGCAGTAGAGCCCTCTTGAAACATCTGGAAGGTACCAGCTTCATTTACTATTTATTAGAGGTTGCTAAGCGTTAGTTAGACCTTAATCTAGAAATTAAGCTAACAATGCACCATTTACATAATAGACTTCTCTTCTCTATGTCCTTTTGTCACATCAGACTTATGAAGCCATGTGTTCTATAAATCAAAACTGCTGTGCTTTTGACACGCATAGCATCTGAAGCAGAGGTTTTCAGACAAGAGTGCATGAGTCACCTGGGGAGCTCAGTATGAAACAGTTTGTGGGCCCTACCCTCAGAGTTTCTGAATCAATAGGTCTGTAATGAAGCCTGAGAATTTGCATTTCTTAGAATTTTCCAGTTAAGCACTGATCTAAAGTATGATAGGACTTTTGTTGTAGTAAGGGGAAAGAAGGATAGAAATGGAAGAAATTATAAAAATACTGTTGACAGTAAATTGACTTGAGTTGTCCAAGTTAAATAAATTATCTGGACTTCAGTTTTGCCCACTTTCTTCCAACTTTAAACAATTACATGTGTGAGTCCTGACCATTTCTTTTATGCCAGTCCTCTTTTTCTAAACCAGGCTTAGTTACTGATTAAAAGTTAGGAGGGAATAAAATAAAACACTAGTTTGTTTATTTATTTATTTATTTATCTTGACTCTACAAGCTTGGAGATAATCAGCAGCCTTCATTTTATTTCAACTACTTGATGTTGTTGAGCAGTGCCATGTTGTTACCTTCCTCTTAAGTAGTGTGAACTCTTTTGAGGACTCTAACTCACCAGTGAGTGCATATGACACCGTCAGGGAATTTCTTGCTCCTCTCTCTCCCTAAACTAATCCCAGATGGTTGTGCTTTTGAGTTATCTGCAATGTGTTTTCCTGTCTTCATCATTGACAGTAGTTAGCTTGCTTGTATTAGAATGCATTTCTCTGTCATGCCTTTTCAGTCTGTTTTACTTTTCTATAAGAGGCTGTGAAAAATGAAGAGATGGAATATTGTATGTGAAATAAGTGGACATAGAATTTTGGTAACAAAATGATCTTTATGAGATTTTATTATAAACTTTTTAGCATGTGGTCCTTTTCCCCTAATTTTTATAACATGACCAAGGAGGTAAATAATCACTTGGGTACCTGACATCCCTTCATCATGTGGAGCTAAAGTCTGTAAGTTTTGTTAGGTACTAGAAATGTTATTAGCTAGACATGGCACTTGATCTACTTGTGTGTATATATATCTTATTTTCTTAAGTATATAAAGGATTCTATTCTTTTTTGTTCAGTAGAATAAGGTATTTGATTAAATGGTATGTAACTTCATTATTAGTAACTGTAATAGTTTATTCTTTGAAGAAGAGTTGAGACTCCAATTAGGACAACGGCAAACTGAAATTCAGAATTTCAAAGTTTCTTCCAGGAGTTATATTCTATCCAACCCCATTTACAGAAAAGGAACTTAGATCTTACTGTGGTCAAGCAGAACACAAAGGGCAAAAATGCAAGAGACCCTATTCCAAAAATAACTAAAGCCAAAAGGGCTGGGGGCGTGACTCAAGTGGTAGAGCGCTTGCCTAGCATGTGTGAGGCCCTGAGCTCAAAATCCAGGACTACCAGAAAAAGATGTATACTTTAAATTTGTAATTTATGTATGAAACCTATCTCATTGAGGCTAAAAAGTAATCGATGGGATTGAAAAGTTAAGTGATCTGTTATTGTTTGGCCTAGAAAACAATAGGGCAAATATATAACAAGTAATAAGAAAACAGAAGGGCAGAGGTGTGAAAGATTCCAATAAGGAGAAATGTGATAACACAGCTTTTGACCACTGGGATAGAAATGGACTTTTAGGGCTCTCTCAGAAATGAGCAGGTGTTAATCCTCAGACGGCTTCCAGCCCTTCTAAAGGCCATTTTTAAAGTTGGAGGTATAGAATTCAGTGACCTTTCAGAGGTTAGGAAAATTAAAGTAGACTTTAATTGTAACTCCTGTCCTTATCATAAACAGACTTTATAGAAAATATTTCTATTTCGGGGTTAGGATATTTGAAACAGTATAGCTGGTATGGGAAGAGGTGAATTGAAAGAAAGACTTGCATAGGAAGTATGTGAAGATGGAAAAAGGCAGAGGACTAGAAGATATCTGTGGGAAAAGGGAGTTATGTGTAAAGGACACAGAGAATAGAAATGGTAGGGCTGGTGACCAGGGACATGGCAGACATTCAGGGGAAAATTGGCAGAAAGGCCAGAAATAAGGTAGGCATCAGTCCATAGCCCACAAAACCACAAAACTGACACAGCAGATGGGACAACTGAGATCTGCCCACAGGGAGGCATGAGGTGGTTTGTAGTCTGTGCTCCCACTCCCGTGTTGAACAACTGTTTCTTTTTGGCCTGTAGTACGCCCTGGTGGGTGCCACTGTCGAGATTCATGGAGTTCTTTGAAATTGTTATGGTTTCCCATTGTGACTCACTCCCAGGCCTAACATGAAAGAGGTTATTCCATGTTCATAACATAGGCAGGGCTGGATTTTAGGATCATTTTGTAAATTAGTTATCTCTTGTGTTAGGGATCCTTTAAATGCCAGTCTCCATTAGTCAGGTTTCTCTAAAGCAGATATTGAAATGAGATCAATTATTAAGCATAAGAATTAAGCACAAGCATGTCTCCCGCGATCTGAAGAAATAACGTATGCTATTTCTTGCATGTCATCTCTGTTAATTTAGTGAGATTTAAAAGCAATGACCCTTTTAAAATTTATTACAGATGTATTCACTTACCAAAATAGGAGCACCAATGTTAGCCCTGTTGTTTTGTATGCTTAACCTTTAGGAGCTCATGTTACAGGGCTTCATGTGGTATTTGATAAATTCTCATCCTAAAAATAAAGTATTTCATTGACTTTAGATGCTAACTTTTCAAATCTCCAAAAAATTGAGTGATTCTCTCTTACTTTAGGGAAAAATATAAATTTTCTTATAGGATGGACTACTTGACAGTTTGAGTGAGTGAATGAATGTGTGTGTGAGTGTGCGTGAGTGTGCGTGTGTTTATTGTAATCAAACATATCATAAAATTGACTATACTAACTGCCAATTTACATTTATTGTAGTTATATGACCATATACCCCCATTTTCTGGTTTATACCTGTCACTGAGTACAGTTATTAATAGCATAACCTTTTACTTTCAGAAGTACCCCAGCTCAGCTGATAAGTTACACAGTTACTTTACTATACAGATGTTAACTTTCATGAGTATAATAATCTTTGAAATGGACATAATCAGAATTCCATATTTCCTGTAAACACAACAGTTGCTGAATTTCTTTGCATTGATTAAAAAAGTAAAAATGCTTGTGTCTGTAGATTTATATGGTTCCTAGTCATACTGTCTACATATGTTTATATAAAAATTCTCCCCTATAAAATGAATTTTTTGAAGGAGCTGGACAGTTTTTCCTTATCTTCTTGTCCTTGTACAGCTTGACAAACTTAAAAGTGTTTTACCTGCTGCTGGGGAGGAATGTGGTACCTGATAGAATCAATGACAATGTACTGTCCTGCCATAAAACTTTTATCTTGTTTAAAAACTATAACTTTGAAATAGGAAGGATGATGTCCCTCTAAAATAATCAATTAGAATGTTGGTCTGCCGTGCAGACTCAGAAGTACCTGAAGAGCGTTCCACCGAGAGTGTTGCCAGTATTACTCTGTTCTCTGATCTGCTAAGAGGTGTCATCTGTGTAACTCAGCAATGGAGGGTATTTGTTCTTAAGCTGTTTTGTTGGGCCTCAGTGTTTGGTACTGTGGTATTACCCTGTAGCAGTCAGATCCTGACTGATGCTTCCTTCCATTTATGGGAAAGAAGACAGGTGCTGTTGAAGAAAAATGAAACTCAGATGACTTGGCCACGATCATGATAGTCAGAATCGTTGACTCTCCCCAAAATCTAGTTCTAGGTCCTCTACGTGTGAGGACCACCTATACTTTTTCCATCCTTCTTTGTTTGGAATATCATGTTGTAAGCAGCTGAGTTAAGAGCTTCCTTGGCAGAAAAGGAAGGAAGGAAGGAGGGGATAAACTTGTTCAAAGTATACAGTATGCATCTATGACATTATCATAGTAAAACCTTCTTATACTATTAATGTATACTAATAAAAATAGTTTTTAAAAATCTCAAAAAAAATTTAACACAATGAATTGAGTCTTAAATTATTACTGCTGTCATTGTGGTCTGTGAATGGTACATAGCTATACAAAGAGGCCTTTTTTGGAGTGCATTCTACATGCCAAACATTGACCTAGACATTTTATGTACATACCTGTTTAATATAGGAACTTGATATGGCTCTGAACTCCTTGCGAAACTTTGGCTCAATGTTGTGTTTTATTCTGCTGTTTAGCTATCTTGATCATTTATTTTACAATTTCATGTGATCATTGATTGCTAAGCTGTTTAGCTTAATGAAACTGCTTTCACAAGGAGCAGACTACTAATATGCTTAGCAGCATGGATGAATCTCAGCTGCCTTATGCTAAGTGAAAGAAATGTAGCTCAAAAAGCTACAAACTATAATTCAATTTATGTGATGTCTGGGAAGACACAAAACTATTAGGACAGAACACAGATCAGTGGGGAAAGGCAGGCTGCACAGGGGCACAGGGAATTTTGAGGGATGATAGAACTGTTCTTTATCATCACAGGAAGTGCTGGCACTACTGTATGCAGTTGTCAAAACTCAAACCTATACACTAAGAATTGGGGGTAAAAATTATGCCTCAAAAGACCTTCATTATCCCATCAAGTCACCATTGTCCTTGCTAGGACCTCACTTTTCATTCCACAAAATAATAGTTTAGATGAGTGTGACTGACAATTAGCAGAGTTAAATGAAGGTTGCTATAACACCTACCTGTGCCTTTGAAACTTACCTGGGCCTTTGATACGCCTTCTCCAGGTTCCAGGACTCTCTTGTGTTGACTCCATTTAGCACCTACGCCAGGATCAGCACAGGGAATTAACCTTTTAAGGTCTTTCTTCATGACAAGTTATATAGAAGCTGCTGGACCTTGAAGGGTTTGGGTTTTTGCTTTCATGGTGTTGGGGATCAGAGCCAGAGCTGTGTCACAGGGCTACACCCCCAGCCCAACCATGAAGTTTTCTTAGTGTCTTGCTAATACTACTTATAGACTGTGGACTCCTCTAATAAAGGCTTTTTCTTCTAAAGCTGTGACTTCCTATTTGCCATCAAATTCCATAGCCTTCATTAAACTTCCATCTGCTTTCTTTCCTTCTGATAACCACTCAGTCTAGAAATAAGTCAACAGAGACTTCCTGGAGTCAGTGAACATGAATGGCACAGTGAAGGGAAGTGTTACTGATTGGGAGTTTGGTAAAATTCTTATTTAAAGAATTGCAAACAGGAGAACTCTAAATATCAGTGCCTAGGACAGGCTTTTTGGCTAATAATGGCCTCTACCCTGTCAAATGACTTGTTTATGTAATATCTTTGATTGTAAACTATATGTAATTTTGAGATGGCTTTACTTTTTTTTTTTTTTGAGTCAGGGTCTTACTATATAGCCCAGGTTGGCCTAGAACTCACAATCCTCCTACCACCACCTCTGAAGTATTGTGATTACAGCAGTGCACAGCCATACCTGGACAGATTGCTTTACTTTTAGCTTGATAGTTCTTAATACCTGCAGAAGAAAGAAGATAAAACTGGACATGAAATACTATGTAGTAAGAAAATTCCTTGTTAAGGGACTACTTTACTGGTATTTGGAAACATAAATAATAACCTGTACTATGCCAGTAAGTCTAGGTTAAAGTGGGGCCCATCTCTGACTGGTGGTTCAGACACACATTTTGCAAAACACCATGAAAACTTCCACTACAGTTAGTATCTGAAAGCATCTGGTCTGTAGCATTCCAGACAGGCGTATGTTTCTTTCTCTGTGGTTGGCATAGTCGCTTCCTGTTTGTTTCCTGCTGGTCCACATGGAAGGAAAAGCCAGGTACCAAACTGTTCACTGGATGTAGTTTGCACCTTACCAGAGGAAGTGGATTGTTTAGTCTGGGTTCAAGGACAGGATTAGGCAGTTTCAGTTTGGAATGAGAGTGGACAGCAAGCAGGCAGATGCCTAAGGCAGACTCTGTCCCTGGAGAATTGTGTGCGGCTGCACGCATCACCAGGCAAAGAAGCAGCGAGGTGAAACTGGAGAATTGAGAGGAAAGGTCAGCATGGACTAGCCATGGGGACAGGGCACTGATGAGCATGTCACCTTTGGCATTCAGAGTGATTATTTTCAGAAGCATCAACTTCAAGCCTCTCTCCTGTGAGGCACATTTGCCTACGGGTATGGTTAAACTTTCAAAAGTATACTAAAACTATAGAAGCCTTTCATCTTAAACATTATAACATTTGACTATAAATTAAATGTAGAATGGATTCCTCTCTCTGCTTTACTCTAAATTAGAGGATGTTACTCTTTTATCATGTCACAATATTCAGGTAACACATTTTCCATGGTTTTCCCAGTCTATCTTTAAGTTGTACATACATGACATTCAAATTTAAAAGAATTAAAATTAAGGGCCTGGTGTGGTGGATCCTGCCTGTTATCCCAGCTACTTGGAAAGTGGAGATTGAGAGGTTTGTTGTTTGAGAACTAGCCCAGGCTAAAAGTTAGGGAGACCCCATCTCAACCAACAAGCTGAACTTGGTGGTCCATGTCTGTAATTCCAGCTATGCAGGAAGCATAAGGAGGCTCAAAGTAGCATAAGGTCCAGGCTAACCTCAGGAAAAAACACAAGACCCTACCTGAAAAAATAAGGGCAGAAAGCATGACTCAAGTGTTAGAGTGCTTGCCTAGCAAGCACTAGGCCCCGAGTTCAAACCCTAGTAGCACCAAAAAAGAAAGAGAAAATTAAAAATAGGTTGCTCATCTGTGCAGTTGAGAATCTCTTTCGCTCCCAGTGGTCTGTCGGCAGTTTCAGTTGTGACTTACTAGATTGGGAAGGGAAGTGGAGAATGAGCTGACTGAAGCTATTTCTTTTTTCCTAATTCCAAAGTAATGCACACATTACAGAATTTGAGTTTCCTTCTGTCCTGTAACAAATCTTTCTGTCTCCCATTTCCTAAAGTTCAAAGATTTTCAAGCAAACTGTCTACAGAAAACCAAACAATATATAGAAGACATTTAATTTGAGTTATTTACTTTATTAGCACTAGTTGTAAACTTTCGTTCTAGACTGAACCTTTCACCTCTCTTTTTCTCGTATTAAGTTCGTAATGGGAACACAGTCGTTAATCAAGGTCCAACATAAAACATTACCTTTCATTTGAAAGCCCAGAGAGTTAGGATTCATTTCAGCTGTGTGCCCAAGGGCCAGTAAATCAGATGCTTCTCTTGGCCTTAGGGATATGGCACTAGACCCCTGAACTAGACACACAGGTGCACCTTCTGTGAAGCTTATGCAAGTCTTTTATCTTCCCCCCTTTGGTGGTACTGGGGTTTGAACTCAGGACTTTGTGCTTGCTAGCAACAAGTCAGCAACACAGTTGGCTTTGTTATTTTTGAGATAGGGTCTCACACTTACGCCTGGACTGACCTTAACCACAGTCTTCCTATTTACACTTCCTGCATAGCTGGGATGACAGGAGAGTGCCACCTCACCCAGCTTTTTATTTGTTGATTTGAGGTCTCACTAACTTTTTGCTTAGCCTTGAACCATGGTTCTCCTGATCTCTACTTCCTGAGAAGATAGGATTACAGATGTGAGCCACTGGGTCTTTCTTTTCCTTTTGATTTTTTTGTTTTTGAAAATTTGGACAATTCTGTATCTCTGACAAAGTCCTTTAGAGTACCTTCATCTATAGGCTTTATATTTTGAAATTTTTAATGAGCCTTTTATTCCTATAGCCTTTAGTTACATGTTAAAAGTACATTCATATAATAAAATCAGTTGTAATGTATTTGGTGGATCATATAACTGAGTATTTTCTGGATATGTTCTGCAAACCCGTGATAGTGCTGCTCACAGTTGAACAAACATTTATTAAATTCTTGCAGTAGGAAGGTACTTTTTAAAGAGCCTTATATCGGATAGGAATGGGTAAAACACAGCCTTTGTTCTCAGAGAACTGGTAATCCTGGTGGCAGAAGCCAGCACTTGCTCAAGCGCTTCTCAGAGAGAGGCCAGTGCGGAAGCAGCACAGTTGAGGTGCACTGTGCCTAGTGTGCGCAGCTGTGCGTCTTTGCTTCCTGTCCCTGCTGCAGAGGTGGGAGGGAGAGAACTTAGAGCTGCAGATTTGACTTTCTGAATTTAATCCTGTACTCAGAAAATGAAGTTGTTTAAATTTTTCCCCATTTTGGCATTGACTTGCCCCTGTGGTTTTCCCCAAACTTTTCAAGATTTCTTACATGAAATATTCCAGTCATTTTGGTTGACTGTGTTACTACATGCTCCAACATGGAGATTCAAGAGTTAAAGACAGGCCAGGCACGGTGGTGCATGCGATTTTTTTTTCTTTAAAAAAAAAAAAAGAGAAATGAAGAGATGGCTATAGAGGAACTATGGTGGAGAAGAGTAGATATAAGGTAAGAACTTGGTAGAACATTCTTGGACTATAAAAATTGTGAGCCAGTTATCAAATAGGCAATGTGATATCCGGCCACTTGTTTTAGCTTTCATACAATGTTCCAGTGAATGAGTTTTAGAAAGATAGTACACAATATAGTGCTAATTCAGTTTGGTTTAATCCAGCACAGACGCAGTCTAGCCTTAGGACTTCTGCTTGCTTAATTTAGGATAAGAATGTAGCTTATGACAAAATTTAGTAATGAGTAATGACTTCCCTGTGGTTTTTCTTAATTTGCTATTTTAAATTTTCAGTCACTTAAGTCTCCTTGACTAACTATTAATCAGTCTAAGTATTTTCTATTGTGTGAACAGCTTGGGGAGTTATTAGAGTGGAATGTCAATTTTATTTATTAGGAACATTTGTATGTTTGAGCCCTCCTTCCTTTGTAGATGAAATATTATAGCTCTCATAGCGTTTGTTTAGTGGACTCACAACAGTGGTTGTTAGGCTTGAGCTTGAGAATTCTGTTATTGAAGAGAGGTTAGATCTGAGGCCATGGTCAAGCAAGTGAGGTCTTTGAGCCCCTAAATCTTGTTTCTAAGGTTATGGACAGGAATTCCTTAACCTCGCCCATCATGATCCCAGTGTAGGATTTCAAGGGATTCAGGTGAACCTGTTCACACCTTTTTGCAGTCCTGGGAACATGGGGTGCTGATGTCCAATTAGTACCCAGCCTCCGACAAGGGCAGAGCAGGGAGTAAATGTCCTCTCCCCTTCGTGTGGAGGTGGAAATAGCCACACAGAAGTCAAATGACCAAAATTGAAGTCCTATGTTTTGGAAATAGGGGGAAAAACAATTTTTACTGCCTTAGTAGTCTTGTGACTTGAACAGGTTTATTTAACCTGTGTCTGTTTAGTATTTTTTTATCGGTATATAATTCACATACAGTTCACCACTTAAAACCAAGTATGATGGAACCAGCCTGTCTTCCCAGCACTCAGGAGGCTGAAGCAAGAAGATCTTGAGTTCAAGACCAGCTTAGGCTACATAGGAAGACCCTGTCTTAAAAATAAAATAAAATAACCACTTGAAGTGTACAATGCAGTGGCTTTTAGTATTCAATTGTCCCTTGTTTATTCATGGAGAATTGGGTCAGAAACCCTTGCAGTTACCAAAATCTGTGGTTGTTTAAGTCCCTTGTATCAAATGGCTTCACATTTACATTTAACTGGCACACATCCTCCAGTGTAATTAAACTTTGTAGATTACTTATAATTCCTAGTACTATGTAAGTAGTTGTTATACTACATTATTTAGAGAATAATGACAAACGAAAAAAAGAGTACTTGTTTGATACAAATGCACATTTTTTTTCAAAGAGTTTCTATCCATGTTTGATTGAATCCATGGATGGGGCTGACCTCAGACCTTGTTCTTCCTACCTATGCTTTCTGTGTAGTTAGGTTTGCAGGCGTACACCACCACACCCAGCTTATTTGTTGAAATGGGGTCGCACAAACTTTTTTTTTTCTTCTTCTTTTAAATTTTTAAATTTTTTTATTTTTTTATTTTTTTTGTTCATTTATTCACATGTGCACACATTGTTGGGTCATTTCTCCACCCTGCCCCCATCCCCCATGCTTCCCCCCCTCCCCATACTTCCCCCCCTCCCTCAGTTTCAGGCAGGTCCCATTCTGCCCTTGTGACTGATTTTGTTGAAGATAAGACATAAGCATAATAAGAAAGACAAAGTGTTTTTGCTAGTTGAGTTAAGGATAGCTGTACAGAGAGATTCCTACTATCGCTTTCGTGTACCCATGTGTTACGACCGATGTTGATTCAACTCTAACTGATCTTTACGTTGGTTCCTGATCCCCTGCTAGTGATAACCTGTCATTTTAAGGTTTCTGTATTAGTTCCTCTGGAGTGGGGACATCGAATGCTTTCATGTTTTGGGTTTTCTACCTATTCCTATATCTCCCGTATGTGCTGTCCTCTTTTCTTATCTCACAAACTGTTTTGCCTGGGCTGCCCTCAAACTGAAGTCCTCCCAAGCTCTGCCAGCTGAGTAGCTGGTATTATAGGTATGGACCATTGCGCCCAGGCCTCTTACATTCAAGATTTTGATCAATTTTGAATTTGATTTCTGTATATGGTATAAGGTAGGAGTCCAGCTTTGTTCTTTTGCATGTGATTATGAAGTTATCCCAGCATTATTGTTGAAAAGATTATTTTTTTTTTGGCATTTAATTGTCTTGGTACACTTGTTGAAAAATCATTTGATCAAAAATGTGAGGCCCATTTTGGACTGTCACTGCTTTTCCCTGGATCTGTGTGTTGTCCTTGTGTGAGTACTACATACCACACACAAGTACTGCTCTGTCCTGGTCACTGCAACTTTGCAGTAAGTTTTGAGATCAGAAACTATGAGTTCCTGCCAGGCACCAGTGACTCACATCTGTAATCCCAGCTAGTTAGGAGGCAGAGATCAGGAGGATCGCAGTTTGAAGGCAGCCTGGGCAAACAGTTCACAAGACCCTATCTCAAAAAAAACCTATCACAAAAAAGGGCTGGTGGAGTGACTCAAGGTGTAGGCCCAGAGTTCAAGCCCCAGTACTGCAAAAAAAAAAGAAACTGTTAGTTCCTCAACTTTCTTCTTTCTCAAGATTGTTTTGATTATTCACAGTGCCTTGAATATCCACTTGAATTTTGAGATCAGCTTGCAGTTTTTTGCAGTAGCTACAAAAAGGTGAAATTTTATTAGGGATTGTGTTGAATTTGTATGTTAATTTAGAAAATATTGACATCTTAATAATATTAAGTCTTCCAATCTCTTGAACATGGATGTTTTTCCATATATGTAGGTTTGATTTAATTTGAACCATATCATAATGGTCAGAGTTAAGAAGGACAGTCACACATATCTTTCCCCAGAGTGCTATGCCTATAAAAAGCCCTCAGCTACTAGTTAGTTGGGTGAGTTAGACTGGGGACCTTCAGGGCTTCCCCTGGATTTGGGAGTGCCAACTGCTGGATTGTAAGGCCTCATTGGCCACCTGGCTGTAAACCATGTGCTGTTGAACTCCCCCACTGCCCTCTCCACGGGAAGCATGTGGCAGCCAGCTGACTGCATAGCCAGCTGACTTTTCTGGCCGATGGAGTCAGAGGGCTCTTAGAATCTATGACTGTTGTCTCTCTGTCCAACAGCTGGATATCTGCTCTGAATGCGCGTGCTCTTGCCAGCATCAGTTTGTGGTGCCAATCCTGAATCCTGGTGGTAATTATACTAAGATTGCAATGTGAATATAGGGAATTGATGGGGTGAAGCAGTGATTTAGTAATCTTCCCTTCAATCTTCTCCCTAGAAGGAAAAGAAGAAGCACTTCCTGTGTTTTTTATGTGTGTTCTCTTAAGTCAGCCCTCCTATTTCACAACCTTTTGTAATGTTGAATATGTGTTTCTTCTAACTTGACAGATGGCTTGGAGGCCCAAAGAGCTCACTTGCCCAAAATTAAATAGTTCAGATATTGAGTGGGGAGGTGATGAAGCAGTGCACTTGGAAGGATTCTTTCCATTGTTTCATAACTGTTTGAGTATGGCTAGTTTTGTGTAAGAATCATTATGTAGCTTTTCTGAGCCTAGACATGAAATTGGAATAAAGAACCACCCCAGCAGTAATGATGCAGTGCAGTGATCCTGAGACTCTTGGCTCATGCTCCTAGTTACAGCCAGTGACTAATTAAAATGACAAAATATACTAATAACTAACTGATAATAATTTATTTTGCCACCATCATATAAAGGCAAACCCTTGGACTCTCCTCAAAACTTGCTCAACCTAGATCCTTTCTGTTAATATAGAACAGAAACATATGGCTAGAATTTAGAAGTCTATATAATTAATAAAGGTATATTTAAAAGATAGATAATTTGAATACTTTCAATCCCCTGTTAATTTATTCAACTCCATCTCTTCCCCCCCCTTCTCTCTCCCTCTCTTCTCTCTCTCTCTCTCTCTCTCATACCTTCTCTTTTCCTGTTTTGAACTCAGAGAAACTTGAGATCCATTACATTAGGCACAGATGCCTAGGTTCTGTCATTTACTCTATGTAGAATCTGAATTATTTACTTAAACTGTCTATACCAGACCTTGTTACATGGAGAAAATACTAACTCATATCCTCATAAGATGGCAGTAATGAGTAAATGAGTTAATATATATAAGTGCTTAGAAAAGTGGCTGGCATGTATTATGCCATCAGGATGTTAGCTGTTTATCTCTAAAAGTAGTTTTAATAATTAAAATACTGCCACAACTGCTACTATAACTCCACCTCTTCTGGTCCAAGTTGAATTACTTATAATTCACCTTCATTTAAAAAAAGATTAAAGGTGACATGTTCATTATATTACACATTCCTCTCCAGGAAGTTGAGATGTTAAGGAGGCTGAGGCCTGTTTTCAAAACCTGCTATAAAGTTCTTTCCTACTTCCCCTAGATGCTTAGGAAGTAAGCATCCTGCTTACTAGAATCCTAGAATTCCTGCCTGACTGGGTCTAACCAAGGGTATTCCAAGCTCACTTAGTGTCAACCACATTCAAATCAAATAAACTCGATTCAGAGATTAATGAAAAGTCCTGTTTTAAGACCAACATAAAGAAGGTAATTTCTATTCCTTTCAAATTTAGATAAATAACAGCTGGATAGGTCCAGAGGTATGCAGTGTTCTGAGTGTTCATGTGAATCTCTATCTAAACTTGCTTTCTTTTTTCAAAAAAATTCCTAGAAAGTTCTCAGTGTCCTGGAATTATAGCTGAAACCAATCACAGTGTCGGCATTGTTTCAGGCACACAGTTATAATGGGTCTAAGTCAAAGTGGAGTTAAACAATTAGACAGAACTCCCTCTAAGTTTGTAACACCCTTTCTCTTCCTCTCCTAACCACAGGCATCTCAGATGAAGACATCATCAACATCACTCTTCCCACTGGAGTTCCAATTCTGCTGGAGCTGGATGAGAACCTGCAGGCTGTTGGACCTCACCAGTTCCTGGGTGACCAAGAGGCCATCCAGGCAGCCATTAAGAAAGTAGAGGATCAAGGAAAAGTGAAAAAAAACAAAAAATAAAGTGCTTCCCAAGTGCAGGCGAGCAATAGATGTAAAAGGACTGGTGTGCATTGTGTTCTGAGTGCTAATTTCTCTTTCTTTCTTCCCTGATTGTCCAGATTTTTCCATGCTGTGCGATAGAGTTTATAGGTAACTTATCCTGGCCCAGATAAACCTTTAGGATGCCTAAGTGCTTATGCATAAGCCTTAGTAGTTAGCTTTCCTACTAGTCTTGTTTGAATTAAGTTATCAAACTAGTAACCAGTGGGGTTTAATCAAGGTCGTTTTGTTAATTATAAGATGGGAGAGTAATAAGTGGAAATGGAGATGAAGTTTACAGTATTCATCATTAAATAAATCATTACTGAGTCACCACTGGCAGGCACTATTCCAAAAAATGGCTTACTTTTTTATTTAATAAGACTTTTTGAGATGATAAGAATTACTGGTAACACACTACGCGTAAGTATTTATTTCTGGTCTTTTCCTCCAGGAAAAGGGATGCTTTGGTAATTTAGACCAGCAGTCCATTAAATGGGAATGTCACAGGTGGGTTCCTTCAAGAATGCCACCAACCAGTACAACAGCAGCAAGAAGGAGCCTTTAACTTTCCTTAGTCCAGAGCCATCCTTTCTTTGGTATTCACTAGAATTCTTTGGTCACTAGAATAAGCAGGATATAGACAACCGTGACTATGTTTGCTTTTTATTTTGTTTTATTTTTCAACTTTTAATCTTTGGGCACTTAAAAGTTGCTTTAAAATAAAGTTCTGTTACTGAACATGACATCCACCAAATATCTCTGTGTGTTTGATAAATTTCAGGCCGGCTCCTGAACTTGTCTTTGATTTTTGTCTTCCTGCAATACTGAAAGAGTTGCACTGGTTTCTATACCCAGACACTCCTGATTGCTGGCAAATTGAAGGTTCGGGTGAGGAAGAGGTAGATTATAGTACATCTAGTTTTATTTACCTGAACAGGGGAATGGCCACATTCATCTGTTGTTCAGGGGCTAAGGGAAAAAGACTATGGAAAGTAGTATAGTTAGGATGGACCAGGAGAAGAATTGATTGCTTATCATCCACAGTATATTTTTAGATGAAATATGTAAGTCATATCATTTAGCTTTTGCTTCTGTTTCAAAGCAAGTCACATATATTTCAATGATAAAATCATGTAAAAATTTGCAGTTACAATGACTATTACAGATACCATTTTTTGTAGTTATCCATTAGTGAATTAGTTTATTTGAATCCATTTTATATAGTAAAATTTGTATTTGGAGAAGACTATGTAAAATTGGCATTTGAAGAAAGCTAATTCTAAAATCTTTGCTGCTGCTTTGCTTCCATTTTAGTTTTTAAATCAGGACTCCTAGGGGTTAGCCAAAGATGGCTCAAAAGCAGAGATGAGCCTGGTCAGCCATGTCTGTGATGCATAAGGACATGGGATTTATTATTCCCTATTGTTACACATCATTTTAGTGTTATTCATTCACGAAGTGGTACTGTAGAATTCAGATATCAGAGTTGAGAATGTAACTACCGGATCTTCCTACATTTTCAAACCTGTGACTAGTATGCAACTGTGACCATTTTTGAATAGCTTCATCTTTGGAGTTGGCTCTGAGTTGTCCAAGCAATGACCACATCTTAAAGCAGCTTGAGATCCTAGAGTTGGGTTCTTCCTTGTCCCCTGTCTAGATGTCCACTTCCAGGGAACTTCTGGTAGGATAATATGCTTCTGCACATGAAGCAGTGCTCACATCCAGGCACTTAGGAATTGTGCAGACTTCCTCAGGGATGAATTTTGCTGATACTTCTCTGTGTGTGTGTGTCAGAATGTGTGCCTGTTAGAAGAAATCTCCATTGGGCTGAAGTTAGCCAGCTTGGTGACAGAAAGGAAAAAAATAATCCTCCTGATCATGTTGCCACTTCCAGAGAAAGAGAGGTCAGAGATTAGGTATTGTCTACCACACCTGCACACTCTTTCTACTGGGTAGTATATAGTTATAGTCCTTTATTTTCCTAGTCCTTTCTTATTTTGACAAAATGCAATGGGAGGTAAGAGCTTTATTAGACTAGATTGATCATCTGCAGTGTCATTTTTAAATTCATTTTTATGTTTTAACAAGTGACACATAAGAGTTTTCAAAATTCAGCTTCCCTTTCCCCTAGAAAGACTTCCTTCATCCTCAGAAACACACCAACATTGCCTCAAAAGGGCAGATCTTGGTCCCATTTTTGCATTTTCCATAATTGGATTTTGTAATTTTGGGCTCGTTATATAATACTCTTGTTGTATTTAATTATGCCTTGCCTCACAGAAGATCTGGATGTGGCAGATGCCTTGTCCCGCTCTTACTGAAGGGTTTTCACATTGGACTGGGAGAGAAATTTAAACCACTGGTCCCAAATGAAATATGGAATATTTGAAATCTAAGAATATTTTAATCATCCAGTCTCCTCTAAGAAGAAAGTTATTTTGCACAATTAAGGGTCCAATTAAAGTCATTCCTTTTCCGTAATTAGCAGTTTTGTTTATTCAGGAGTTCTGTGGTTGAGTGTGACCCCCTAAAAATGTATTAGAAACTTAATTGCAAAATCCCTATATTAATGGCATTTGGCAGTGTGGCCTGTAATAGGTGAATAGGATTACATTAAGCCATGAGGATGGGTACCCCGTGGCAGCATTAGTGGCTTTATCAGAAGAGGAAGAATGGCCTGAGCTAGTATGCTTGCTCTGTCTCCATGCATGATGCCCTATGACATTTTGAGATACCAAGAAGTCCTTCACCACTGCCATGTACCTACTCACTCTTCCCCCTTCTTCAGTGAACTAATTTGAAACAAATGACAAACATCAAAGATGATAGATTTGGAAAAGGAAACTAGCTTAAATAACCTTTCAGTTAAAGTGAAAGTTCTCTTATGAACTTTGTCCTTTTTGGCACTCCAAAGAAACCAAGTGATAGCCATTGCAAATAGTCCAACTCAAGTTGTGGCTTCCATGCACTCTCTTTTATCTCTGCTTGCTGTCTAGAGTCCTGCCAGCTTGCTGCATGTGTTTTCTACAGGACAGTATGAGTACCTCCATGTTTAAAGGTAATACAGAGACCATTTTGATAAGCCTCTGAAATATTTTATACTATTAAAATGAGTAGATGTACTGATATTATTGTAAATCATGCTTAATCACTATGGGAGAAGAGAGATGCAAAACAGAAGAAGGTAAAGAAAGACTCCGTGTGACTTTTTCCCTCTCTTTTTCCCCAGCCTTTCCCACTAGCAAGCTCTGATTGTGTCCACTGACAGGGCCTGGAACCATAACCTACTAATAATTATCATAGTTAGCTCCCTCAAACTTGGTTCCTGTATACTATTCCACAGGAATGGGTGTTTGGAATGTTCCAGATTTGAGACAGATAAAGTGCAAAGTAAGCTTAGAACATCTTGATGAGTCAGAAAATAAGAAAATATCCAAAGTCTAATAGGACACAAAAGTTGACTTAAAGGACCAAAACTGAGAAAATGGAGATTTTTAAAAAAGGGAAAGACAGTAATAAATTATAAAATACTGAATTAAAAATAGCCTGTAAGATCATATTTTTTAAGGGGGAAAGGGAGCAAAATAATAAAACTTTATGGAATAATCCTAGCTTCCAATATAATAACAGATTCAAGCAAGGATCAACAGTGAATGGTAAAACCATTGAGCTTTAGAGAATTGATCATGCATAGTCTTAACTCAATAATTGCATTAATCACAAAGGCAATAATGCATTTTCACCCTTGAGAGATCAGTTAAACACTGCAACCAAGTGATTTACCTTAGCCTGGATGAGTCAAATGGTTGTCATATCATCTTATGTGCCTCATTAGGAAGTACACATTACCTACATAGTCTTCCTGCCAAAACTTTTTCTCTGAATCTAATAATGAAAAAGAACTAAGACAAATTCATAATATAGGATATTCCCAACAACTGGCTTGGGCCAGTTGTGTGTGTGTGTGTGTGTGTGTGTGTGTGTGTAGCATAATAAAAACCACCAAATCCTGAAAAAGGGGGTTAAGGGGTGAACTTGTTCAAGTATGCTATATGAATCTATGGATTTATAATGAAACACTATTATGTACTGTTAATGTATGCTAATAAAAAATAGGAAAAAAATCAAGGTCATAAAACAAAAATACGAAGGGAAAGTTCCAGATGAAATGACCCTGAACAGACAAGACAATGAAATCTTATTTGGAAACTTTAGTTGAATCTTTGAATTAAAAAAGTTATAGAGGATATTGTTGGGGTATTTAGGGAAATTTAAATATAGTCTACATATTAGGGGACTATAAAAATTTTATTGGTTATAGCAAGGGTATTTGTTTTATGTAGAGGAATAGCTTTATTCTTAGGAAATCCTGAAGAATTTAAGGTGTCCTGATGTCACTTGTAAATGAATCAGCCAAGACAATGTCCCTATATGTTTAGAGACAAGCAGAAAATATAGTAAATGTCATATGAGTGAATTGAGGAAATTGTTTATAATATGCTAGTGTAGTATTCATTCAGCTTTTATGTGGTTTGAATTTTTGCAAGATAAAGTAAAAAAAACAATTGACAGGAGATAGCAATTGACAAGTATAACAACTTTGTATTAAGTATAGTCATTAAAACATGCCTTGTTACAAGGAGTGACTGGATAAAGGCACCTGGTTTCTTTATGTTTTGTTCTTGAACTCTCAGTCCTTAGTAGGTAAGGGGAAAACTTCTTAATCTGCATTGTACAATGTACAAATTGTATATTTTGTATATTCATTTTGCTTTTTTAAAGTTTGAAGCTACACCATGCATCAGACCAGCAATTAGCTTGTCTGCTGATAAAACAAATCAGAAACAAGATTATGATTGCTGTCATCTTGCAGTTAAACAATAACAATGGAATTGCTTTCTTGATGCAAACCCTTCAATTTTATTCTCCTTAGTACCTTTGAATGGCATCACTTCTTGGAGCCACCATTTGACTCCTAAACTCTACTTAATTGCTGGGCCTCCATTAGCTTGAATTTTAGCCCCAGGCAGCAGCCACCTCCTAAATGTTTCTTGTGTCACTCAGCTCAGTGTCATAGTCCACCCTAAATCCATGTGACTCTAAAGCAAACATCATTTCTCCTGCTCCATGTACCCTTCTACTGGGCCTGCTGAGAGTTTGTGGCCTGAAATAAATGCTCCTCATTGCCTACAACAGAAGTTAAATGGATTCCATTGGCATTAAAGTTTTTCCTTTTATTTATGTTTCAAATGGGCACTTACATCTGTGCTAGTCACTTTTCATCAAAAAAAAACTTAAAGGAAGAAACTTATTTTGGGTCATGGCTTCAAAAATTTCAGTCCATAGTCACTTGGCCCCATTGCTCCACGGCCGTGGTGAGGCAGAACCTCATGATGGGTAGCATGTAGAAGAATAGAGCTGCTCGCATCACGGTGGCTGGGAAGCGGAGAGACCAGAGGAAGAGGCTAGGGACAAGGTAAACTCTTCAAAGGCACCCCCACAAGAGACCTGCTTCCTCTAGTCAGGCCCCACCTTCCAGTTTCCACCATTTCCCAATGGTCTATTCAATTATGAATCCATTCATGAGGTCAGAGTCTTCATGATCCAATCACTTCCCAAAGCCCCATCTCTGAACATTTTTCTGGGGACCCAAAGCTTTCAACACATGAGCCTTTGGAGGACATTTCATATTCATACCACAATATCTAAGTCTATTCTTATTTTGAAAAACAAGGTGTATGAAAATGATTTGTTGTAAAAAAATTCTACTTTGTGTTGAAAAATGTAGAACTTCATAAAAAATAAATCTTTTTTTCATGAAGTTCTACTTTCTGCAAGACAGCTTCAATGCTTGATGTAGTATTTTAATTCTCTCTAAATTCAAATTTTAAACAACTACCCATCCTAGGATATGACATCAGCATAAATCTAAAAAGCTAGAGTCTAGTTTCTAGTCTTAAGAAAGTACATGTCATCTGATAGTCACTGTAGCAACGATTGGTCAAAATGTTGGAGGATCACTTTCTCCTCATGATGAAGCTACTCCAGTTAAAGGAGTTATTTTGCTACCAAGTTTGCTCAAGAATTTTTCATGAATTCACTCTAACCACACAGCTTTTGAAAAGGGAACATCTGCCCAACCACTCTGCCCAGCATCACTTGAGAGGAAACCACTGGATGCCACACTGAAGTAGGTGGGTAATCAGAGTTGGAGTTTGCATCAATTAATTGTATCAGCTATGCACATTTAGTGAGAAGACCCTCTGAAGCAGTTGAACTTAAATGTTCTCTCATCTTCCCCGATAAGAGAAGGCAAAAGCCAACACATAGTTGTGCACCCATGATTAAGGCCATTCGATCCATCCTGATACTGGGTCTATAGAGCACTCCAGGAACCGCTATCCATAGGTTGGTTAGGCAATATTTTTATTTCCAAATCACCCCAGAATCCTGAATTGGATTACAGGGAACATTGTTTGCAGCTGGACTTTCAGGTACTTTCTTAGAAATCTTGCTGTTTTATATAATCTTTATTTTTTAAATCTTTATTTCTATACCTAGACACTGGGGGTCAGTATTTATTCATAAATGTTTCTGGATTTGGCTGCAAACCTAGCTATGGCTATTTGCTACAAAAGGTCATGCCTAAGGGAGCTTGCAATTCCTCCGCTGGTGGGATTTCTTTGACTATGTAACTATACAGCTCAGTCTTTATAACCATAAACACAAATAGAAATACTGTGGACTCCATGGGTTTTGAATCAGTTTTTGAACTAATACTGGTTTTTGGAGACTTCTCTGGTAATATTGGCCCCATCAATGAAACCAGATGTTCAGGCAACATTCCTGTTCGTCACCCTTGACTTTCTTTATAATGATTAGTTACAGAGTCCTGTTAGTTTTGTCTCTTCATCTTTCAAATTCGTCCCCCTCTCCATCCCACTGCTCTTGGCTCAAATCAAGTCCTTATTTTTTCTCTCCTTAAATATTTAAGCAATCATCTGACTGATGCCACTGCCTTCACTTTTACTATTTCTAGTCCCCTCCAGACAAGTGTCTGGGTGACATCTCCAAAGTCCTGCCCATCAGAGTCTTGTGCAGACTCATGGTGCACCAGCACCCTTTCAGGCTCTGCCTTTGCACCTGCTGTCCCTTTGTCCTAAACAGCCTTCTGTCACTCACTCCATATGCCCTCCTCTTATTGCCTGCCTTATGTCTGCTCCTTCAGGACTGATAGGCACCCATGCAGTCCTGTGATTTACTCTTGCTAAATCTCACTTGTTCACTTGTCTCTTTGCCTCACAGCAGGAGAACAGAATGAATTCATGTCTGGATCCTGGGAAAGGTCATGCAAACATTCTCCAGAATTTTCCAGATATATTTTCCCTTGAGGGCCAACGATCTGTTTTTATAGATTTGTTCTTTAAGATATTTCTTATAGCCAGAATTTGATCTTTAACCTGTGTGGACTCTAGTCATCAGCCCTCTGTGGCCATCCATGGAAGCAGATAGAAAGTCTGCTGCTGGAGGGCAGGAAGGCAAGAGAGGCCCAGTAGCCTGCATCTAGAGCTTTTCTCCACAGGCAGCTACTATAATAGCAGAAACAGATGACTTAAGGAGTCATGTCTTGTTTTCATTTCCTTTTTTTTTTTATAGTAAGCTAAGGTTAATTTATTACTTTTTTTCGTTTATTCATATGTGCATAAAATGTTTGGGCCATTTCTCCCCCCACCCCCCGCCCCCTCACTTCCAGGCAGAAACTGTTCTGCTCTTAGCTCTAATTTGTTGAAGAGAGAGTATAAACAATAATAAAAACAAAGCATTTTTGCTAGTTGAGAGAAGGATAGCTATACAGAGAGATTCCTAGCATTGCTTCCATGTACAAATGTGTTACATTCTAAGCTGATTCTCCTCCAACTGATCTTTTCTCTAGTTCTTGATCCCCTTCTCATATTGACCTCTGTCACTTTAAAGTTTCTGCATTAGTTCCTCTGCAGTGGGGACATCAAATACTATCATGTTTTTTGGGTTTCTTACCTATCCTTATACCTCCTGTGTGTGCTCTTGCCTTATCATGTGACCAAAGTCCTATCACATTGCTGTATTTGCCCTAGATCTAAAGTCCACATATGAGGGAGAACATATGATTTTTGGCCTGACTAACCTCGCTCAGAATGATGTTTTCCAGTTCCATCCATTTACTTGCGAATGATAGATTTCATTTTTCTTCATGGCTAAGTAAAATTCCATTGTGTACAAATACCACATTTTCTTAATCCATTTGTCAGTAGTGGGACATCTTGGTTGTTTCTATAACTTGGCTATTGTGAATAGCACTGCAATAAACATGGGTGTGCAAGTGCCTCTGGAGTAACCTGTGTCGCATTCCTTTGGAGATATCACCAGGAGTGGTATTGCTGGATCATATGGCAGATCTATGTTTAGATTTTTAAGAAGCCTCCAAAATTTTTTCCAGAGTGGTTACACTAGTTTGCATTCCCACCAGCAGTGTATGAGGGTTCCTTTTACCACACATCCTCGCCAACACCTGTTGCTCATCATTCTTTCTATATGTGTGTTTCACTTAATTTACATTCCATGTCCTATTCTTTTCCCTATCATAAGCTTCTTCATGCTTCACAGGCCCCAAACAATCTATCTCCTCATCTGAGTTACCATTCCATCATTTGGATAGAACTCACAGTGTCACAAAAGGGGGGGAAATTAGGTGCTTTCATTTTTTTCTATAAGTAATGTCTAAATACTTAAGATGTCAATCAAGCTAACAAATTGATAGATAAGATATATAATGTTTTACATACCTTGAAAAATATGCTTTCATAGTAATATTTTATGTAAAGCCATTTTATATGACTGAAAACCACCAAAAATCAAGGATGGCTATGGTAGACATCTCTGAAGAGGGTTTATATTTAGTGTATTACTAAGCCTTAAATGTTTATGCATGGACATGTATGTGCCAAGCTGAAGAAATAACATAGGCATTAACCCTGAGGTGGAAAGTGGTGTTGAAGAACCAGGCAATACCATGCAAAGCCCTGCACTCAATCCTCAGCATTACAAAATAAATAAATAAGAAAGAAAGAACCAGATAACAGATAATGAGTAAGATCAGGGTAGCTTGAACCCAGTAATGTGGGCAGGGATGGCCTATGATGGATTGTGGAAGTTGTCAGAAGCCAGAGCGGGCCATGGTGGGATGTATGGAAGATAAGGAAAGTCTTCTAACTAGAAGAGTGTCTCAGTAGGCCAAGCCCTTGTTGCCACTGAGGAGGTTCAGTTGTTTAAGAATGCAGTCTCTCCAGGGCAACATACACTTTCTCTATTGTGAAATGTAATCCCAATGAGAACTGAAAATCCTACCGTATTTAAAAGGAGATTAAGAGGGAGGGATTATTTCTGGAAATAATATTGTAAGTAGCATCACAATGAGAGGAAAACTATTTTTACGACTTTTGAAGTCATACAAAAGTACTATATTAAAATCTTGATTTTAAATTTTATCATTCAGGTTTAGTGAATTAAATCCCATCAATCATTCTCTAATGTTAAATTAAACCAATTGTTGGATCCTGTTTATGAGATGGACACTTTTATTTTCCTTATCTTCCACACAAGGCACAGAAAAGCTGAATGGTAGGCACACAGTCACAAAGCTAGAACACAGATAGCCGCAGCAGGTCTTGAACCCAGGCCTATCTGAGTCCAGAGCTCAAGCCCTTGGCCACTATCCTATATTGCTTTTAGTTTGAAAAACTGTTTAACTTGGGATGTCCAATCAAAGTTGGTCTAAGAACAAGATCATCTGATAAAGCTCCAGGGAGCACGTTTTGTCTTCATTCTCCTACAAATTAACATGGTGTCACTCCAGTTCAACAGGACACCAAGTGGAGCTAGAGGGCTGAGGTTTTTTTTCATGCAAACTTTAAGGAGAACTGTGAGTTTGCTTTCGTTCCTTTCTTAGATCATCTAACTTTGCTATTTGGGGAACCCAGAGCTTGTGTATTAAGTATGGACTGGACTATATAAATACAAATATAGAAGTGGGTGAGGAAGATATTTGATTTGGAAAAATAAAATAAAATATAACAAAAAATTGTGCTTTCTTTAGCATAGAACATTTAAAGCCACAGCATTCCAGTCTTAGGAAACTGTGGTGTCAGGGTCCCTAGCAACAGTAGAAGTCAGCCACTATACCTAGTCTAAACGGAAAAATAATTTGTTCAAGGATATTAGATGGCTCATAGACCCTTCAAGAAAACCACTGTGTTGCACTTGGGAAGCCGCTCAGCTGAAACCAAGTCTCAGACCACACATGCCATTGCTCCTGCAAGGCTTCAACACCCCAGTTGCTGGGCACAGACACTGCCTTCCTGCTGACCATGTGGGGCACTGGGCTATAGACAATCTGCTGCTGCTATGGTCTGGGTATTGCAAAAATGGTCACACATTCGTCTCCTCTCCAGTGTCCATCTGTGCTCCCTTCTCATGGAACTTCATCCTCCCAGCTGATTTGGGGGCTTAGCCACAGGCCACCTTCTTTCTCCTTTTCCCGTATGTTAGTTCAAGGGTGAACCCAATTACTAAATGGATTGTGCTGAAATCAATACCTGGGCTCTGAACAAGGGCAGAAAGGCTCCTCTGCAGTGAGAAACACCTAGCACTCCCTAGCCCCAGGACCTTGTTCAACAGCTGCACTGTTGTCACTGCACACACAGGTCCTTTGTGCAGGGTCCAACTGTTCCAGGTCTCAAAGCCTCCAGCTGCAATTCCCTTTTTCAAACCGTTCCTGTCTAGAGAGTTAAAGGACAAATCCCATCACAACGGGTGCTGGGTGTGCAGGCTGCTAAAGGAACTTGGCTCCAAATTCATGAGATGGAGGCACTGCTGTGGTGGCAAAGAATGCTGGCTGTGATCACTTCCTTGTCTTTATTCTGCATCAGACTTAACTGCTGGCCTTGCCCAAAGCTCATGCTGAGACCTGGACCTCAGTAACTCCAAAACACACACCCTTTTCAGAAATTTGTAATTTCATCATTTCTTGACCAAATGACTCTAACCACAGAAAGGCATAAATTTTCCATTGGGATTTGTTTTGCCACTCCCTTTCAGTGGGTATATTTTTTCCTCTTTCTTGCTTTTAAAAGCCCATTCATTGCATGAAGTATAGGTTTTTCAAAACTGATTTTAAAGTAAACTTATTATTAAATATACACATCTTGCTTCTCTGTCTTTCTAACTCCAATTTTATAGATTCAAGAATTGAGATACAGAACAGCCTATGGCTTAGAAAATCAAAATTCAATTCTTATTTGGCCATGAACCCAAAATTGTGCTTTGAAGTCTAAAGATCTAGGGTTACCCACCTCCGCTCCTCCTTCACAACAGCCAAACCCTAGCACATAAAGCCAGGAACCTCACTCCCCAAACATAGGCAATCCAAAACTTCCAGCTTTTGGCTGCAATTGAAGGCTAGTAAATTAGAAGAACAGGATGGAATTGTTTCTTGTGCAGACAAATAATTTGTAACAATTAAGAAGTATGAAGTTAAACTGATGGCAAGCTTTGCCATAAATTTTCTTTCTAAAATTAATACACAATACAGGTATGAGTCTTCATTTTAGATAAAGAAGAGGATGTGGTGCTATTATTAAATACAAAGTAAACAAACAAAAAATGCCAGAAGAGAGAAGGAATGCAAGTAGGAGTCCTGGGGCAGAGGAAGAGAAGAGCTAAATGAGGGCAGGGATGTGTGGGGAGGACAAGGAGAAAGAAGCTGAGGAGCTCTGCCAAGTGGAGGCAGGCTGGAGCCAATGTTGAGTGGAAGGGACAGAGCCAGCTGTCCCCACCCGGACCTTGACCTCTATTGGTTCTTGCGTTCCCTGGACATCCCCAGCCTATACTTCTCCCTGTACAGTGAGAAGTTTCATGATGTCCCTTTTTGAAGCAAAATAGAAAGAATTACTCCTCATTTCCTGGAACACTCATGACCACAGCGGTGTTGGCAGAAGTTGGGGAAAGTCAAGATTTGTGTTGAATGGGAAAGGGGTGGGAGAGGAGGGTGCCTGTGTGTCTCTTCCTACCACACGGAATTTTGACAAAATGCATGGAGGGGCTTTTGAGAGATGAAAAATCAACCAAAGATGCTTAGGTTGAAGGTCAAGATTATAAAGAAGCAATTCCTGCTTTTAAAAGATCAAGATAGAATTTACTCGTATACTAACATAAGAATACCTTGAATTAATACCTAATATGGTCACAATACTGTCCCCACCCACTAATAAACAGTGCCTTCCCTTTCACCATCACAGGTGCCTGAAACTCCTTTAGTCAGGGACAAAAATCTTTTTTAAATTTTATTTATTTATTTATTTTTCTTTTATGTATATGTGCATACAATGTTTAGGTCATTTCTCCCCTGTTCCCCCCCTCCCTTACCACCCCTCTCTTTGCCCCCCAACCCCCTTGCTACCCGGAAGAAACTATTTTACCCTTATCTCTAATTTTGTTGAAGAGAGAGTATAAGCAGTAATATGAAGGACCAAGGGTTTTTGCTAGTTGAGATAAGGATAGCTATACAGGGCATTGACTCGCATTGATTTCCTGTGCATGTGTGTTACCTTCTAAATTAATTCTTCTCGAACTAACCTTTTCTCTAGTTCCTGGTCCCCTTCTCCTATTGGCCTCAGTTGCTTTTAAGGTATCTGCTTTAGTTTCTCTGCGTTAAGGGCAACAAATGCTATCTAGTTTTTTAGGTGTCTTACCTATCCTCACCCCTCCCTTGTGTGCTCTCGCTTTTATCATGTGCTCAAAGTCCAATCCCCTTGTTGTGTTTGCCCTTGATCTAATAATCAGGGACAAAAATCTTCATGAACTCATTAGAGGTAAAATTTTAACAGCAGATAGCCCCAAGGAGCAGAGCATTCTGAAGACACAGCTAAGGATAAAAGAGTAGGCAATGGAGCCCCAGGGAGAATTGGGAGAATGACTGGGAGCAGATTCCTTCGCGTTTTACAGAGGAAAGAGATGCTGAAGAGGAGGATGGACTGCTGCTGATAAAAGACCTGGAAAACAAAGCCATTGAGCAGCAGATTGTACAAAGGGTGGCCTTTGTTATCTTCAATTGGGGTGAAGGGGAGAGAACGGCACATTTTCAAGCTGGATATAAAGATACCTTGTCTCAGTGGGCTGTTAGTGACAGATAATCATGTGTATGCTTTTGTGGACATTTTTCTGCTTTCTTTTTCAATGTTTTCATTTTTTTAAAAGCATTATTCAAACACCCTACAACATTATTACTTGAGAGATACACACATATGAGGCAGTTGGCACCACACTATGGTGAGGTACAAAGGGACCGAGTATTAGGAGCCCAAGATCTAGGTTCTATCCCAGTTCTGCCACCAACTAGCTGAATGACCTATAGTCAGTTGCTTCATCTCTGAAACTTAATGCCCCAGATCAGTGGCTCTAGATCAGAGTTTTCTTCTTTCCCATTAGGGACACTTTCTTTGGAAGTGGGGGGAGTCCCAAGAATGCTGCCCACTGAACTCCTGCATGACCATCCCCCCAGCCTGTGTGGTGCCTCACTGGAGCCCTGCAATGACTGGACCTGCAAGGGCTTAGGTGTCCTTTCCAGTTCGTCCAGCAATAACTGTGGGTGGAGGACTGTCTCAGTCAGGCTTGGGTATCTGGCAGTCCTGCTGTATAGTGGCCCAGGTCCATGCATAGGAGCCAGAAGAGGCTGATGCCAGTGGGCCTTGGGTTCCCCAAATGGTGGAGAATTTCTTTCTCAGCTTCATGAGCTGCCAGAAGATACAGAAGCGCTGGGAACCTTAAGAATTCCTTGATTACGAATAGCTTTTATTCATTACATCCTTTGCCAGTAATCACATAATTTCCTGACTTCCCATTCAGCCCCTCCTTGCTAGCCTAGGCTGCCCCTGGTCCTTCCTATCTCCACCATCCCACAGGAGCCAGGCTCTTGTGTGGCTGTCTACTGTGTATCACAGCTGGCTCAGGCATCTCCTGAATCATCTGGGTAGAGATATCATCTTTTCACAGCCCACTCCCATAACACACAGAAAGAATAAAGAGGGAAATGTCTTCTAGTCCTGAGCCTGCTACTGATTCAACTCACCTTGCTATGCAGCCTTAAAGAGACTGTTGATGTACTGAGCAAGTCCGCCATGTTCCCTGTCCTTTCTGTTGGCAATAAGCATTTATTGAACACTTACCCTTTAGGAAAACAGATTGTTAATCACTAGTGGAAATAAAAAGTGACATAAAAAATGACATGTACCAAACTGGTTCTTTCTCTTTTCTTGATGTGAATCAAATCAGTTATGTTCAAAGCTATATTACACAGAAAGCCCTGCAGACCTTTAAGTATCTGAGTAGGGTGGGAGTAGTGTTGTATAATCTGGACACTAAGTGTGATGCAGACCTGAACCAGATGTTACAGCTCTCCCCAGGAGAGGCAGTAGGCAATGAGAAGGACTGGACCTGGGGAATAGGGACAGAAGACTCAGAGGCCATCACCAGTCAATAGCAGGCTCTGCATGGGTGTGGAACCTCATGGTCTAGGAACCTCCTGGTCTACACAGTCAATGATTCTTTCCTTCATCATCTTTCTGAGAAGATAAAACTAAATGCTCCAGAGGCTCATAAAGACACTAGACCCAACTCCCTTTATTTTCTGCATGAATTTTAACTTGTCCCCATATCCTTCTGGAATCTTCTATATTGATGGTAGAAAACCATGTGACACAAAGCAAAACTGTCATAGTAATTAGCATTTGTGTGGAACTTATTCTGAGCAAGTCCTGCTTAGTACTTTGTATACTACTGTACGAAGTAGGTGCTATTATCATTCCCATTTTACAAGTGAAGAAACTGAGGCACAGAGCAGTAAAGTAAATTGCTCAAGGTCACATTGTTGTAAGTAGCAGAGCTTGGCTTAAATCTGGGCAGTGTGGCTCTGGACTCCATGTGTTAAACACCACACTTCACCAGCTCTCTGTCGTAAAACAAATATAATGGCAGGGCCTCAATAACATATACAGGGATTTCTCAGACCTTCTGAGCAAAGGGAGTTTGGAGACTTTAGAAAAGAGCCAATGAAACAAGGAGGTAGGTAGTGTGGAGTCAGGGTACCTCAGAGTGTGCAAGGGCCTAGGAGGATGTCACAGCTACTGTATACATGCATTGCTGCCACTGTGTCCATCTCTCCCTAAAAATTAACAGCTACAAAGAAACATGATCATCTGCAACCTAAAAAAAAAAAAAAAGCCAGCAGCTATAGGAATCTGGAAGTAATATCCCCTAACTCAAGGGACTAATGCATTGGTTTAAAAGGGGTTGACTTTAAAGCTGGTATGTGAGTTTACTGGGGCCATTGGCAGGGGTGCTAACAATTTATGGAATGCATTTTTGAAAAGGATTAGGGGAAAAAACATGTTGTGTCTTACAAACTCAGAGTTAAGAATACAGCTCTAAGGGGTGAGCATTAAATATCATGCATTTAATATGCATAGTTTTTAAGAGAATCGGTCTGCCTTCTCCTTTTTTTCTTTTTCAGATCTTACCCTAAGGATCAAATTCAGGCTACACCGGATGTGCCCAAATCATTTCCATCTGCTGCCCAGGATGACCCAGGAGGCCTGGCCTTGAAGAGCAGCTCCTGGCGAGAGCTGTTAGTAAAGGGACCAAACTGGAATCACGTCACTCGTTTCTGTTCAACCCTGTCCCAGGCCATGGTCTTGCTGACTTTATTCTGTTAGCTGTGTTTTAGAAATGGGCTACTTTGTATTCTGGCTCTGGATTAAAAATAAGGAAAAAGAAGCCCTTTATTTCTGCTTCCTTCCCACCCCCACCCCCAATATAAATAATGTGCTTCCCGTGGAGTAGAAGTTTAGGGCAGATGAACAAACTGAGGTACAAAGGTTGACTGATGTGTCCTAGCTCTGCCGATTTGTTGTGCAACCAGAAGAAAGGCATAGATTTATGTCCAGTGCAAAAGCCCTGGATGTTAAGTCAAGAGAATGTCAGGCTTTTTAATATTAATGTTGTTATTATTACATTTAAGAATCCATTTGTGGCTACTTCTGGGAAAGCTGCTTGGAACTCTCCTCCTAAGCCCACATTTTCACTGTTCCCAAGAATAGAGGGCTGTTTAGTTCTCTGTCACCTCCACGTTGGTCAGACATGATCAGACAGAACACACCTGGCAGGAAGGATTCTCAACTGCTCCTGAGGACAGCAGCAAGTATTTCCAGGGTGCAAGTTGGATATACTAGCACTATCTGTCTGCTTTTTGTATCCATGGTTTTCACATCCATGGATTCAACCAACCTCAGATCAAAAATACTCAAGGAAAAAAATTATGCCTGGATTTAACATGTACAGACTTTTCTTCTGTCATTACTTTGTAAACAATGCAGCATAGAACCTCTTTACATGGCATTCATATTGTATTAGGTACTATAAATAATCTAGGTATGATTTAAAGTATATGGGAGGGTGTGCATGGGTGATATGCAAACATTACCCTTTTTATATGGGATTTGATCATCCTCAGATTCTGGTATCTGCAAGAGGTCTTAGAACCAGTCCTTTGAGAATACCTGTATTTACCAAGACAACAGTGTCTAAACTGAAAGAAGACAGGGAGATGTTACCTATAGCCTGAGGTACTGAGCAGGGCACCCCAGTTCTGTTGGGCAGAAGTCTCATGGCAGCTGCTTGTTCTACCTCAGGCAGCTGTGCCTCCCCAGGTCCAGCCCCAGGAGGGGACCTTGGACATATCTGCAACTACCTCTAGTTTTGTTTTTCCTTCCTCCCTTCCTCCCTTTCTCCTTTCCTGCCTCTCTCTCTCCCTCCCTCCATTCACCCTCCCTCACTCCCTCTCTTTGTTTCTTTTTTGACAAGGTTTCACTATGTGACCCGGGATGGCTCCAAATTTGGGATTTTCCTGCCTCCCAAGTGCTGAGATTGCAATTGTGTTTCATTCACACTCAGCTTGTAGTTTTTCTTTTTAACATAAAAATTTTAAACCATGAAAGATTTTTTGATTGTTTTGGTTTGGGTTTGGTTTTGGTTTGAGGCAGGTTCTCTCTATGTAACCTAACCTGGCTTCAAACTCGTGTTCCTCTTGTCTCGGTGAAAGATGTTATTTTAAAGAATAAAATGGGCGCACGTCTATAATCACAGCTACTCAGGAGGTGGAGGCAAGAAGATCTTGAATTCAAAGTCAGCCTGGATGAAATTATTAAGACTATATTTCAAAAACAAAATATAAAAGAGAAAAAGGTGGGTGGCATGGCTGAAGTGGTAGAGCATTTGCCTGGCATGCATGAGGCCCTGGGCTCAATCCCTTATACCACACACACACACACACACACACACACACACACACACTATATATATATATATATGCTTCCCTCATCTCAAATTATTTGTTTATGCAACTTAAATTGAGAGACTCTAGTGTGACTTTGGTTTTTCATGTCACGCAGAAAAATTTGCTCAATGCTGGTTACATTTCAGTATTTAAAAATCTAATAAATCATGTTACGACACATTTATCTAACATCACTTATGTGCCTGATACCAAGAAAACTGTCAAGTAGCATATACTTAAACTTTATACTTTGAAATAGTTGTAGACATTTAAGGGGAGTTGCAAAGTCAAGCAACTCCTCTTAAAGAGGAGGGTTGCTATGTACCCTTCACACTGTTTTTCCCAATGAGGACCTTATTCAGAACCATGGTACATTATTGAAACTTAGAAAAATCCTTCTTGCTTCACAGGTGAAAAAAATGCAAGATCAGGAAGGTTGGTGACTTACCTAAGGGCCCCAAAGTGAGTAAGATAATCAGATTTCCTCAGGCAGGCGTGATCAGCCTATTGGGACCAGTGAAAGGTGGCTGGCAATACCAAGGCTTTGTTTAAATTCAGCTTCTCCCATGGATGAGCTGAGTGATTGATGTAGGTCAAGTTCCTCAAATATGAAAGATGGGATTAATAATAGTATTCACCCTGAAAGATCTTTCTGGGGGCTAGGAGGTGTACAAGATGTATGACACAATGTCTGTTATATATAACCGGAATCTTTTTCTTTTTTTGGTGGAATTGGGGTTTGAACTTGGGGCTTCGTGATTGCTAGGCAGGTGCTCTATTGCTTGAGTCATGCCTCCAGTCCATTTTGCTCTGGTTATTTTGGAGATAGGGTTTCACTTTTTTCCCAGGTAGGCCTGAGCAACAATATTCCTATTGTAGGCTTCCTAACACAGTTGGAGTGACAGGTGCTTGCCACCACACCCAGCTTTTTCGCATGGACATGGATTTTGCTAATTTTTTTTTTTTCTTGCCTGAGATGGTCTCAAAACTGCAATCCAATGATTTCAGCTTCCCAAGTGGCTAGGATTACAGGCATGAGCCACTGTGCCTGGCAACAGGATCCATTTTTACCAAAGTCTTCTCTGTTCCTACCACTGTTTTAGGTGCTTTATATATTAAGTAATTTCATTGTTACAACAAAACTAGGGCACATCATTGTTAATTGTTTTAACACTAAGGAAACTGAGGCACAGAAGTATCAGAAGGCTAGTAAGGGATAGGGCTAGGACTCAAAACCAGACTATCTGTGCTGGAGTTAGGTTCCCAGCTCCTAAGATCAAGGGTAATAAGCAGCTGTTGCAGTTGCTGTCCTAGTACCTGGCCTCACCTGGGCTCTCTGGCTTGCTGGGATGGCTTTTCTGAACCTCCCCCTTGTGGAACCTGAGCATAAACTAGGATCCATGAACAGAAGCAATGCCAGATCATTTGGTCTCAATAAGCCATTTGGTCAAATAAGCTATGCAGCTAAGCAGATATTGTGCTGACCTCACTAGACTTGTGGATCTTGAAGGGGTTCAGAAATCATTCAGTGTAAGGATCTCTATTTTCCCATCACTAGGCACTCTTTTCATTACCTCACTCCATATCTCCACCTCTTGAGACCCCTTTGCATCAAAAGATTTTCCCATCAAACAACCTGCATTAGCTAATTAGTTGATCTATGTTTCTACATCTAAAAAGGTATTCGAAGATATGTGCCATTACCAATTAAGAGACTGAGCGGTGAGGGAGAACCAACACTACCACACTGGGTTGGTAGACTGCAACGCAAAGCAAACAACAGTTGATGTTTTAATGAGACCATGCAGGCTTAGCAGGCAAGGCTAGGACTTCAATGTGACTTTTTAAACTACTGAAAGTATTTTGATGACTCCTAAGGGTTTAGGAATCCCCGGGACTTAATCCAGTCCCAAAAGATTCTAAACATTCCAGAAAATCCCCCATAAAATATAAGTGCCCTTTATTATATGCGCTTTATGTTGCCTTAAATCCCTTTTTTTGTATCTTAATCTCATTCTACCTTAAAGTTTGATATTTACATGGGAGTCTCTAAAATTTAAGGAAATCCAGTTGCATTAAAATATTTCTATGCACATATGGCACCCAGGTGCATAGTAAATGTAGAAATTGATATTTTAAAAATAGTGGCATGTAGTTTCTTTCTTGGTTATTCAAATCTCTGTCTACCTACCCTTATGGTTTTAGCCATTTTTCTACTCCCATCAGCCTTTGGTCTCTCTTACCATCTTCCTTTCCTTCTCTTGGGTATATAATCCAATAAACTTAATAATCATGTGTTTTGTTAGTCAAACTTCAGAAAAACAGCAACAGGAAAGATATGACAGTAAGAAAGAGCAACACAAAGAGTTATTTTTAAGAATTTAACTCAGTTGATTTTGGGGGTTGGTAAATCCAAATTTGCAAGACAGGGTGGACTGGCAAGCTGAAAATTCCAGCAAGAGTTGATGTTACAGACTTGAATGTGAAGGCAATCTGGAAACAGAATTCCTTCCTTTTGGGGGGACTTCAGTTTTTAGTTCTCCAACTTCAACTGATTAACAAAAATACCTCTACAGCAACATCTAGACTGATGTTTGACCAAACAACTGGACACCATAGCCAAGCCAAGCTGATAAAAAATTAACCATCCCATAACAAGTACTGTATTAAGCACTGGGTGGAAAGACAAATAGGACCTTTACCCTGAGGAACTCAGGTCAATAATCAAGTAGGGAAGTGAGGACAAGAAGAAACAATTTTGGTAAATGCCATTTTTAAGAGTGAATGTAAAGCTTGGGGACAATTTGAGCCAGGTTTTGCAGGCTGAGAAGTGCCACCTCAACCCTCCAGGAAAGGCAACCCAATGATGGAGAAGTGGAGGATGTACATTGGGTGGGCAACTGAGAATGGCTTGATGTGCTCATGATGGGGGTTGGTGTGAGGGTAGAGCAATTAGAGATGAGCAGGGAGGGGCTGAGGCCCAGAAGGTGAGGTACACAGCCCTGCCCACCTGTAGGTGTTTGTACTAGGGCTGGGTGTCAGGTCAGCCAGAGAGCAAGCAATGGAGACAACATGGAACTATCTAGTAAGAAAGGGTCTCAGAGGTAGCCCACCAGGAAGATTCTCATGTCCAGTCCTCTTGCAAGAGGTGTCTTGGGTACTGTTACAGGTCAAGGGACAAGCTAACACTCATAGTTTATACTGTTTGTTTGTTGAGACAGGGTCTTGCTATGTAGCTCTGGCTAGAACTGAATTTGAGATTCTCTTGCCTCACCCTCCTAGTGTTGGGATTATAAATATGCACTACCACCCCCACTGCTTTTAATCCATTTTTGTGTGAATCTTTTGCTCTTTTCCCAATGCCATTCTCTACTGAGTGGCCTTTGTGCTCCCCTCAGTCCATGAGCAATGCCCTGAAACGCTCAGTAGGACCTTCTGCTGAACCTCCCTACTCTTCTGCCTGTTACACTTCCCAAATAGCTCCTGTACTCCATCATTCCTCTAGGTGAGACAAAATAAAAATCTCACTGGAGAGGTTTAAACATAAATGTAATCAGACCATTTTTTACCTGGCTAATGAGCTGAGTCCTCTGAAGAGAACCCCAACCTGAAGAATAGGAACCTTGGCAAATTAAAGAGTCTGGGGGAAGGAACAGGTAGGAATTAATGAATATTTCTCTTTATATTACAACTTAACTGTACTCTGTGTGCATCTAAAAATAGACAAGCACCCTCCTACCATCTTGTGCTTCCTGAGAAAAAAATCTAAATTAATAGGAAGCCAAAGATAAAATTTTACTCCCTACATTCTTCTCCCTAAGCTTCTCCATTGTGGGCTAACATTATCCCCTTCACACTATTATCAGATGGGAAAAATATAACATCAAATGAGTGGTTGACTCCAACAGTGAAGGTATTCCAGTCCTGGATAAGGTAAAAGTAATGTGTATGATAATATATGAAATTAAACATTTTCCAAACATATTTATACTCCTTTAAAGTATTATAAAACCAGAGGAAAAAAGATGTAACATTCAAGGTGAGCTTTACAAATAAGCAGTGAAAAACAGGAAGCAGTTCAGGGAGCTGCATAACCTGATAGGTCATCGTGCCCACAGATAAGGATCCCAGCTCAGAGAAGTCATGTGCTTTCCTGAGATCACACAGCTTAGGCAAAGATATAGTTAAGAGAAAATTTCATTTTATTTGATTCCTAGTTTAGTAGTTACTCCTCTACATAATGTTCCTTTCTAGATTTTTGGTCATTGTTCATCTACTTTGGAAGTCTAATTAGCAATGTAATGGAAGTTTCTGCAATCCATACAGCAAAAAATTAATCTAACTTCATTCGATTTCTTTTGGTTTGTTTTGGTGGAAGGTACAAACAATTCGCCAGCAGTCACCATCTCATAGTCTGAAAGGAGTAGGGAATGAAAGAGATTTAGAACCCAGTGCTATGCCGTCAGTGCACAAGGGTGTGGTTGAGTTATTTTGGGTTTGAGGCATGTTTGTGGGATTTGGAGAGTGAACAGAGATAAGAAAGGAATTAAAAGAAACTGTTGCTTTCTGGGACCAGGAGAGTTCTAAGGTCAGACACAGCTACTGTATGGTGAACCTTGACCTGTTTCTCTTCTTGCAAAGCAAACACCATCGATCACTACTTTTATGAGAAAGAGAAGTTCTGTCTGAAAAAGGTACATGCTTACTTTGTTGAGCTGAATGATTCTGTGAAGGAATGTTGTAATGAATCACCAAAGAATGACTATACGTGAGCTGTGAAAACATCTGAGTTGTGCAGGAAACCTGCGTGTTTACAATATCGGTGCTGAAAGTGAATTTTACTTGGCCATTAACATAGCGGAAGCACAGAAGTAGGAACTGGAGTCTTGAATGTGGGTTTTCATAGTTCTTCCTTCTTGCCTAGTCACAGTGAGATTATGGCATCATTGGGTCACTCAGCTCTATTGAATGCTGAGTGCCCTAAATCCAGCATGGTTTCTTGGATGGGAGGAGAGGGGAAGGGACTCCATGGAAGAGGTAACTTATCAGCATTTCCAGTGGCTTTGAGATAATAGAAGAATTTGAGAGGAATTGAGGTACAGTCTCTGTGTTTGGTTTGCCTTTTGAATAATTACACTCGAATCCACCAAGTTAGAGTCAGTGATGGAGTTTGGGCCACTGCATTAAGCTCACGACCCATCCAAGGACTGAGCATTTAGCTTGGTTTCTAACCACAGAATTACACATCAGAGGAGCTGAGTTCTGATTCTGGCATGGCCTCTGGGTGGCACTGCCTCTAGAATGCTCCTGGAGGCTGGATGTTTGACTTTCACAAGCCTGCCTGCTGCACCATCCCCACTGGATGATGACGTGTCTGAACAGATTTTTCCTTTGTGTTAGTTCATGGCTTTACTTCTCATTCAGTCATCACAGGATTCATACTGGAGTCTGTTCTGCAGCTTATATGACCAGAATCAAACCCACCTCCAGGAGGGAGCAAATGTTCTGTGGAAGGGATGGAACTGACTTTTAGTGATGAGGTGCTCTGGTCACAGATATGGACTAGGGATAGTTTAAGAGACTGAACACTTTTTGTTTTATCAAGAACACCCTGAGAGGCCCCAGAAATCCCAAACAAGAAGGAAAATGACTAATATTTTGTCTCTAGCCAGGTATCTGTAAAGGTCAGGAGAGGCTATCTTCCAAGAGTTGGGGAGATAGGCTATCTTCTTGTCTAGTCACAGTGAGATCACAGCATCACTAAGCTCTGTTGAATGCTGAGTACCCTAAATTCAGCATGGTTTCTTGGGTAGGAGAGAAGGGGGGAGAGGGCTCTGTGGAAAAGATGACTTTTCAAGACTCTGGGGGACTCCCAGGTAGTTCTGTCTCCAGACTCAATCAATTAGCAATATTTGCTGAATACCTGGCCTGGGCAGAATAGTGCTCTGGATGCTGAGGAGAGTGATAAGGACCATAAAGGTTCCCTCAATCTGTATTGACACAGGACCAGTCCGTATAAATGCATGTCATCACCCTCAGCTACACAGAGAACCACACAAGCAGCCTGGGAGCTGGCAAGCAGCCCATGCAATTCCCTTAACCACTCTCTGCCCAGAGGTACAGCAATGGCTCCACCCAGCTGGGAAGCAACAGGGTTGGGACCAGATCCTCAAGCTGCTGGAGCAGAAAGGGCTCCTGTCCTGCTTGTGCTGCCTGCCTCTGCTTGTGAGCTATGGGAAGGGTTGAAGTGATAGAAATCAAGTAATCTGGCACTTGGGGTTTTAATCCCCTCTGTGATGTAATTGGTGCTTACAAATAGTCAAGACAGTCTATGGCTTTGCCTCTTTTTTCTGCCCACACACTGACAATTTTGTAGAATTAAGTTACAAAAAGAGTACCTTGCCCAGGAACTGGGCATGTGCCTTCCTGCCATGGTTCTGCCAGCATGTCTCCCACTCTTCATCCAGCTTCCAGCTTTTTCATTAAATCTATCTGCAGGGTGTTCTGGTTATAAGCTTGAGTATTGGGGCCAGATTGGTACCTTCCAGTTCCACCACTGCCCCTGCTGACTGTGTGACCTATGGCAAGTTCCTTCACCTCTCTTTTAGTTTTCTTGCCTGAACCATAAGCAATTACTGCTTCTTTCCAGACCCTCCTAAGTGGGCAGTGGTGGAGAAGTAGATCAAAGAGCCTTTTATGTCAACTGCAAACTAGTTTCTCTTTGTCTTGTTTTTGGGGTACCTAACTATAGGAAGAAGAGTGCAGGAACTTTGGTTATCAAGGAAGACAGTGTGAGTGATCAAAAGCCAAATTGAATCCAATGCCAATGAGACAGTGACTGGCTATGGCTGTGATGAAGATACCACATGGGATCTTTAGGGCCAGACCAGGAATAGTGTGGTCAATGAGGCATAAAACTTCAGGCAGTATCAGCTACAGTGGACTTAGTGTTTACCACAGTCACCACAGTACCTCATTTGGAAGACACTAAAATTAATGAACCCAAATCACTGCGGAGGGGACCCCAGCATCTGGATCTTAACTAGAGTCTCAGATGAGTTTTTTAGGCTTAGGTTTTAGAACACTAATGGGGTCCATCCCTCTCACTTACAAACAAGGACCAGCTCTTTCCTTTTCCTCTGCTTCTTTCCAGATGGAAATTTTTCAATGTAAAGAAGTGGTGTTTGATCCCAGCATTACTGTCTCTTCTAAGGCATCATAGAAAGTCTTTGGAAGCTAGAATGTGGAAAAGAAATGGCTAGGCCACAAGCAGAAGTAGATCTGGTTTCCTTTCTTATTGCCCACAGTCCTTTTAGTGCTGTTGTGAACATGATTTCAAGTACCACCAGGCCAGGAGGAAGGGAGTTCTCACATTATAAGCCCTGTGCTGCAAGTCAGAAGGGTCTTCCCATGGTTGTTCCCAGAAGCAGCTGTCCCCTCCCACCTCTGCCCAGCAGAGGCCCCATCTTTCATGACAGCACTTCTCTGAAGTCAAGGACTAAGAATGGGCTACAAATAAAAGAATCAGCCTCCTCTACAGCTGACTCACTCCAGTTACCCCAGGAGCAGCCAAACCCCTGTATAAGGCAGGGACAGCTTTATTTTGGGCCTGTATAAATTAGGAAATGTGTAGCACTAAATGGAAAAATGATGGTAGATTTATTTACAGAGCTGATAAACAAATTCTGTATTCTGTGTGCTCAGACCTTTAAATATTTACAACCAAGAACCTGCAGGAATAGAGACTTTTCTGATACAGTAGTGTGAACTTCAAAAAGCTCTTTGCTAAGCCTTTCTGTACATCCATTCCACACTCATTTTGTAAATAATAGCTAAAATTTCCTGGGTCACCTTAGTAAACATTATATTGTAACTCTGAATACTCTCAGGCGCCCAGGGGCCTGGGATATACTTTAACCCAAGGGTAGCCACCTAGAAAAGAGGTCTCCTTGCTCATTATAGTAGGTATAAGGGCTAAGCCTATTGCAATTTTACACTGAGAAATCACAGGGCCTTCTTGCTAACTCACTTCCTTCAAGGTAGCTGTTGGAGACTCCTTCAGGGAAGTACTTCCCTGAAGTACACATTCTTTGATGAGATATCCACATTCTTTTAGAAGAACTCAAGCCACTCCTAGGGAGTCCTGTCAAAACTTTAACTCCCAGTAAGATGCTCACTATAGTTAGGATGTTGAATTTTCCCCCAAAGGTCCTTGTGTTTAAGGCTTAGTCCCCAGATGCTGCTATTGGGAGGTAATGGACCCTTTGAGATGTGGGGCCTATGGGAGTTCCTTAGGTCATTGCAGATATGTTCTTAAAGGAGCTTAATCATGGGACCCTGGTCTCTTTTTCTTTCTCTCTATTGCTTCCTGGCCATGTGGAGGCCTGTTTTGCTCTGCCATGTGCTCCCACCATGACATGCTGTCTCACTATATTCCCAAGACAATGGGTCCAATCACTCATGAACTGAAAGCTCCAAAACTGTAAGCTAGAACAACCCTTCTCTCTTTGCAAGTTGATTATCTCAAGGATTTTGTTATGAGTGATGAAAAACTGACAAACACAAGGCTTCTTGGGTATTTTTGAGACTTTGGGGAGCTTAAGAACTTGACCTTGCCAGTTTACCCTAGAGAGGGGAGAAACTGACCTGGAACTAAATACTGCATTGTAACCTCTACAAGCCCCGTATGTGACAAACCCAGTACTCACCAATGGTAGTGGGTAGATCCCACCAGACAACCCCCTGTGACCAGGAAAACAGTCCTAGTAGTGTTATGTAGCTTATCTAATGTCCCACTGATGGGTAGCGCTAGGGTTTAAACACACATCTACCAAACCCCAAAGTCATACTACAGTAGTTAAGTGTTGGGGAGACCATCTTGAGTAATTGTGAAATAAATATTATGTTTTTAGATACTGAGGAAAGTTTTACTGAACACTGATCCTTTATATGTAAAGTGGGGTTAATAACATCCATTTGCAGAGTTGTGGTCCATATTGAATGAGATAAAACATGTGTGTTTCCAGCTCCCTGTATTGTTTCTGGAACACAGAAGGCTCACAACATGTGACAGCTGTGAATTTCACTGTTGTGGGAGAGTAGAAACAAAGTGGCAGCTTCACTGAAGAGTGTCCTGTGTTCTCTGTGACCCAACACAGGGGAAAAAAATCAATGAGTTTTGGGAATTGAAAGAAGTATTACAAGTTTTCACTCTCTCCCATTCAGATTTGACAAATCTCTAAACCAATGACTAATAGTGTAAGAGACTGAATAATGATGTATTCAAGACTGTTTGCAATAGGGAAGCAATTTATAGAATTGCAAATACAAACAATAAGGGGCACCATAAAAAGTCAAACTGCCAAGACCATCCTTCATTCAGCCTGTCATGAGCAGCTACTGTGTGCTGTCAACAACACCAACAGCCAATTTGTGCCCCTCTCAGCAGGGTATTTCTAGAACTGGAAGCTAAATTGAATACTTCATGGGCCATATACAGATCACAAACATTTCCATGATGACAAAGAAAGACCATCTTGGAGGCTCCGGACTAGTAGAGCATAGTAACATGGCTAAATAGATTTCAGCAGCAAAGGTTGCTTCCACTGTCAATCTTTCTTCAGATGTACAGTTATATTTATTAGTAAAGCTTTTGCATATATAATTTTATTGAAATTATAACATTTGATGTGAAATTACAGTGGGAGCTATTTTTCTGATAACATATCCAGATCCCCTTGTAGAGAACGTTATTTGAAAAGGAGAATGCTAACAGGTGTGATTATTCCTACTAATCAAAAAGTGAAAAAAAAAAGAGGGCCAGATGTGGTGATGCATGTCTGTAATCCCAGCTAGTAGAGAGGTAGAGGTAGGACGATCATAGTTCAAGACCAGCCCAGGCAAAATTAGTAGGAAATCCTACCTGTAAAACAAAAACTAAAGGACTGGGAGCATGGTTTAAGTGGTACAATCAGACCCTGAGTTCAAGTCTCAGTTACCATACACACATAGAAAAAAAATAGTTTTTATATCTTTTTTGTTCTTGATCCTCCTATGCTTATATAGTTGTTGGAGTTCTGAAGAAAGGAATATAAGAAAAAAATTGTTTTCACAGACTACCAGTGGCCAAATGTACCATTCAAACATAAAAGTTGTTTTATGAAGTGAATCAGTAAGTCCAGAAAAAAACTTCCTAATATTTGAGTGTTCTGCAAGCCAATGATTCTGGACTTCTGGAATTTATGAAACTTATTTTTTTAAGTTTGGAAATGTGGAGGCCAAGGAGAGGTTGACAGCATCTTGTTTTGCTAAAGAAGAGCATTTTAACAATCCCACTCTTCAGTATCATCCACAAAAGAAAGGACTTTTCCAAGAAAGAAAGAGAGAGAGAGAGAAAGGAAGGAAGGAAGGAAGAAAAGGAGGGAGGGAGAGAGGGAGGAAGGGAGGGAGGGAGGGGGAGAGAGAGAAAGAAAGAAAGAATGAAAGAAAGAAAGAACAAAAGAAAGAAAGAAAGAAAGAAAAAAACTAAATTTGCAGACGACATGATCCTATACCTTAAAGACCCAAAAAACTCTACTCAGAAGCTTCTAGACATCATCAATAGCTATAGCAAGGTAGCAGGATATAAAATCAACATAGAAAAATCATTAGCATTTCTATACACTAACAATGAGCAAACTGAAAAAGAATACATGAAAACAATTCCATTTACAATAGCCTCAAACAAAATCAAATACCTAGGTGTAAACCTAACAAAAGATGTGAAAGACCTCTACAAGGAAAGCTATACACTTCTGAAGAAAGAGATTGAGGAAGACTATAGAAAGTGGAGAGATCTCCCATGCTCATGGATTGCTAGAATCAACATAGTAAAAATGTCGATACTCCCTAAAGTAATCTACATTTTAATGCAGTTCCCATCAAAATTCCAATGACATTCATTAAAGAGATCGAAAAATCTACCGTGAAATTTATATGGAAACACAGGAAGCCACGAATAGCCAAGGCAATACTCAGTCAAAAGAACAATGCAGGAGGTATCACAATACCTGACTTCAAACTATATTACAAAGCAATAATGATAAAAACAGACATGAAGACCAGTGGAACAGAATAGAGGACCCAGATATGAAGCCACACAACTATAACCCACTTGTCTTTGACAAAGGAGCTAAAAATATACGATGGAGAAATAGCAGTCTCTTCAACAAAAACTGCTGGGAAAACTGGTTAGCAGTCTGCAAAAAACTGAAACTAGATCCATGTATATCACCCTATAGCAATATTAACTCAAAATGGATCAAGGATCTTAATATCAGACCACAAACTCTAAAGTTGATACAGGAAAGAGTAGGAAATACTCTGGAGTTAGTAGGTATAGGTAAGAACTTTCTCAATGAAACCCCAGCAGCACAGCAACTAAGAGATAGCATAGATAAATGGGACCTCATAAAACTAAAAAGCTTCTGTTCATCAAAAGAAATGGTCTCTAAACTGAAGAGAACACCCACAGAGTGGGAGAAAATATTTGCCAGCTATACATCAGACAAAGGACTGATAACCAGAATATATAGGGAACTTAAAAAACTAAATTCTCCCAAAACTAATGAACCAATAAAGAAATGGGCAAGTGAACCAAACAGAACTTTTTCAAAAGAAGAAATTCAAATGGCCAAAAAAACACATGAAAAAATGCTCACCATCTCTAGCAATAAAGGAAATGCAAATTAAAACCACACTAAGATTCCACTTCACCCCTGTTAGAATAGCCATCATTAGCAACACCACCAACAACAGGTGTTGGCAAGGATGCGGGGAAAAGGAACCCTCTTACACTGTTGGTGGGAATGTAAACTAGTACAACCACTCTGGAAAAAAATTTGGAGGCTACTTAAAAAGCTAGACATTGATCTACCATTTGATCCAGCAATACCACTCTTGGGGATATACCCAAAAGACTGTGACACAGGTTACTCCAGAGGCACCTGCACACCCATGTTTATTGCGGCACTATTCACAATAACCAAGTTATGGAAACAGCTAAGATGCCCCACCACTGACGAATGGATTAAGAAAATGTGGTATCTATACACAATGGAATTTTATGCAGCCATGAAGAAGAACGAAATGTTATCATTTGCTGGTAAATGGATGGAGTTGGAGAACATCATTCTGAGTGAGGTTAGCCTGGCCCAAAAGACCAAAAATCGTATGTTCTCCCTCATATGTGGACATTAGATCAAGGGCAAACACAACAATGGGATTGTACTTTGAGCACATGATAAAAGCGAGAGCACACAAGGGAGGGGTGAGGATAGGTAAGACACCTAAAAAACTAGCTAGCATTTGTTGCCCTTAACGCAGAGAAACTAAAGCAGATACCTTAAAAGCAACTGAGGCCAATAGGAAAAAGGGACCAGGAACTAGAGAAAAGGTGAGATCAAAAAGAATTAACCTAGAAGGTAACACACATGCACAGGAAATCAATGTGAGTCAATGCCCTGTATAGCTATCCTTATCTCAACCAGCAAAAACCCTTGTTCCCTCCTATTATTGCTTATACTCTCTCTACAACAAAATTAGAAATAAGGGGAAAATAGTTTCTGCTGGGTATTGAGGGGGTAGGGGGAGAGGGAGGGGGCGGAGTGGGTGGTAAGGGAGGGGGTGGGGGCAGGGGGGAGAAATGACCCAAGCCTTGTATGCACATATGAATAATAAAAGAAAAAAATAATAAAAAAAAAGAAAGAAAAACTAAGAATAAAATAGCCTCCTCTCCAGGAAAGGGTAATAGGTAAACTTAATGCTGTGGCATATTCCAGCTAGGTTGTGGGCATTATCTATATATTATCCTTCCATGATGTACCCCTGGACACCATTTCCATTCCTGTGCTTTTAGGGAACCGTGTGACTAGTTCTCACCAATGGCATGACACCCCCTGGGTTGGGTGGCTATGAACATGTGTGCCCTTTCTACCTCCTTTCTCATGTCCTAGAAGATGGCAGAACCCTGAATGGAAGAAGCTCAGGATCCAGAATGACCAGTAGAGCAGTCCTCACTGCCACAGACTTTGACAGGACTGTTAAACAAACCTTTATTTTGTTAAGTCACTAAGATTTGGGACTTGTTTCTTAGAGATGTATTATAATTAACTGACAAACATAAATTCATAAATACATACACATTCATAAATATATATATATATTCATAAGTATATACACATTGACTTATGATTAAGTCATATGCATCAATTTTTCTCACTTTTCTTGTGAACCAGTGAAAAATTCATCACAGACAAACTTAGGAGCCAGTCCTGTCTATTCTACCTGGATTTAGAAGTTCAGAAGCCAGAAGAGTAGAAGTTAGTGAATTCAACTATCATGAATCTTGACTGTGTTTATCTTTTTTATTTATTTTTTGGTTTTGTGAGACATAGTCCTGATCACCATGTATTCCAGGCTGATCTCAGACTCAAGATCTTCCTGCCTCTACCTCCTGACTATTAGGATTGTTGGTGTGTGCTACCATGCCTACCTAGTTTTTCTTTTTAAGGACTCTAGAACAAAATCTAGCTTTTACTGAAAGTTGAAAGGCCTATTTATAGGGGATCTCAAGATATCACATCTGCTAATTGGTGCAGAAGAGTCATTTCTACTTGATTTATACCACACTGTCCAATTTGATGTTAATCTAACAGAATTCTGCTGTTTTATTTAAGGTCAAGTGAATTTTCTGGTTCAAGTGCAGTACTTAAAGCAAAATTGCCAAGTGGTCCTGGGAAAATTCACATTAAAAAATAGATGATCCAGAATATAATATTTTGAAGATCTGATGGGGAAGGAAACAGATATCATTGGTTTAGAAAATAGCTCCTAATAATACATAAATGCAGATATTGACATAGATTAACATAAAGAAAAAAGGTAGATGATAGACAGTAATGAAAATAAAAACCTGTCAAATAGCTTCAAGTCAAAGATAATATAATTTAAAAGGAGATAGAGAGCAATTGGAAAATGGGACTTACAGTGCCTAAATGTCAACGTTCCAGAGTCAAAGATTGACTCTGAAGGTGTTAATGACAGGTAACAAGAAGATTGCGATCCTCATGTGTCTTATCAGGTTAACGAATCAACAATACAATAGCAGTATTTTCAGTTTTTCAATTACTTTTCAGTAATGGGACCATAGATGCATTGTAAAATCATTTTGAAATCAGTCTTTTTGTGTGCATGGTCATACATTGTCCACTATCTAGAAAGTCCACAGCACTTTCAGGGAGAGAGACGCTATGGGGCCTCAGAGCAGGTTTATGATATACACACAATCAGTCTTATTACATTAAAAGACACATCTCAGACAGGTGTAGTGATGCATGTCTGTAATCCCAGCTACTTCAGAGGAGGAGACAGGAGAATCATGAGTTTGAGGCCAGCCTGGACAAAGTTAGAAATCCTATCTCAAAAACACACACAAAAAAAGTGAGTGGGCTAGGAGTGTGGTTCAAGTGGTAGGCTTGCATGATCAAGGCGCTGAGTTCATTCCCCAGCACCGTCAAAAAAAAGTGATACTTTTCAGTTTTTGGTCAAAGACTACCATTAGTCAACTAGTTATTCACTTGATAATCTCCCTTAGTGCTATATATGGACATTCAGTATTTCTTCACTGACTTAGTCATTGATTGAATGACTCTCTTAATGTGTAAGATTTTTGGTTGAATGATTATGGCTGTTGCCACAAACTGAAGCCACCTTTGGGCATGAAGTAGCTGTGGGATGAACCCACACTCTACTTGGAACCAAACTTCTTTCTCTCTTTCTTTCTTTTCCTCCCTCCCTCCCTCTCTCTCTCCCTTCTTTCCTTCCTCCCTCCCTTCCTCCATCCCTTCCTCCCTTCCTTCCTTTCTTTTTCTCTCTTCCTTCCTTCTTTCCTCCCTCCCTCCCTATCATCTCTCTCTCTCGGTTACTTAATGGTATGAAAGTGATACATTGTCTTAGGGGTCTTTGAGGATAAGTAAGATAATGCATGAATAGTATGATTATGCATTATTGTTGTTTAAAGAGAGATATATATAGCCTGAAAAAATAACGTCAAATAAAGATTTCCAAATTTGGATTTATGGATGTTAACTGGAATAAGTTTTTGTCTTCATAAAGAAAGTGGTTCTAATTTGCTGCATTAATCTTGAAATGCAAGTTAAAAACTCAGTCACACTATTATAACTGGAAAAGTTCTTAGATGGGTGACAATTTGACAAAGACCTTTGCAATTTCTAGCATTTTCTTTACCATTCACAAAGTACAGGAATGCTATTCAGACTGAAATGAGCAGGGGGTGGAGATTTAACGTGGAAAGTACCATGACAAACATCTGAAGTTTCTTTCGGATTAGTCTCTGATTAAAGAATGGAAAATATTTTTGCAATGAAAATTCTTGTCATGAGGCCAAACACCTTTGTTGGATTAGCTTCCCCTTGGGAGAGTTGGAGCTCCCTCTTGTCCAGGCACCTCATCTCTTTGGGAACTGACACCCGTCTGGAACTAGTAATCTCAGTAGGAATCTTTCTGAGCTCTGGATTTCTAAGAATTACAATTTGAAAACTAGATTGGTATAGGATTAAACCACCCAGAAACAGATAAGTATCTAAGTGACTTCATAAAATATGTTTAAATGTATATTTTAAAAATATGATTTCATGTTTAATTATAAAAGAATCATTTTGTGAGCATTTCTGCAAAAATCTGCTTATAAAGCTAGGCATCATAGCTTATGCCTGTAATCTCAGCTACTAGGGAGGTGGAGACTGGGAAGATCACATTTTTAGGCCAGCCCAGACAAAAAGTTAGCAAGACCCCATCTCAACCAACAAACTGTGCATGGAAGCATGCACCTGTGACCCCAGCTATGCAAGTAGGCATAGGTAGGAGGTTCATGGTCCCAGGTCAGCTTCCAGGAAAAAAAATCAAGATCTCTCTGAAAAATAATTAAAGAAAAAAGGGTGGTGGGGCTCACGTGATAGAGCGCCTGCCTAGCAAATGTGAGACCTTGAGCTCAAGCCCCAGTAACTGCCTCAAAAAGGGAAGAAAAAGAAATATATGTGTGTGTGTGTGTGTGTTTTGTATTAAAATGTTTACAAAAGTGTAACATATTCTGTATATGTCTTTAAAAATACATCTATTTGTAGAAAATGAAGAAAAGCATAATCATACTTCATTGCCCATAATCATACTTCATTTAAGCCTATGTTTTAGGTCTTTTTTCTTGTACCTACATTCATGCATTAAATATGTAATACACTCTTTTAACAAGCTCATATTATAAACTGCTAGGAACTGGCTTTCTAATGTATGGACCATGAGAATTCCCCCATGTCATTACTGTGCTCCTTCAGCATGATGGTAAGTGACTACAGACTACTCCTTTACAGGGAGTTTTGCTGCGACCAATCCCAAGAGTTCAGGGAGGCATTTAATGGATCACACTTGGTCCATACTTCCTGGCCCACTCTGCACTCTCCAGGACATGTGTTCTGGGGAGGGCATCCCATGGAAGCCTGACATGTTCTGCTGTCCTCACTCCATTGCTCCTGTGCTGACCACCAAATGCATGAGCAGCAGTAAACTCTCCCAGCTGAGGGTCTTCACAATCCTATGCGATCCCTTCAAAGGAGAGCAGGGAAGCTGCTTTGGGTTTGGTCATCCTGCATATAAAGGGAAGCAGCTTGACCAAGAGTTAACACTATAGGTTATGGGGTCAGGTTGACTGGATTTGACCCATTGCCCCACTGCACACCAGCCACAAGACCTTAGCCAGTTCCTCAGCCTCTCTAGATGAGACAAGATTATAAGATTGCCTACTTTATAAGATTATTGTGGATTTCTTATAAGTCTATGCAAAGCACTTTCAAAGGCTTGGCAAAGAAGAGCTCAGTAAATGTGAGCTGTGATCATTGTTACTTCTGTTCCTGAGAGGGTATAGGAAATTTCATGGGAGAACAGGTGGGATAAGGTCCTGAGAAGAATCACAAGAAGAAACTGAATCTCAGAAGGATCCTGGTGTTGCTGGTGTGAGCAGCAGTTATGTGATGAGTTTTATGTGTCTACTAGGACAGGCAGTGTTACCAAGGTATTTAGTCAAACAAATATCTTGTTTGTGTGTTTCTTAGATAATTAACATTGGCATCGTACCCTTTGAGAAAAGTAGATTACCCTGTGTGATATAGGCTTCATCCTACCAGGAAAGCTAACAAAGAGGAAAAAAGACTAAAGTCCCCCAAGGGGAATAAATTCTGCAGCAAACTAACTCTGAACTTGAGCAGCAGTATCACCTTGTCCTCTGTCTCCCGCCTGTCTGCCTGTCCATCTTGTCTGCCTGTCCAGCCTGTCTGGACTGATATTGGACTTACCAGCCCCTACAACTACTGAAGCCAAATCCTGAAAATAAATCTCAATGTCAGATAGACAGATAGATTGGAATACATTTTTATCTTCACAAAGTAAGTAGCTCTCATTTGTTGCATTAGGCTTGGAATGCTAGTTTAAAATTCAAACTATTAAAACTGAAGGAATTCATAAAATGGGTGACAATTTGACAAAACATTTACAGTTTCTACCCTTTAGTATTTTGAAGCACAGGAATGGTATTCAGTCTGAAATGAGCAGGGGGTGAAGATTTAACACGAAAAGTAACATGACAGACATCTGAAGTTTCTTTCAGATTAGTAGATAGCTAGATAGAGTTCCTATTAGTTCTGATTTTCTGGAAACTGGTGACTGATATAGGTTACCATATAAAGTACAGAAAAAAGAGAGGTAAAATGGAATCAATGTCCAGACAATGTCAATGAGGGGTGGAAGGAGGATAAGGGAGAGAAAAGGATTACTGGATATATTTTGTAGAGGTTCTATGCCTTATTTATCTTTGTAGCTTTAATGCAATTCCTGGTGCTTAAGTAGCAAATGAGAGAAAAGAGAAGGAAGAGCTTATAGATAGGAGAAAGGAAGTGGGTGAGGGAAGGAATTCCCAATAGGGACTTGAGGCAAGACTTTACTCTGGTTGTCATTTTTTTTAATGCTTAAAATAATGCCTGGAGTAGTCCCTTCTAATATACATTAAAATCAAGAAACAAGCAGGAGATCTTACTATTTTCCCCAAAGCTTTTGCTTCACCAGACACCTCTCTCCTCTCTATCACTTGGAGGTCTAGCCCACCCACATATCTTCTTTTTAAATTCTTTAGTCTGGACTCCATGTCAGCATAGCCATAATGGCCTACTTTGATTATGGATTGGTTAGCGAGATAGGTCTTGGAAGATAAATGCCTAGGTAACTCCATCCTGACCACCAGGACTACCCCAGTGGTTTCAAATGGATTCACACAATGCTTTCTGTTCCTGGTCTGTACTACAGTCACCCACTATACAGCCACATTCCTGCCTAAGAGACTGGGCTGTGTCCCTGGAAAAACATAGCCCCCCTCCCCACACACACATACACACAAAACAATCCCTGGAAGTTCTTCTGGAATGAAAGTGGAAACAAAAAGTGATAGGTTAGCAATTTATTGTGTTAGTTTTGTTCATCCTCAGAACTCTAGACAGGATTTCTCTTATGGTGAAATTGCAGGTGTCGGGGGAGATCTTGATGCTCAAAGATATCCTTCCCACTTTCTGTCAGGGAGCCAATCTTTTAGCTATGATGTAACCTGTATTAAAGCAACTAACATCCCTTGGATAAAAAGAATACTTTTGGACCAAATCAGGAATGTCTTAGTGTGAGATTTTCATAATAAAGGGAATGAAGAGAAGAAAAGCATTAAAATCAGAGAGGAAACTTCATGTATTTTATGATTTGGCCTAGGACCTCACTGACTCACTCATGCATGCAATTTAATCAAGTACTTACTGAGTCTATAATATATAAGCCACTGAAACATATATCACTAGGGGTAATGGTACAAATATGTAAAAAGAACTTTTAACCCAACTTTCATGTTGACAAACGCAGCTCTGTAGATTTCCCTAAACAACTTAGTACTTTGAAATGTGTCTCTATGCTTCTTTTCCTCTCTCCCACTTTTCCTTCCTCATTTCCTAGAATCACTGCAGACCTACCTCTTTGGTAGTTCTGGTTAATGTTTGTATAGAACCTACTCTTAATTGTTAATTTCCACTCCAATTTAAACTCTCCTGACCTAGGTTCCCATTCTGTATCACTTGGATACCATTGTGGAAAATAACCATCATAAACAACTTCCTTTTTAAGGGATTTAGTAGACAATGTGGTTGACTCTCCAATATTCAATTCCCTCTGATTGTAGAGAGGATTCTGAATGTATGCAGCATGTGATGCTGAAACTAGAAAGTTCTGGGAAATGCAGTTTTACCCCAAACCGTATTTCTCAGATGGAGTTTTGAGGAATAAGTTTCAGGAGACATAAATAGGTATACATTAAAAATATTATTTTAAAATGTATTGAAATACATTTTAATAAGATGAGTATGCAAAATACGACATGATATATCCTCCCTCAGTAATCTCCCTCTTCCTAAATTAATATGCTAAAGGCTTAATATCCCACAGTGAAGAAACTCAGTGAATTTGGTTTAGCTTCATAGTAATTCCAAATAGTAATTTTTCCCCTATGAAATCATGGTGTGAGCTTAGAAAATGCATGACTGCACCAATGAAGTTAGGAAAAGATATGGAAATGGTGGGGATTGCAGATGATGCTAAGCAGCAGAGAGAAGCAACATCTTGTACTGGAAAGATTCGTTAAGAGGAGAGAAAGAAGTTCAGACCAATTGCCTGGCACCTCCAAGGCCATATAGCTACATCTCCCAGCAACCTTCCTCATCTCTAGTCAACTTGTCCTTCCTCTGGCAAGTTTTTTCCAATCCTTTCGGGTTGCTCCTTTCCCAGTGTCCACTTCTCACTCAAAGAGGATTCCATCAAGACCTCCTCCCAAACACACTGCCTCCCGTCTCAGGCCACTTATCTCTTTGTCTCCATATGCTGGTACCAGCTGTGGTTTCACTTTTGCTTATGAGGGGGAAAGGAGGCCTCATTTTCCTGATTGCTTTGCTTAGTTCCCTCAATACATTGTCATGTTATCCACAGAACAAGTCTATGCTTTGTTGCAAAGATTCCACAAATACAGACCTCTAGCTTCATTTTAAGATATATATACCTTGACTATTTTAAAAAGAAACTATGATAATAAACACATACTCTAATTTGATGTGCACCAGATTTTAGCGTACTAGAGACCATCATTATAGTGGTTTTACTGCAGAGTTAGCTTAGTTTATTTCAGACCTGGAAATAGTATTTCTCTTGATGTCTCTGTGTATATAACTGAATGTATTTGAAGTGTCTTTGAACAGAGTTTGTAGCTCTGTCCTGATCTGTTCTATGAGTTCAGGTTTGTGCATGTCCCCTAAGGTAAATTAATGCAACGGTGTACCCTCCATTAACACAGGAGTGACCACGTTCCATTATATGCTGGGCAGGACTTGGATGCAACTGTTCAACTTTTACTCACTTTTGGGATGAAAAACCAGTTGCATAACAAGCAGATATGCAATGCATTGCATTGTGATGGTATCTTCATATAGTCCTTTTAGTGAATTGTTTTCTGTTTCTCTTGCCTTCATATTTATAAGTGTTAGACACATATATACATGTGTGTGAAAGTGTATGTTTATATTTACATGTATCTTCCCCCTTGGAGGGTGAAATAATTATGATTATAACAAAAAATGAGTAAGATAAAAAATGACAGGTCTGACCAGAGTGAAGTATCTGTCCAGAAAAATGAAAGGTATGTGTGGAAAACACTCTAATAAAGTCTTAAGAACACAAACACTTTTTTGTCATTGAGGCTCACCTTTAATGGTTCTAAAAGTTACTGGATATAGTTCATACAGTAAAAATTTGCAAGATAGTTCAATGATGCATGCCAAGTTGCAATGGTATTTTGAAAGAGAATATAGTAAGAATAAAAGGTCCACTGGCACCTCACAGTGTGTTTTGAGATTACTGTTCCTAGAAAATAGAATCCAAACTAAAATTCATATGCAGCAGCATTCAAAATTGATGCACTTTCAGGAGAAACTTTGTGAAATGTTCTGTTATAAACAATGCTATGCAAATTCAACTATTGTCATTATCTGACCAAAGTCCAATTGGGGAATATAAGAATTATTTCCCAAGGTGCTTAATGAGTTAACTCAAAAGCTAAGATTTTGTGAAAACTTTATAGTGCCAGTGGGTGATACTCTGCTTTGCTTGCTTTTGTATTATAAATTCATGCAGACAAAAGTGAGAAAAATTTATTACTTTTTATTACTTTATAAAAACTCTTGACATGTGCACAACAGAAGATGACATTTTTAGGTGTTTAGATCAGTTTTTAGCACACCAAAAATAAATTGGCAAAAATAAAAGCTAGCAGTACAGACAGCTTGAAAAATGGCAAGGAAAAAACTCAGAAGGAAGGCTTCATATCAAAACCATTACCAAAGTGAGTTCAAATAGTTACTGCAGTTAAGTGGGTATGCAATAGTTGACTATAAGATGACAACATCTCTCAAAACCGTGTTGCAAATTGTCCTCAAATTAGCAATTTTATGAAGGAATGGTATTTACATTACAAACTGTAATGTTACATACGAATGATATGAATAGTGAATTCTAGAATTTATTCTTTCACACCAAGGCCAATGCCAAATGCAATAAGAAATAACTAGTTTTAATTTATTTGTTTGTGATAATTATTGTTGGTAAAGAAAAACGACTACCAAACTATCCCTTAATTATAATAAGTTGGACCACTGAAGCTTTACATATTAAGAATTGCTTATTATATATAATTTTATTCTATATTATAAAATTTAGAATATAGAAAAACTTAATTTCTTATAGCAGTATAGGTTTCCAAAAAATTGAACAGAGTTACATGTATCCCTCTCTCATCTTCAATTTCCCCTCATTACCATCTTGCATTAGAACTAATGAATCAAGATTGATGCACTATTACTAAATAAAATCTATAGCTCACCTTAGAGTTCACTCCATGTGTGTTCTATAGATTCTGACAAATGTATATTGCCATATATTGCCATGTATTCCCAGTATAGTGTTATACAGAATAGTGCCACTGCCTGAAGGACCACTATAATTTTGATAAGCTAATAGAACCCAGTTAGAAAAATCAGAATCCACACTCACTTGCTCACAATGGCAGAAAATGTACCAGCAATGAAAATGCAGTGCATTTCGGTTCCATGCAACACATCTTACCCAAAACACTTCACAACCCACTTTGATCCTGAGAATGCAGGAGAAAAGGGGATAGAAAGTGTCAAAGAGAAGGAATGGTGTGACACAGAGCATCAGAAACCAGTGTACTAGCTTCCAATTTGCCACTCACTGATTGGGTCATCTTTCTGCCTCTATGGCTGGTTCTTGCTTGACAAAACAAAAATGAGGAGTCCATGATTGCAAAGTCACTTCCAGTTCCAGCTAAGAGAAGGCACAGATAATTATAACCAGGGCTAGTACATGCTTAGTAAATTAGTAAACATTTCCTTTTTCAAAATACTGATTGCCTTTAGAGATTTTAGATATTTCATTAATTTTTTTGAAAGGACAATATAGAAATTTAGAAAACATCAATATAGAGATTTATATTTTGGATTTTTACCAATCTAGGCAGTAAATAACATGCTTAGAGTATGGCTAAAACCAAAAAAAAAAAAAAAAGATAATACAGATTCTTTCTACATAAGAATCTGTAAATACAATTCTCTTTTCTCACAATGGAATGAAAGCTTGCTAATAATTGTGTGAATGTTCCCAGAAAGGGACCTTTCTTTGGGAACCTATTTTTCTTTGTCTTTATTTACACAGAACCATTCTAAAGTTGGTCAGTGGTAAGGAAAAGAAAAGCAGGAGGGAAGTTTAGGTTATAAGTGCCTGTGGATTCATTCTGAAAGCCTGGGTTCTGTATTGAAAGCATTTCTAAAAGCCCTTCACTTGGAAAGATTTTATCCGAAGGATCTTTGAATATACACTATTAATAATATCTAGCATTTAGGTTAAGCCTGATTATACTAGGCACTTTACATGGATTATAACCTATCCACTCATCCATCTTATAAGTAGATACTATTATTATCTCCATTTTGCAGAATTGGAAAGTAAAGTACAAAGAAGTTAAATAGCTTGTCCAAGGTCTCCCCATGGTGGTTAAACTGGGACCCATGCCCAGGCAGGCTGACTCCTGATCCTGAGTTCTTAACCACTAAACTATACTGCTACAAATTACATATTTATATTTATTTATATACACTTATTTATTTAATGAGGAAGGAAAGAAAGTTTTGTATAATGATGTATCTAAAATGGGAACAGAGACAAGTAGCCAAATAAAAATGGTTTGAAAAGACTTGTCCTGCATTTAGAAATGCATAAATTCCAGGCTTGGCTGTTTTTAAATTGGAGTACATTACTGCTCAGATTTATGTTGCAATTAGGAGACTTTGGCTACTGCTACTGCTGTGAATAATGAAGTCCTTTATCTCTGACCTAGAAGTTTGTGTCTTTTGCCAGTATTCATGCACTGTAGGAGGATGACTTGCTAGTTTGCAAGGGTAAAAGTTTCAGACCCTTAGCAGTTCTTAGCAGTTCTAGATTTTTAAGTTCTGAAAATATTGTCACTGTTAACTACATGTCATACCTAGATGAATAACACTTACAAATGAATCTGTGAATCAAGATAAGTGAAAGAATCACCTTTTACTGAGAACCTTCCAGAGGTTCTCACACTTGCAGTCTCACAATGTCTCTGTGTAGCATAGAATATTATACCAAATTTGCAAATGAAGAAACCAAGGCTTAGAGACAGTAAGTATTTTTCTCAATATTGTACAACAAGTAAAGGTTGGGACAAGATCTGAAACCAGTCCAATGTTCTTTATGCTACCGTTGACACTTGAAACAATTTAACTACACAAATATTAATTTTCAAACCAAATTTAAAGGCCATTGGGGAAGGAAAAACGATAGCTTAAAGAGGAAATGTTTTGAGCAAGAAGGAAGGGTGGAAGCACAGCAAGAATAAAGTTAAAGGAAATAGAAAGAGGAGGGAGAGAAAGAATGGGAAAATATGTTCAAATACACTTACAGGGAAGATGGAAGCCTCTCTAACAAGGATTAGGAGCAGAACAGGGTTGTGGAACTGTGCTAAACGAACTTGGTGTAGACCCATGAAAAAGTTTCAAATATAGCATGAAGCACACAGTTTAGAAAGAGCCAAATAGCCAACCCAAATAAAGTGACAATCCAATAGTCAAGTAGCAAGAGTGCAAGGAAATGGAGCAGTCATCAGAGACAGAGTCCCCTAGAAGGATGAAAAAGAAGGGGATATAGGGAGAGAGCACAGTAGTTTGAAAGCTTGGGCAGGAGATATTCCTTAACACTCTGCAATATTGTGGTGGAAATGGTCTTTGGTCATTGAGGAGTGAATGTTTGTTTTTGAATGTCAATATCCATGCTTTTATACAGAAGAGAACCTTAAGGATACTGGTCTGATTTAGACCAAGTGATGTAACCAACAGCTTTGGTGGGTATTCAGGGAAGGAATTTTGTGGGTTGCTAGTTTACAAGCTGAAATGTTCACAATCAGCTACCAAAGGTACTTAACAGTAACTTTTTATTTTTATTTATTTTTTTAATTTTTAATTTTATTTGGGTTTTTGGCGGTTATGGGTTTTGAACTCAGGGCTTCACACTTGCTAGGAAGGTGCTCTACCTCTTGAGCCAAACCCCTATCTCTTTTTACCTCTTTCTTTTTCCAGTAGGGTCTCACTTTTATGCCTGGGCCAGCCTGGACTAAGATCCTTTTAATTCTGTTTCCTGTGTAGATGGTATGACAGACACACACCACCATACCCAGCTTTTTATTGGTTGACACAGAGTCTCGCAAACTTTTTTGCTTGGGGTGAACTTGAACCATAATCCTCCCTATCTCTACTTCCTGAGTAGCTAGGATTATAAGTGTGAACCACTGTGCCTGGCTTGCAGTGACTTTTTGTTTTCTGTTTTTATCTTTATTTCCTTTCAGTTTTACTTTGACCAACACAGAACCTTGAAAGTAATAAAAGTTGAAGTTTGGGGGCCACTTTTTTGGTAGTATGTCTGTTTTAGCACATATGCTTAGTATTTTTTAGCAATCATCCTTTGTAAGCATCACCCACTGCATTTTGTTTTGTTTGGATTTGTACTTACTCAGTGATAGGCAGATATTCACAAATGACAATGGTGACATCCTGGTTAGCCCTCATTTATTTTATTTCTTAGAAGAGCATGCTTGAAATAATTTGATGTAATTTTTACTTTTTTAAGGGGCTGAAAAGAATGATGAATGGGTCCCCTGTTCTGATGTGTCATTCTATTTCCTACAAGGGAAAAAACCTGACAGACAGCTGCTAATCTCTGTTTTCATGAGCCCACTCTTCCCCCGATAAGCTCGGTCACTGTCATAGGGACCACGTACCATGGAGATGAAGCACAATTTGATGTTATTCATTAGGGTTCAGTCCTCATTAGTAACTTCTTTATCAAATAATCACTAGGCTCTGCAGCAACAAGGAACAAGAGATCACTTCATACCAAGTACAAAGATAGATGTCTCCTGTGGCCCTGGATTCCAACTCTTAACATCTGTGATCTCCCCGTCTCCACAGCAACATAAAGTAAATAATAAAAGTAGTCCAAATCCAGGAAAGGCACAGCAGGAAATGTCTATGCTAAAGGAAAACAAGCACTTAGCACACACACATACCAGCAAGAGGACCTATGTGAAACTGAAGAGTTGATCAATAGGAAAAGGATAGTGAGTGGAGAAGGTAAAGTCTGAACTCAAACAGACAAAAAATGTCAGATTATTTGAAGAAGTGTTGTCTGCATTCAGTAGGAGTCCTGAAGGGAACATTGCTTTTTATATTCATGGGCTTGTACAGTATGTATTTTACATTTTGTACAAATGTGTTTCAAATTACAAGCTTGTTATGTTACACTAGGCTTAAAGGGAACCATAGATTATAAAAGTAATGGTATCAAACAAACTTTGATACCATAACTTCTTAGCAGAGCTGTGATCTGCCAAACAGACCATCTGGTTCTGCTCCCCACCTGCAGCCTGACAGTGGGGGCTGGTCCCAGTGTCACTCACAAGCCACTGGTACATTCAGGAGGTTCTGTGCCCTCTCATATGCATCCCACATCATTGGGGTGAGAGCAGCAAAGAAGCTTTCTGGAGAGAAGAATGTGTCCTCAGGGATAAAAGAAAAATCCTGGGGATAGGATAGTTTCAAGAATGGGGTTTTGAGATACTTTACTTTTCTGATTAACTGACTTTGGACTTTTCAACTCACTGACCCTAGAAGAGAGAGAAAGAGAGAGAGAGAGAGAGAGAGAGAGAGAGAAAGGACAGGAGACCAGGGAGAGAGAAAGGGAGATGGAGAGGGGGAAGGGAGAAAGAGAAGAAGAAGGAGGAGAGGAGGGAAAGGCTCCATGACTTAAGCATCCTGTCTGCCCTGGAATTTTGAAAGTTTATGACTTGAGCACAAAGCACTATTTTGTTTCAGCCTTTGTGGATAAAGAACTTAGAATTTCTGGGTTTGATGTTCTACTGTAGTGAAAGCTGTGCATTGAATATAACCAGATGGCAGTGTGTGTGTGTGTGTGTGTGTGTGCACGCACATGCATGTGGGCACATATGTCTTTGTGTGTGGTGAGAGGAGGGTGGCTTAGGGGAAAGACTGAAGGATCTAGGGCTGACTCCAGTTGTGTGACCTTGGACAAGTTACTGACCTTTCTTGGCTATAGCGTCTCCATTCCCATCAAAGGGGACCATGGTATTCACCTTGCAACAGCTTTCAGTGGGTTTCCTTATGTCATCTTCATACAAAGACAAAATGCATTTCCATACTATTCACCCCCTCCTTCATCACCCCCAGACAGCCCCACAATTAGTGAAAGAATAAAATTCAAAAAGGGAATAGATGGACACAAGAGAACTAGGAAAGTATAAAAAAAATGTTTAACTCAGCAAAACCTGACAAGGAATAATGGCAAAATAAAAGAACAAGCCACATTAGAATCAATCTGGGAACAAAACAACAGAAGCACCAGAAAAAGTAACTACCTCTCAATCAATACCCTACATGTAAATGGGCTTAACTCTCCAATCAAAAGACACAGGTTGCTTGATTGGATTAAAAAGCAGGGTCCAACAATTTGTTGTCAACAAGAAACACACTTTACAACCAAAGACACATGCAGACTAAAAGTGAAAGTATGGAAAAATATGTATCGAGCAAGTAGAAGCCAAAAGCAAACAGGAGTAGCTATATTCACATCAGACAAAGCAGATTTTAAGCAAAATTAGAAGAGATTTTTTTAAAGAGCACTAAATATTAATAAAGGGAACAATTCATCAAGAAATTAACTTTGAGACTGAATTTCCAAAGGATGATTGAGCCAGCTGCTTTGGCTTTGGAGCTCTCAGGCTGGGATTTATCAGTTGCTTGGGGTCATAGCAACATCAGAGACAACAGGATTCTAAACAGCCAAGGGAAGAGGGACTCAGAGTGACTGTGGTATAGAAGGGTAAAGCACTAACTTCAGAAGAGGGAAGTAGATTCAAGAGATAAATCCTGTGTCCAACCTGAAAGGAAGGAATAAATGGCTAAACCAAAAGGGCCACATGAGCTTTCCCAGTTTCACCACCTCCAACCCAAATCATGTGATTAAGTTAACTGATGCATTCAATTCTCAGACCAAACTCTAACAACTGGTTGATTGCTAACAATCACTCCTACATCAAAGCCTAAGTATTAAGGTATCAATTGACTAATCTTGAATACTTAATCTTTGCAAGTTTTAGTTCTCCTATAAAAAATATATATGGTTAACGCCCATGTCTTGATGTGTTAGCTTTCTGTCACCATGACAAAATTCCTGAGATAAACAACTTAAAATCAGGAATTCATGGTTTCAGAGATTTCAGTCCATGTTCATTTGGCCCTGTTGCTTTGGGCATGTGTCAAGTAAGGACATCATGGCAGAGAGCATATGGTGAAGGAAAGCTATGGAGGGAGGGAGAGAGAGAGAGACAGAGAAATGGATCCAGTTCCAATATTCCCTTCAAGGGTAACTCCCAGTGACCTAACTTTCTTCTACTAGGCTCCAACTCCAAAAAGTTACACCACCTCCCACGAGTGCCCCAAATCTTAAATATATGAGTTTTGGGTGATATTTAAGACCCAAACCATAACACATATGTAGTCATAACAGGGATTAGATGAGATCATGTATGTAACGTGCATTTAAGGTACTCTGATGTTTCTTTGCAGTTTCTGCATCTTGGTCTGGGATTTTAACATTTTAGAAAAGCCTTTTTATCTTATGGTTAGTTAGAGGTCTGTCTCTTGTCTTGACATTAAGTTAGAAATATGATCGTATGCCCTCAACATCATACTGTACACTGTTGCTGTTGACAATTTCAAATTTAACATACTTGATACCTCCAATATTCCTATCTGATTGTCTTGTGGTGTAAGCTGTCAAGTATAGCAGAAAAGGTTAGAAAACTGCAGGCTCCTTCCAATATTGAACTTCATGAGTACTCTGTGTAAAGCAGTGTCCTCATGAGGGGGCAATTTTGCTTCCTAGGGAACATATGGTGTGTTGGGAGATAGTTTTGATAATCTCAGCTTTGGGGATGACATGGGGCAGTATTCTTGGCACATGGGGTAGGGGCCAGAGATGCTGATGAACATTTCACATTGCAAGCAATTGTCCTTCCCAAAATGCCACAAGTGCTAAGGTTGAGAAAGCCCACGTAAGAGGTAGCCAGGGGGACAAAATCATTTTGGAAGTAGGGGGATCCTTTTGGCTTCAGTGTCCTACTAGTTATAAATCTGAGAAAAGCCTGGATAGAGGAGGCATTCAGTGGGATCTGCAAACCTTTTAAAAGCTGAGCTGCTGTTCTGAATTCAGAGAAACATGTTTACCTTTTGGACAGAAAAGATCTGTGGCCTGTTGCCTGCCAAAAATTTGCACAGGGCTTGCTATGCAGCAGCAGAGAATCTGTCCATAAAAGGGATGGACTTTGCCACCCAGAGGGATTCCCTTCAAGGGTTTCCCTTGTGAGTCTGAAAAATCACTGGGAAAGGGCAAAGCCAGCCAGTCTTCAAGTTCTAGCTGCTCATAACAACCTGTTTAGATTTCCCCAGAGGTGAGAGTGAAGAGGCTGCAGGGAGGGACAGCACTCTAGCCCTAAAAGGACTTGTTAGTAACTATTGTCTTGATTCTTGGATGTGCAGATTAATAAGCTTCACTGGGAAAATCCTTTGAAAAGAGAGCCTGGGTTTTACACTCAGGGGAAGTTGAGAGGAACAGTTGCCTGGGGTTTAGATTCAAGAGTCTATCTGTGCACTGACTCTGTGACTTTGGCAAAGAAAGGAAAATAATTAAAATGACTACATGCCTACCTCAGGCCAGACTTAACGCTAGTATTGCATATGCAATATAGTTTCACTTTATTTGGCTAAATTATACTATCAGGAGCTTGTTTGATCCCAAGATCCATGATTTTCCTCCATACCACACAGTCTCCCCAATCCTTAGCCCCTCTATACCTCAGTTTCCTTGCTTAGATTGGATACTGTCAGATCTCAAAAGAAGGTTAAGAAAAAACAGAGCAATCCATGATGCTTTAGCCTATAGTTGGCCCTGACCTCTAGGGGGAGCTCAATACTCTCTCCTTTTCACCTCTTTCTCCCTCTGCCTGGTCAGATGGCCCTTACGACATTTATCAAGTCATTGTGCCCTGGTGGAAGGCATCAGTGTGAGAGATCAAAGCCCTGTGACCATCCAGGGATCATCTAGTTTCTGTTTCCTCCTTGTCAAAGCTTCAGTCAACTTCCTGTGTTAAGAGGTGGGCGAAACTAATTCCTTCTCCCTGTGGCCAATTTTTTCTCTTCCATTTCTTAGAATGAGATCCAGTGGCCTAGAGAGTCAGGAAGATCCATTATCCTTCTTACTCTTTAGATGTCCTTTTCTGGTGCACTGCCTGGCCTGAGCCAACTCTGGCCCAGGCCTCAAAGCTAGTCTTTCTTTTTTTTGGGTGGAACCTTTCCTTATTTCAATATTTTTGGACCTCATTGTAGAATTTGACAGACATTCAGCTCCTCCAGCCTCTCTTCCACGTAACAAAAAGAGGTCTTCATGGTTTCAACCTAGCTCCCCGTATTTGCCATTAAGTGTGGGATCCAAACCCGCCTGAGAACAGTATTACTTTGGTTCATAATTTTTGCCCATATCTTTCTTGAGGGTGTGCTTGAAAGTGAGTGAAAGATTCTTGTTTCTTGTCCACGTATGATAGTAATACAACCCTTGGATTCTGCAATGCTCCCATTTCTAACATTGATACTTAATGGATGTCATGCTTTAATGTTCTGGTCCCACCTAACAAAAAGTTAAAACAAGACCTGAAAGGATCAAGTTATTTCTAAGTGCAATTGGCTAATAGATAGCCCAAAGATGTCAGGTCCTAATCCCTTCTGCCTACAAATGTTATTTTTTTCCCTCAAACAATGGAAATAATTACTTTTAGGATCTTGAAATGAAGAGATCTTTCTGGGTTATCTGGATGGGCTCTGAACTTCATCCCAACTTTCTAAGTTGGGACATTATACACAAACACACACACACACACACACACACACACACACACACACACACACACACGAGAAGTTACGGCAAAGACAGACAGATTAGAGAGTTGTGTCTGAGAAATGTCAGGTGTAACCAAAAGGCAAGAACTAGATTCTCCCTAAGAAGCATTGTAAGTTCCCTTTGGATACTTTGGTTTCAGACTTCTGACCTTAAAAACTGTGAAAGGATAAAGTTCAATTGTGTCAGGCCATTAAGTTTTGGGGTAATTTGTTACAGCAGCACTGGGAGACAAATATATCAAGTAACTTAACTGTGTCCCATGGCAAAACATAAGAATATTTATAGAAATTCAAAATTATTCAGTGCTTAACAAGATAAAAATTCACAATGTTTAGCATCCAGCCCAAATTCTCAGGCATACAAAAAAGCTGGAAAAATACAACATATCATGAGGAGAAAATCAATTAAAACTAATCCTGAAAAGACCAAATGATGCAATTAGTATACACCCTTTCTTTCTATGATCAGGGACTGGGTGCTACCATGGATACAACTAAAATCACAGTTACATTACCAAAGGACAAAAGGAGAACTTTGGCAGACAGCTGGCGGTCCTAGCCATCATAAGAAAAAAAAACTTGTCTCACCAGTTGTGTTAGTTAGGGTTTTATAGTTGCAAACAACTGAAACAGATGTGGTTGATTTAAGCAGAAAAAAAAAGCTTTAATAAAAGGATATTGTGTATTTCACAGACTTCAAGAATCAGGCTGAGAAACTGAGCAGAAACAAATGAAGCCTGGCAGCAGCCAGGCCTATTGCCAAGTCTTGCTCTACAGCCCATCTAGTGAGGATAACACCAGATACTACAGTTGCCCTCAGAGTCACCAGCCACAATTGCAGCTGTTGCTCTTCAATGTTGTTGCCACCAGACAATCTGCATTGTTGACCCTGCTGCTTCCAAACACCAGAAAGAATCATCTTCTTCTTTGTTCATTTGCTCCACTAGCTAAAGTCTGCAATGGGTATAACTGCCCAGGAGAGCCCCAGGTACATGTGGAACCCCAGCTGCAAGGAAGGCTGGGAAAGTGAGTCTTCAGCTTCTATAACAGGAGGCATGCTTTTAAGGAAAGAAATCTCAAAACTGGTTGAAGGTGAGGAAATTAAATAATAAGCAGAATATCAATTATTATTATTTATTATCATTATTGACAAAGATCCATTCTATGAGATCAAAATCTACCAAAATATTTGAACTCTATCAGTGTTAGTGAAAGACACATGCAGGGTGAATGGGTGTCATAGCATATGTGACTCATCTTCTACTCTCTTGCTTGATACTCACCTAAGTGCCTCTTTGCCTTGTATTACTGTCAATGAACAATGTTTTTAATAATTGAATTTTAAAGATCCAATTGGCCTTTATTAGTAGCTCGTGAACCAGACAGTATCCAGTCTATAAAACAGGAGCTAGTTTTTGTAGGGTAGCTTGAGTAGGAACAAGGAAGTATCATTCAAAAGGCAGACTGGCTAGCATCAGATTACTTCAGGTTACTTTCCTTCTATGGTATTATGCAGGAATGGGACATTCTTCTTGTGCTGACTCAGATTGACTCGGCCCTAGGATGCAAACCGTTGTGATTCATTCTCTTCCCCCCTTCCTCTCTCTTTCTCACAACATCCACATTATCTCACTAAATAAGAATCAAGCCTGCAGAAACATTAGAGGATAAGAAAAAGAACTAAAAGAAACAAAAGAATACCAAGAAACCCTTCAATTTTTCCAATCAGACCAGGTAATGAGAGAGAAAAATATAATGCCAAATCCATCTTCCATTGACTCAATTTTTCAATTCTTTCATCACCACAGGAGAGTCAAGTACAGTCAGTCATTCCCCACTTTTCCGTGGAGGGTACAGTCCAAGAACACCAGTGGATACCTAAAGCCACAAATGTACCAAACCCTATACATGCATTACTATATTTTCCCTATACATATATAGCTATAATAAAGTTTAATTTATAAACTAAAAATAGTAAGGGGTTAACAGTAACTAATAATAAAATAGAACAATGGTAATGATATACTGTAGTAAAAGTTATCTGATCATGGTCTCTCTCAAAATAACTTACAGTACTTTCATCTTTTCACCTAAAGGAAGCACTGTAAGGTTTATCTTTGCCAGCATCACTACATCTGCACATTGGCTATTATCAAGTATAATAAGGGTTACTTATGACTAGTATTGGAATACTAAGGTAGTTGATTTTATAATCAAGCTATTAAGTGACCAGTGGGGTGGTAGTGTATACAGTATGGATACAGTAAGTTCAATAGACAAAGGGATGATTGATTCAGATCCCAGGTGGAATGAAGGACAGTAGTGTGAGATTTCACCATACTACTAAAAAGTAGCATAAATTTAAAACTTAGAAATTGTTCATTTCTAGAAATTTTCATTTCACATATTCAGACTGCTGTTGACCACAGATAACTGAAGCCATGGAAAGTGACACAATGCATGAGAGAGGAACAACTGTACTGTCAGCAGAAGAAGGCTTTACATGTAGTAATGCAAGCACTATGTTTTGACTTAAGCTCTTGAAAACCCAGATTTATGGCACTTAGAATGATAAAACATTGTATCTCAAAAATGTCTTCTATCTGCCATCTGTTTTATGAAGAAATACAGAAACTAACTAGGTGGATTAGTCTATTTTGGCCTACTTCATCTGCTAAAATTTTAAAAATTAAAACATTTACTGGTTGATACCATCATTTGGAACAGCATAAGTTAGAAAATAGCAAATGTAGGAAGTAATTTTAGGATTAAAATAGACTTTTGTCTTTCATGATTCATAAGATTTTTTTATGTCAGACAGGCTTACATTTGCATGAATGTGAGTGAGGACTTCCAGATTTAGGTTGTATGGACCCAAAGGACAGCTTCTCTTCCATAACCCCTTCCTGCCTCTCCTACCCCACCTGTCCTACCTGTGTCACTTCCAGCATCTGATCTACCTTCATTTACTTACCCTCATTCAGTTCTGTCCATCCTAGAAGTCTCTGATTCTGATACTGACTCTCCAGACTCTACCCAGCCCTTTTACAATGTCTGTCTCCCTTACAGTTAAGCACCAGTACAGTTGAGACTGGCACTCCTCCTACCCAACTTGAATCTTTGCTTCATTAGCTCTCTTTCTCTCACTGTATCTCTGTTCCCTGTAATCAAGCTTATACTTCTTTTACTCAAAACAATTCCACCAAACACATAAAAACACATTTCTTCTCCATATAAAACCAATTTCCTCACTCTCTTTCTCATCACAAAATTTCTTTAAAAAGTCATCTTGTCACTTTTCTCCTGATACCACCCATTCCCTTCTTAATCCTTGCAATCTGGCTTCAGCTTTTATCAATCCAATAATAATTTTTTAAAGGTCATTGGCCAGCCAGTTACCAAACACAGCATTTTGTTTTATTCTCATTTTGTTTAACTGATTTACATGATTGACCTCTTTCTCCACCACTTACACTACCCTACCTCTATGAAAATTCCACTTCCTTTGGCTTCCCAGATAATGTACTTTTCTTACTCCCTGTTTTACCCTTATATCTCTTCCACATCTGCTTCTTTCCCAGCTCTAAAAATGAGTTTTACCTAAGAATCTCTTCTTGATTCTTTTCTCCATCATTTCTTCTATGTGTTGTCTTGGTGAACCCAGTCTCATAGCCTTCATTCTTCCTTTTTTGTGACTCACTTCTGAAACATCTTCCTTCCAGCTTAGCTTTACCAATTCTCTGCTAGAAGTTTCCACTTACACATCCTTACCAGTATGTTGATCTTAACATATTCAGGACTAGGTTCCTCCCTTGCCCTCCCAAACATTTATTTCTTGCAATTTCTGTTTATCAAGCAGTTTTCTAATTACATCAGTTCAAAATACTGATAGAATCTGCAACTCTTCCCATTTTTTTGTTTCACAGATGATTAGTAGTCAAATCCTTAATTTAGTTGAAAACATGTATCTTTTCTGTTTGTTCATTCCTTTTTATTCCCATAGATGCTCCTCTAGTGCAAGAAGAGACTCTTCAAATCTTATTTAATGCAAAAATCTCCTAAAAGATCTCTCTGCTTCTAATCTTACCCTATTGAGTTGCAAACTGTTTATGATACCCTGCTATTTATCATTCTTCCTGAAGCAAATGGCTAAGCTGGTCACCTTCCTACTCAAATGCTCTCAATATCTTTTGAGATGCCCAGTATTGAATGTTTGGATGCCCAATTGCTAATGTTTGATGTCTTCCCTAATTAGTACATTGAAATTTAATTCTCAGTGTTAGTACTAAGAGATGGGGCTTTGGGGCTCTGCTCTCATGATTGGGATTGTAGCTCTTATGAAAGAAATTGAAGGGAGCTTGTTTGCCCCTTCTGCCATATGAGAACATATAGAAAGTGCCATCCATGAGCAACTAGTCCTCACCAAATACCAAATTCACTGGTACCTTGATCTTAGACTTCCTATCCTCAAGAACTGTGAGCAATAAATTTGTGTTGTTTTTGAATTGCCCAGTCTAAGGTATTTTATTATAGCAGCCTGAACTAAAACATCTACCTCTGCTCCCAAACTTCCTCTCCAATTTTATTTGTTCAGTTTTGGTTTTCCCACCAATTCTTTTCTTTAGCTATCATCACACAGTCACATGCTATATTTTTACATACAACAATGATAAGTAACAAAAAGTCTAACTCATCTTATCAATGACTACATTTATGTGCAAACAAGGAGTTCTGGACTCAAGATGGGCTGTATGCATGGATGTGTGCTCTGACTGTGTTTCCCTTCAGTTGTCCTGAATGAAGTGAGTTCTCTCTTGCTGGTGATGTCTCTTAGCACTTTGGAAATTGCTCTGCACAGATCACAGGATCCTTCGTGTTTTAATTACTTGTTATCTGTCTCATCTCTATCACAGGGCATTGCAGGGGGCTCTAATAAATTATACCCTTTGCCTTGCCATCTGTGTCCAGAGCCAAAGGAGAGAGAGGCAGGAGTGGCAAGTAAGATCAAAACAAAATTTTATTATTGTAAACAAACAAACAAAAAACTCCCCAAAAACTGGTTCTGAAGAAAATGGCTTGGTTCCGTTTCAATAATAGGCTTCTGAAACCCCAGAATTTGTCAGGCTCCAATCCGGGCACAGTCAGGGTTAGAAACAGACCTCCCTGCTCAAGGCCTGCACCAGTGTGAAGAAACAGAGGTATGCTCCTGCTGGCCTTTGGCACCTAAGAGCAAAGAGGCTAGAGGCTCAGCAATGGGTCTGGCTGGCCAGGTCAGTTCCTTTCTGAGAGTTACATCCGGGTGCACCAGTCCCCAGCTACATCCAAATTATATCAGTCCGCATGTTCTTGTAGAAAAAAATACCTCCTCTTAGACACCATAGAAGTGTTTCCTGATCTCTCAAATCTTCTATGGCAAAATTATAGACTTTTTGAAGTCAGGGAATATACTTTGTATTTTTTTAATCTCCTATAGTAATATACACACTAGATAATAATGTCGGATAAATACAAAACCATCATAGCATTATTATTACATTTAACTTACTTAATTACATAAATTTTAATTTATATGACATACCTATTATAAATTTGACATAATATTTAAATAAATAATATATAATTATATATGGCATTCCTAGCACATATTTATAATAACAAATTATATTAAACTTTAAACGGTTGCTATTATGCAATAGTGACATGACACCAGGATTTTACAGAGGTGAAGTTGGTTATTAGTCTTGAGCCACCATAGCAAAAGGGGCACAGAGAGAAAATAGACACACTTTTAATTTCTTTGAGTACCCCAAGTGATCATCAACTTTCCCATAAAGAGTTAATTCTTAAAATCATATTCAAGCAGCCAGGTTTTATTTCTTTTATTTTCTTTCCCAAACTCATGAGGAAACTTATTCATTTTGGTTTTTAAGAGCACACCACGTTGTACCACCCAAGATCCTTCATGTAATGCCAACCATCTGGAGATGTGTTTGAGATTCACTGTTTTCAATTTTCTTGAAGATATTTGGTGTCAAGTCGATGCAGTACAAATGTATCTCTTTGAAGTGCCTTGATACTGACACATCACCTCCTTATAGCACATGATTCAAAATTTAGACACATTGCTGTATTTGGAGAGGTCTTGATGGAAAAACTCACTGCACATTACCAAACACCATTCAGTATATTTTGATAACTGAATTTAGATGAGTGGAATATTGAAGTAAACCTTGAAAATTAAACTTGGGTGGTAATACTGTATATGCATATGACCTGGTGAGTGTCATGCATCATGCAGCACACTGATTTGGATAATAGTCAAACACACACACAAAAGGACGGTTCTCCCTCTCCCCCACCTCCTGCATACCACCCTCTGTGTGTTTGTGTGGTGTATGTGTGTCTTTCTAGGTGGAACTGGTTCTTAGCAGAAGCAAATTTGAATGCTTATTCTAAATACGATGATGTCCTTTAAGACTGCTCCTTGGATTCAGTTTAGATGTTATGCTGTTTCTATAAGGAACTTTGATGTTGAATTTGGAATATATGGTAAAATTTTGTGGTCACCTATAATTAAACATTGTTGGGGAGCAGAGATATGTAACAAGCCTCTCAGAAGAAACCCCTGGATAATAGGGGAATGCCGTGGGATAAAAAACAAATGTTCACATGTAGGTTGCTGCTTTTTTTTTTCTTATAGGGTGGTACCTAAATGAATAGTATCCAGACTGGGAGAATGCTGCATGCAAGCTTAGAAGCTATTTTTTGTCCCCTGAAAAAACCTATACACTTACTTATGTGATTCCTGTGAACCCAGCTGGGGTATGTGCTCCAAGAAGTTTGATAGAGTCTTTGAGTAGTATCCTATGGAGAAATATCATAGGGACATTTATGAGTACTCTTTATGTAATAATGATATGACTTGGAGGAAAAAAATCCATCAAGATAAACACCAATCCAATACACAGACCAGAAATCTATAAAAGCTACTCACAACAAGTGGAGATGAATGGCCAGAAAAGGTGTTATACTAAAGGAAGCATCCTTTTCCAGGGGCTTGGTGACTTTAAAGCTTCCATGGTAAATGATAATGTAAATCCTCCTCCCTCCTGTGTCTAATGAAGGGAAAGGAGTGAAGGCAAGGGTTACTTTTTACTTTAAAACCATAACCACTGACAGAAAAACCCAAACCAAACATCTCCCTTCCACTAAGACAAAAAATATGTGCATGATATCTGAACATAGAGAAGAAAGTCCAAAAATGGAGGCGTCAAGTCAGTGGGCACCTATTTATACCTCTTTGTATGCATGCCTGTGTCTGTATGAGTATAGAGCTGTATAAACACACAAACACATGTACACACTCTGTATCCAGCTCCCCCCACCCGCTTTTCATTCTGCTGTACGTTCTATACACATCCACACTCATTCTTCATGAAATGAAACTTCTAAACAACAAGACCCCTCCCTTTCTTTTTGCAGCTAGGGACTTCAAAGAGAAATCACATGTTGTCTTTTTTTTTTTTTTCATTTTTCTTTTATTATTCATATGTGCATACAAGGCTTGGATTATTTCTCCCCCCTGCCCCCACCCCCTCCCTTACCACCCACTCCACCCCCTCCCGCTCCCCCCCCTCAATACCCAGCAGAAACTATTTTGCCCTTATCTCTAATTTTGTTGTAGAGAGAGTATAAGCAATAATAGGAAGGAACAAGGGGTTTTGCTGGTTGAGATAAGGATAGCTATACAGGGCATTGACTCACATTGATTTCCTGTGCGTGGGTGTTACCTTCTAGGTTAATTCTTTTTGATCTAACCTTTTCTCTAGTACCTGTTCCCCTTTTCCTATTGTCCTCAGTTGCTTTAAGGTATCTGCTTTAGTTTCTCTGCATTAAGGGCAACAAATGCTAGCTAGTTTTTTAGGTGTCTTACCTATCCTCACCCCTCCCTTGTGTGCTCTCGCTTTTATCATGTGCTCATAGTCCAATCCCCTTGTTGTGTTTGCCCTTGATCTAATGTCCACATATGAGGGAGAACATACGATTTTTGGTCTTTTGAGCCAGGCTAACCTCACTCAGAATGATGTTCTCCAATTCCATCCATTTACCAGCGAATGATAACATTTTGTTCTTCTTCATGGCTGCATAAAATTCCATTGTGTATAGATACCACATTTTCTTAATCCATTCGTCAGTGCTGGGGCATCTTGGCTGTTTCCATAACTTGGCTATTGTGAATAGTGCCGCAATAAACATGGATGTGCAGGTGCCTCTGGAGTAACAGTCTTTTGGGTATATCCCCAAGAGTGGTATTGCTGGATCAAATGGTAGATCGATGTCCAGCTTTTTAAGTAGCCTCCAAATTTTTTTCCAGAGTGGTTGTACTAGTCTACATTCCCACCAACAGTGTAAGAGGGTTCCTTTTTCCCCGCATCCTCGCCAACACCTGTTGTTGGTGGTGTTGCTGATGATGGCTATTCTAACAGGGGTGAGGTGGAATCTTAGTGTGGTTTTAATTTGCATTTCCTTTATTGCTAGAGATGGTGAGCATTTTTTCATGTGTTTTCTGGCCATTTGAATTTCTTCTTTTGAGAAAGTTCTGTTTAGTTCACGTGCCCATTTCTTTATTGGTTCATTAGTTTTGGGAGAATTTAGTTTTTTAAGTTCCCTGTATATTCTGGTTATCAGTCCTTTGTCTGATGTATAGTTGGCAAATATTTTCTCCCACTCTGTGGGTGTTCTCTTCAGTTTAGAGACCATTTCTTTTGATGAACAGAAGCTTTTTAGTTTTATGAGGTCCCATTTATCTATGCTATCTCTTAGTTGCTGTGCTACTGGGGTTTCATTGAGAAAGTTCTTACCTATACCTACTAACTCCAGAGTATTTCCTACTCTTTCTTGTATCAACTTAAGAGTTTGGGGTCTGATATTAAGATCCTTGATCCATTTTGAGTTAATCTTGGTATAGGGTGATATACATGGATCTAGTTTCAGTTTTTTGCAGACTGCTAACCAGTTTTCCCAGCAGTTTTTGTTGAAGAGGCTGCTATTTCTCCATCGTATATTTTTAGCTCCTTTGTCAAAGATAAGTTGCTTATAGTTGTGTGGCTTCATATCTGGATCCTCTATTCTGTTCCACTGGTCTTCATGTCTGTTTTTGTGCCAGTACCATGCTGTTTTTATTATTATTGCTTTGTAATATAGTTTGAAGTCAGGTATTGTGATACCTCCTGCATTGTTCTTTTGACTGAGTATTGCCTTGGCTATTCGTGGCCTCTTGTGTTTCCATATAAATTTAACAGTAGATTTTTCAATCTCTTTGATGAATGTCATTGGAATTTTGATGGGAATTGCATTAAACATGTAGTTTACTTTTGGGAGTATAGACATTTTTACTATGTTGATTCTACCAATCCATGAGCATGGGAGATCTCTCCACTTTCTATAGTCTTCCTCAATCTCTTTCTTCAGAAGTGTATAGTTTTCCTTGTAGAGGTCTTTCACATCTTTTGTTAGGTTTACACCTAGGTATTTGATTTTTTTTTGAGGCTATTGTAAATGGAATTGTTTTCATACATTCTTTTTCCGTTTGCTCATTGTTAGTGTATAGAAATGCTAATGATTTTTCTATGTTGATTTTATATCCTGCTACCTTGCTATAGCTATTGATGATGTCTAGAAGCTTCTGAGTAGAGTTTTTTGGGTCTTTAAGGTATAGGATCATGTCGTCTGCAAATAGGGATATTTTGACAGTTTCTTTACCTATTTGTATTCCTTTTATTCCTTCTTCTTGCCTAATTGCTCTGGCTAGGAATTCCAGTACTATGTTGAATAGGAGTGGAGATAGTGGGCATCCTTGTCTGGTTCCTGATTTTAGAGGGAATGGTTTTAATTTTTCTCCGTTAAGTATAATGCTGGCTGTAGGTTTGTCATATATAGCTTTTATAATGTTGAGGAACTTTCGTTCTATTCCTAGTTTTCTTAGAGCTTTTATCATGAAATGATGTTGGATCTTATCAAAGGCTTTTTCTGCATCTATTGAGATGATCAAGTGGTTTTTGTCTTTGCTTCTGTTAATGTGGTTTATTACGTTTATTGATTTTCGTATGTTGAACCACCCCTGCATCCCTGGGATGAAGCCTACCTGGTCGTGGTGAATAATCTTTTTGATGTGTTGCTGAATTCGATTTGCCATTATTTTGTTGAGGATTTTTGCATCAATGTTCATTAAGGAGATTGGCCTATAGTTCTCCTTTTTGGAGGTGTTTTTGCCTGGTTTTGGGATAAGTGTAATACTGGCTTCATAAAATGTGTTTGGCAGTTTTCCTTCCCTTTCTATTTCATGGAACAGTTTAAGGAGGGTTGGTATCAGTTCTTCTTTAAAGGTCTGATAGAATTCAGCAGAGAATCCATCAGGTCCTGGACTTTTCTTTTTGGGGAGACTCTTGATTGCTGCTTCAATTTCATTTTGTGTTATAGGTCTATTCAGGTGATTAATTTCCTCTTGGTTCAGTTTTGGATGATCATATGTATCAAGAAATCTGTCCATTTCTTTTAGATTTTCAAATTTATTTGAATATAGGTTCTCAAAGTAGTCTCTGATGATTTCCTGGACTTCCATGGTGTTTGTTGTTATCTCCCCTTTTGCATTCCTGATTCTACTAATTTGGGTTTTTTCTCTCCTCATTTTAGTCAGGTTTGCCAGGGGTCTGTTGATCTTGTTTATTTTTTCAAAGAACCAACTTTTTGTTTCATTAATTCTTTGTATGGTTTTTTTGGTTTCTATTTCGTTGATTTCAGCTCTTATTTTTATTATTTCTCTCCTTCTATTTGTTTTGGGATTTGCTTGTTCTTGTTTTTCTAGGAGTTTGAGATGTATCATTAGGTCATTGATTTGGGATCTTTCAATCTTTTTAATATATGCACTCATGGCTATAAACTTTCCTCTCAAGACTGCCTTAGCTGTGTCCCATAGGTTCTGGTAGGTTGTGTTTTCATTTTCATTGACTTCTAGGAACTTTTTAATTTCCTCTTTTATTGCATCGATGATCCATTCTTCATTAAGTAATGAGTTATTTAGTTTCCAGCTGTTTGCATGTTTTTTGTCTTTACTTTTGTTGTTGAGTTCTACTTTTACTGCATTGTGGTCAGATAGTATGCATGGTATTATTTCTATTTTCTTATATTTGCTGAGGCTTGCTTTGTGCCCTAGGATATGATCTATTTTGGAGAAGGTTCCATGGGCTGCTGAGAAGAATGTATATTGTGTAGAGGTTGGATGAAATGTTCTGTAGACATCTACTAGGTCCACTTGATCTATTGCATATTTTAGATCTTGGATTTCTTTATTGAGTTTTTGTTTGGATGACCTATCTATTGATGATAATGGAGTGTTAAAGTCTCCCACAACCACTGTGTTGGCGTTTATATATGCTTTTAGGTCTTTCAGGGTATGTTTGATGAAATTGGGTGCGTTGACATTGGGTGCGTACAGATTGATGATTATTATTTCCTTTTGGTCTATTTCCCCTTTTATTAGTATGGAATGTCCTTCTTTATCTCGTTTGATCAATGTAGGTTTGAAGTCTACTTTGTCAGAGATAAGTATTGCTACTCCTGCTTGTTTTCGGGGGCCATTGGCTTGGTAAATCTTCTTCCAGCCTTTCATCCTAAGCATATGCTTATTTCTGTCGGTGAGATGAGTCTCCTGTAAGCAACAAATTGTTGGATCTTCTTTTTTAATCCATTTTGTCAAACGGTGTCTTTTGATGGGTGAATTAAGTCCATTAACATTAAGTGTTAGTACTGATAGGTATGTGGTGATTCCTGCCATTTAGTTATCTTAGTTGTTTGAAGGTTTGATTGTGTGTACCTAACTTGATGTTACTCTCTACTGTCTTGCTTTTTCTTATCCTGTGGTTTGGTGCTGCCTGCCTTTTCATGGTTAAGTTGGGTGTCACTTTCTGTGTGCAGGATCCCTTGCAGAATCTTTTGTAATGGTGGCTTTGTGGTCACATATTGTTTTAGTTTCTGCTTATCATGGAAGACTTTTATTGCTCCATCTATTTTGAATGATAGCTTTGCTGGGTAGAGTATCCTGGGGTTGAAGTTATTTTCATTCAGTGCCCGGAAGATCTCACCCCACGCTCTTCTTGCTTTTAATGTTTCTATTGAGAAGTCTGCTGTGATTTTGATGGGTTTACCTTTGTATGTTACTTGTTTTTTCTCTCTTGCAGCCTTCAATATTCTTTCCTTAGTTTCTGAACTTGTTGTTTTAATGATGATATGTCGTGGAGTAGTTCTATTTTGATCTGGTCTGTTTGGTGTCCTGGAGGCCTCTTGCATTTGTATGGGAATATCTTTCTCTAGATTTGGGAAATTTTCCGTTATTATTTTGTTGAATATATTACGCATTCCCTTCGCTTGCACCTCTTCTCCTTCTTCGATGCCCATGATTCTCAAGTTTGGTCTTTTGATGGAGTCAGTGAGTTCTTGCATTTTCTTTTCACAGGTCTTGAGTTGTTTAATTAGTAGTTCTTCAGTTTTTCCTTTAATTACCATTTCATCTTCAAGTTCTGAGATTCTGTCTTCTGTTTGTTCTATTCTGCTGGATTGGCCTTCCGTTTTGTTTTGTAGTTCTGTTTCGTTCTTTTTTCTGAGGTTTTCCATATCCTGGCTGTTTTCTTCTTTATTGTTGTCTTTTTTTGTCCTGAGTTCATTTATCCATTTATTCATTGTGTTCTCTCTTTCACTTTGGTGTTTATACAGTGCTTCTATGGTTTCCTTTATTTCTTCTTTTGCTTTTTCAAATTCTCTATTTTTATTGTCTTGGAATTTCTTGAGTGTCTCCTGTACATTTTGGTTGACCCTATCCAGTATCATCTCTATAAAATTCTCATTGAGTACTTGTAGTATGTCTTCTTTTAAATTATTCTTGTAGGCTTCATTGGGTCCTTTGGCATAGTTTATCTTCATTTTGTTGGAGTCTGGCTCTGAGTTTCTGTTCTCTTCATTCCCCTCTGGTTCCTGTACTAATTTTTTGCTGTGGGGAAACTGGTTTCCTTGTTTTTTCTGTCTTCCTGTCATTGTCCTTGGTGTTGTTACTGTCCCTGTACTGTGTGTAATTAAGTATTTTCTAGCTTGTAATAATAACAATGGTAATATTGAGAATGGAAGAGTGAGCTGAGATGGAAAGCAAGAAGTTAAAGAAAAGGGGAAAACAAATATACAGACAAGAGGGAGAAAGCAGAACAAGGTATCAGACAAGAGAGTTTCAAAGGTATAAACAGGGAGTGTTAGTGTACTAATCGACAGTAAGCTGAACAGACGATAGAGTGACAGAGAGAGGATTGAAAATCAAAGATAAAAAAAATAAAAAATAAGTATATGAAAGTAATATCTATTTATAAAAATGAATTAAAATAAAATGGAAAATAGAAAATTAAAAAAAACCAAAAAACCAAAAAACTTCCAAGTTTATATGCAATGCAATTTCAGTCTTAATAATTTGGATGTCCGTCTCAATCTCCAGTCCTGGAGTTGGTGCCTCAGATGTTGTTCTGTAGTTGTCTCATCAAAGGGGATGCATAAAGTAGAACAAAACTACACTCACACACACACAGAAGAAAAAAAAAAAAAAAGCCCCACCAAGTGTCCCCAGTTCAAATGCAATACAGTTTCAGTAAGTTTTTTGGCTTGCAGGTGTAATTCGGTTGTTCTCTCATCAAAGGTAGGGAGAAAAAGAAAAAAAAAGCATCTGGAGGCAGTTCTGAGAGTGGTATCTGCAACTGTGGCTTGCCTGCCTGCTGCTCTCAGCCTGTAGCTGGCAGCTTTATTTATGCAGATCTCTGGGGTGAGCTTAGCACTCACCTGGTCCCACAGGCTTTGTTTGCTCAGAGTTCTCCTGTGCGGGGGAGGGGGGGCCTCTGCTACAGGCTTTCCCCTTTCCAAGCACTGGGAAAGGCGACACTGCCCCGCGTTGTCAGGCCTGCGTGTTTATTTACAGTTCACGTGGGAAGTGGGTCTTCCCTCCTCTCACAAGCGTCCCCGCTCCTGGTTGCTGGCGCGCCCCGCTCCCTCCAGAGCCTCTCCGGCCCGCCCGGCTCGTTTATTTACAGTCCCGGGAAGGATTCCCTTCCCCCAATCTTCAGCGCTCAGGGCGCCCCACCCTCTTTCCAGCGTGTCTTAACTGTTCTTATTGCTTAGTACTCAGTTTCTCTTTTTTTCCCGGGTGGAGGTCAGTCTGTCCAGGGGGCTATGCTGCTCTGGCCCAGGCTTGTCTGTGGGGGAACCGCGGTACTGCGAAGCTCACCTGGTCCGAGTCTTCCCAAGCCGTCTGGGCGCCGGCCACTGGCGGCCCGGGGGCCTCCTCGGTTCTCCGTTTAACGTGAAGTGGAGATTCTCTGCGCCGGCTGGAGGTGTGGAGGAGTCAAAGTTATGCCTTTTCTCGGTGATTATGCCTGCAAAGTGTGTCTCCAGCGTCTCTCCAAGATTTCACTATAGGAGGCTCGCTTTCTGCTTCCTACCTCTAGCCGCCATCTTGGAATCTCCCCACATGTTGTCTTATAAGTAGGCAAAATGAGCCACTCTCCATCCCCAAAGAACGAAGCTAAGTAATACTGGCTAATGACTAATAACATCTGATTTGACTGAGAGCTACGTCCGGATGACGTTAAAGCTGACCTTAAATCCCCATAATAACAAGACTGATCATGCATTGGTAGATATCTTACAGAGAGGATCATCCTTGGCAAATTTTCATATATGCTCCTCAGATTTATAGTGCTTCTTCACTATGAGGATTAATGTTTTTCATCAAATTAGAACTTTCTGACCATTTCTTTTTCTAACATTGCCTCCATTCTCCTTCATTTCTAGAAATTCTTTAGTCTTAATTAAATCTTTTCATGCTATCTTTTCTATTTCATTATTTTATATTTTATCATTTTTACATTTACTCACATGTGTATAGATTGTTTGTTACCCCCATCCCCCGCCCTGCTTCTGGGCAGAACCTGTTACACCCTCTTGTTCTGATTTTGTTGAAGAGAAAACATAGGAGGTTATAAGAAAGACATACTGTTTTTGCTGAGAAAAAGATAGCTATACAAAGAGATTCCTAGCATTGCTTCCATATACATGTGTATTGCAACCCACATTGGTTCATCTGTACCAGACCTGTTCACTACTTCCTGGTCCCCTTCCCATAGTGGCCTCTGCCAGTTTAAGATTACTATATTTGCTGCTCTACCATGAGCACATCAACCACATTCAAGTCTTAGGTTTCCTTCCCTTTCTCCATTCCTCCCATGCACATTCTCCCCTTAATGTTTGACCCACATCCAACAATATTCCTGCATTTTTTTAGGTCTATAATCTGTGTATGAGAGAACATGCGATTTTTGTTTTTTCTGAGCCATTTAAGATGATGTTCTCCAGTTCCATCCATTCACTTGCAAGTGACAAAATTTCATTCTTCTCTATCACTGAATAAAATTTCATTGTGTATAAATACCACATTTTCTTAATCCAGTCATCATTCGTGGGGCATCTTGGCTGTTTCCATAGTTTAGCTATTGTGAATAGTGCTGCAATAAACATGGATGTGCAGGTGCCTTTGTAATAACCTAAGTCACATTCCTTTGGGTATATCCCTAGGAGTGATATTGCTGGATCATATGGCATAGTTTTTTAAGGAGACTCCATATTGTTTTCCAAAGTGGTTGTACTAGCTTACATTCCCACCAACAGTGTATGAGGGTTCCTTCCCCGCCCCACCCCACATGCTCGCCAACATTTGTTTTTGGTGGTGTTTTTGATGATAGCTATTCTAATTGGAGTGAGGTAGAATCTTAGTGTGGTTTTGATTTGTATTTCCTTTATTACTAGGGCCTGGTGAACATTTTTTCATGTGTTTTTTTGGCCATTTGAATTTCTTCTTTTGAAAAAGTTCTGTTTAGCTCAGTTGCCCACTTCTTTATTGGTTCATTGATTTTGGGAGAGTTTAGTTTTTTGAGCTCCCTGTGTATTCTGGTTATCAGTCCTTTATCTGATGTATAGCTGGCAAATATTTTCTCCCACTCTGTGGGTGGTCTCTTCAATTTAGAGACCATTTCTTGGATGGAATTGGAGAACATCATTCTGAGTGAGGTTAGCCTGGCCCAAAAGACCAAAAATCGTATGTTCTCCCTCATATGTGGACATTAGATCAAGGGCAAACACAACAATGGGATTAGACTATGAGCACATGATAAAAGCGAGAGCACACAAGGGAGGGGTGAGGATAGGTAAGACACCTAAAAAACTAGATAGCATTTGTTGCCCTTAACGCAGAGAAACTAAAGCAGATACCTTAAAAGCAACTGAGGCCAATAGGAAAAGGGGAACAGGTACTAGAGAAAAGGTTAGATCAAAAAGAATTAACCTAGAAGGTAACACCCATGCACATGAAATCAATGTTAGTCAATGCCCTGTATAGCTATCCTTATCTCAACCAGCAAAACCCCTTGTCCCTTCCTGTTATTGCTTATACTCTCTCTACAACAAAATTAGAAATAAGGGCAAAATAGTTTCTGCTGGGTATTGACGGGGGCGTGAGGAGAGGGAGGGGGCGGAGTGGGTGGTAAGGGAGGGGGTGGGGGCAGGGGGGAGAAATGAACCAAGCCTTGTATGCACATATGAATAATAAAAGAAAAAGGAAAAAAAATAGAGACCATTTCTTTTGTTGTGCAGAAGATTTTTAATTTCATGTAGTCCCATTTGTCCATCATTTCTTTTAGTTGCTGGGCTGCTAGAGTTCTACTGAAGAAGTCCTTCCCTATAACTATTTTATCATTTTTATTTCAAATTTTTTTATTAGTATTAATTACACACAGGAGTTTCATTGTGATATATCTATGCATGCATATAATGTACTTTGATTGAATTCACCTCCTCTATTTCTCTTTCTTGGCCCCCCAACCCCATCTTTAACCAATTTTAATGAGTTTCATAATTCTATTTTCATACAAGCATACAAAGTACTTGGGTCATAATCACACACCCGCCATTGCCCTCTCCTTTCACCCCCACTGGTTCCTTTTTCCAAACAGTCTCCATTTACACTTTGTCATTTTTTCCTTTTTCTTTCAATACCTTTCTGTCTTTCTTTCTTTCTTTCTTTCTTTCTGTCCTTCTTTCTTTCTTTCATCTATATTCAACATGAGAGAGAACAAATATTTCTTCCTCAATCTGTCTTTTTTTTCCCCAAATCCTTGATACTGACTTTTTAAAAAATTTTATTTTCTTGTTTTCACATTTTCTCACCTGTGTATCCATTATTTGGGCCACCTCCCCCACAATCCCATCTCCAGGCAGAACCTGTTCCACCTGCTTGTTCTCCGATTTTGTTGAAGAAAAAACATAAAATAAGAAAAACACGACATTTTTGCTAGTTTGAGATAAGGATAGCCATACAGGGAAATTCTTTGTGTTGTTTCCATGCATATGTGTATTGCAACCCACACTGGTTCTTCTCTATCAGACCTCTTCACTACTTTCTAGTCCCCTTCCCATAGTGGCCTCTACCAGTTTAAGATTACTGTATTTGATACAGTAAGCACATCAATCACATTCAAGTTTTTGGTTTCCTTCCCTTTCCCTATCCCTCCCATGTGTGATCTCCCCTTAGTGTGTGACCCATGTCCAATAATATTACTGCATTTGTTTTAAGTCTATAATCTCCATTTGAGGGAGAACATGTGGCTTTTGGCCTTCTGAGCCTGGCTAACTTCACTTAAGATGATAATCTCCAATTCCATCCATTTACCTATGAATGACAAAATTTCATCCTTCTTTGTGGCTAAATAAAGTTCCACTGTGTAAAAATACCACATTTTCTTAATCCAGTCATCAGTAGTGGGACATCTTAGCTGTTTCCATAGTTTGGCTATTGGGAATAGTGCTGCAATAAACATGGGTGTGCAGGTGCCTTCGTAGTAACTTGGGTCATATTTCATCAGGTAAATCCTTAGGAGTGGTATTGCTGGATCATATGCAAGATCTATGTTTAGTTTTTTAAGAAGCCTCCATATTGTTTGCTATAGTGGTTGTACTAACTTACAGTCCCACCAGCAGAATGTAAGGGTTCCCTTTTCCCCACTTCCTTGCTAACATTTTTTGTTCGTGGTGTTCTTGATGGTAGCAATTCCAACAGGAGTGAGGTGGAATCTTAGTGTGGTTTTGATTTGCATTTCCTTTATGGCCAGGGATAGTGAACATTTTTTCATGTGTTTTCTAGCCATTTGAAATTCTTCCTTTGAAAAAGTTCAGTCATTGATTAGGGAGTTTAGTTTTTGAGCTCCCTGTATATTCTAGTTATCAGTCCCTTGTCTGATGAATAACTAGCAAAGATTTTCTCCCATTCTGTGGGTGGCCTCTTCAATTTAGAGACAATTTCTTTTGTTGTACAGAAGGTTTTAAATTTCATGTAGTCCCATTTGTCCCTCCTTTCTCTTAGTTGCTGAGCCTCTTGAGTTCTACTGAGGAAGTCCTTGCCTATACCTATTGCTTCCAGTGTATTCCCTGCTCTTTCCTGTACTAGTTTAAAGGTTTCACATCTGATATTAAGGTCCTTAATCTATTTTGAGTTGACACTAATACAGGGTGACAGGCATGGATCTAGTTTCAGTTTTCTGCAGGCAGATAACCACTTTTCCCAGCAACATTTGTTGAAGAGCCTGAATTTTCTCCATTGTATGTTTTTGGCACCGTTGTTGAAGATTAAGTGAGTGTAGTTGCATGGATTCATATCCAGGTCCTCTATTCTGTTCCACTGGTCTTCATGTCTGTTTTTGTGCCAGTACCATGCTGTTTTTGTTACTATGACTCTGTAGTATAGTTTGAAGTCAGGTATTGTGATACCTCCAGCGTTGCTCTTTTGCTCAGTATTGCCTTGGCTATTTGTGATCTTTTGTGTTTCCAAATAAACTTTAGATCACAGAGATGAATGTTATTGGGGTTTTGATAGGAATTGTGTTGAACATGTAGCTTGCTTTTGGTAGTATAGCCATTTTTATTATGTTGATTCTGCCAATCCAGGAGCATCCATGAGCATTCCATAAATGCCATTTATAATGAGATCTTTCCACCTTCTGTAGTCTTCTTCCATCTCTTTCTTCAATAGTTGGTCATTCTCCTTGTAGAGGTCCATTTACATCTTTTGCTAAGTTTATTCCTAGGTATTTGATTTTTTTTGAGGCTATTGTGAATGGAATTGTTTTCCTATATTCTTTCTCAATATTTTCATTGTTGGTATATAGAAAGCCACTGATTTTTGTAAGTTGATTTTGAATCCTGATACATTGCTGAAGCAGTTTATGGTGTCTAGGTGTTTTGGGGTGGAGTTTTTTGAGTTTTAAGGTATAAGATCATGTTATCTGTGAATAGGGGTAGTTTGACTATTTCTTTACCTATTTGTATTCTTTTTATTTCTTCTTCTTGCCTTATTGCTGTGGCTAGGAATTCCATGACAATGTTGCATAGAAGTGGGGAGAGTGGGCATCCTTGTATTGTTCCTGACTTTAGAGGAAATGTTTTCAGTTTTTCCCCATTAAGTATGATGTTGGTTATAGGTTTGTTATATATAGCCTTTATAATGTCGAGGTACATGCCTTCTACTCCTAGTTCCTTACAGCATTTATCAAGAAAAGGTGTTGAATTTTATTGAAGGCTTTTTCTATGTCTATTGAGATGATCAAGTGGTTTTTGTCTTTGCTTCTGTTAATGTGCTGTATTACATTTAATGATTTGCATATGTTGAATCATCCCTGCATCCAATGAAGGGATGGGATGAAGTCGACTTGGTCATGGTAAATTATCTTTCTGATATGTTGTTGGATTCAGTTCTTTATATTATTGAGGATTTTTGCATCAATGTTCATTAAGGAGATTGGCCTGTAGTTCTCCTTTTTGGATATGTCCTTGTCCTGTTTTGAGATGAGTTTAATACTGGCTTCATACAATGAGTTAAGCAGTGTTCCTTCCTTTCTATTTCGTGGAAGTTGTAAGAAGAGTTGGTATTAGTTCTTCTTTAAAGGTCTGGTAGAACTCAGTGGAGAATCCATTAAGTCCAGGACTTTTCTTTTTTGGGAGACTGCTTCAATTTCACTATGTGTTATAGATCTGGTGGCTAATATCCTTCTTGGCTCCATTTTGGATAGTCATAAGTATCTAGAAATTTGTCCATTTCTTCAAGAGTTTCCATTTTATTTGCATATAGGTCTCAAAGTAGTCCCTGATCATTTCCTGGATTTCCATGCTGTTTTTTGTTATCTCCCCTATTTCATTTAGATTTTACTAATTTGAGTCTTTTCCCTCCTCATTTTAGTCAGTTTTGCCAGGGGCTTGTCCATTGTGTTTATTTTTTCAAAGAAACAGTTTTTTGTTTTGTTGATTATATGTTTTTTTGGGAGAAGAGAGTCCTATTTCATTAATTTCAACCCTTATTTTTATTATTTCTCTCTTTCTGCTTGTTTTGGGTTTAGCTTGTTTTTATTTTTCTAGTAGTTTGAGATGTAGCAGTAGGTCATTTATTTGAGATTTTTCTGTCCTTTTAATATATGCACTCATGGCTATAAACTCTCCTCTTAGGACTGCCTTTGCTGTGCCTCATAGGTTCTGCTAGGTTGTGTTTTCATTTTCATTAAGTTCCAGGAAACTTTTGATTTCCTCTCTTATTTCTTTTATGACTCATTAATCATTGAGCAATGTATTGCTCAGCCTCCAATTATTTATGTATTTTCTGCTGCTGCTGCTTTTGTTCTTGAGTTCTAGTTTTATTGCATTATGATCAGATAGTATGCGGGGGTTTATTTCAATTGTCCCATATCTTGAGGCTTACTTTGTGCCCTAAGCTATGGTCTATTTTGGAGAAAGTTTCACAGGCTGCTAAGAAGAATGTATATTGTGCTGTTGCAGGGTGAAATATTCTGTAGACATCAGTTGGGTCCATTTCATCTATGGTGTCATTTAGTTCTAGGATTTCTCTGTTGATTTTTTTGTCTGGATGACCTATCTATTAGTGATAGAAGGGTACTAAAGTCTCCCATTACCACTGTGTTGGAGTATATATGTGTTTTTAAGTTCTTTAGTATATGTTTGATGAAGTTGGGTTTACTGACACTGGGTGCAAATAGGTTGATGATTGTTATTTCCTTCTGCTGTATTACCCCTTTTATTAGTATGAAGTGACCTTCTTTGTCTCATTTGAATAATGTAAGTTTCTGATATAAGTATTGCTACTCCTGTCTGTTATTGGGGGATATTAACTTGGTAAATCTTCTTCCAGCCTTTTGCCCTAAGCCAGTGTTTATTTCTGTCAATAAGGTGGGTCTCTTGTAAACAACAGATTGTCAGATCTTCCTTTTTAATCCAGTTTGGCAAGCAATGTCTTTTGATGGAGGAGTTGAGTCCATTCACAATCAGTGTTAATATTGATAGGTATGTGGTGATTCCTGCCATTTCTTTGTTTTTGTTGTTTAAGGATTTGAGTGTGGGCAGTCAAATCAATGCTACTCTCTGATTACTTGCCTTTTCTTCTGTGGTTTAATACTTCCTGTCCTCTCATGGTTTTGTTTGCTTTTATCTTCTGTGTGCAGAATTCCTTATAGAATCTTCTGTAGTGGTGGCTTGGTGGTCATATATTGTTTCAGTTTCTGTTTATCATGGAAGACTTTTATTCCTCCACCAATTTTGAGTGATAATTTTCCTGGACAGAGTATCCTAGGGCTGAAATTATTTTCTTTCAGTGCCCAAAATACCTTATTCTATGCCCTTCTTGCTTTTAAGTTTTCTGTTGAGAAATCTGCTGTTATTTTGATGGGTTTACCTTCATAAGTTATTTGATTTTTGTCTCTTACAGCCTTCAGTATTCTTTCTCTGTTCTCTGTGCTAGTTGTTTTAATGGCAATATTCCATGGAAACATTCTATTTTGGTTAACTCTGGTCTTCTGGAGGTTTCCTGCACCTGAATGGGCAAACCTTTCTTGAGATTTGGGAAATTTTCTGTTATTATTTTATTGAATATATTATGTATCCCTTTGGCTTGCACCTCTTCTTCAATGCCCATGAGTCTCAGGTTTGGTCTTTTGATGGAATTGCTGAGTTCTTGCATATTCTTTGCACAGCTCTTGAGTTGTTTTACTAAGAATTCTTCTCTTTTTTTCTTTAATATCTATTTTATCTTCGAGCTGTCTTCCACTTGTTCTAGTCTGCTGAAGTGGCCTTCCACTGTGTTTTTTATTTGACTAATGGGACTTTTTATTTCCAGGATTTCTGTTTGATTCTTTTTCTGAGGTTTTTCATATCTTTGTTCAATTCTTCCTTTATATCTTGTGTTGTCTTCTTTATTTCATATATCAAAAAGTGAACACCTTTGTTTCACTTTGGTGTTTGTTGAAGTCCTCTCTGAGTTCATTTACTTGTTTCTGTGCCTTTTTAAAGTTTTTTATTTGTAGTGTCTTGAAATTTCTTGTGTTAACTGTGCTTTGTAGCTCCTCCATGAGTTTCTCAGTGACCTCTTCCATGATTTCCTCTTTGAGGGATTATTTGTGGGCATCACTGGGCTCATTAGTGACATTTATCATTGTTTTGTTGGTGTTAGGATTTGGCTATCCATTTTATTCATTTCCCACCAAATCTTCTATTGAATTATTTTTTTGAGGAGTGTAGCTTCCTTCCCTTATTCTCCCCATCACTCCAATTTGTGCTGTGCAGCTATGTTCTTGATTGGCAACTTGATGTTTTTAATCACTTGTTTTCTTTCCCTTGACTTAATTTTTGAGTTGTGACTGACTTGGTTGTTATCTAGGTTGATGTGCTTTCTGTCCCTGGCCTGGAGGTGTAAATTAACAATATCAAATTCACAGGTTCAATGTCAGATCAGTTGTTTACATATTATATAGAAACCCCTTGGTGATAATATCTATAAATGATGGGAGTTGTGTGTGTGGCAGGGGGAGTAATGGGTGTTTGGCTAGGGATAGAAGCTTGGGTAATTGGTAAAGCTGGTGCTAAAATTGGGGTAAAAAATAGGGGAGTGGGTGGGTTGGGAAAGAGGTGTGGTGGCTGCTGGGTTTTGGGGCCCTTGTATGTGTTTGACTGTATTTCCAATGTTATAGTGGAGGGTGCTTGTGTCAGGGATTGCAGGGGACTGGGAGTGTATATGGTTGGTACAGTAGGCTGGTCAGCAGGTAGTAAGTGTGTAGGAGGAAGGGGTAGGTGGTGACAGGTTGGAGAAGGATAGGAGGGGACAGCAAAGACAGGGAGAGAGTGAATGAGAAGGAGTAGAAAGAGTAGTTGGGAGGGAGAACAATGTACAATTATAGTACAAGAAAAGGAGGGGTAGTGAAGTGGGTGAGAATAGAGAAAAGAAAATAGTGATGGAGAAGTTAATAATACAAAAAAAAAAAAAAAAAAGACCAGGTACAACAGAAAGTTCAGTCTGTTCAGTAAAAGTTCTGGACTTATTCCTTCGGCATCCAATCCTGGTATTGGAGCTTAGCATTCTGGGCTTTGTGGGGAAGGGTGCTTCCCCTCTTGTCAGACAGTTTGTGGGAGGAGATGACTGGAGGGTTATTTTTTCCTGCTTTCCTTGATCTTATGGTCTGTCTGCTACAAGTGGGATCTCTGAAGTGGTCTCAACAGGTGAGTGGCTTGTGAGAAGTATTTTGTTCCTTTTGTCCACAGGACAGGTTGCAATTGGGACAGACCTGAGGTAACTCATTGCCAGTTTGTGCAAAGTAGTGAGATCTGTTGTTATTTTCACCAGGTGGCAGCTGCATTGCCTTACCACTGCAACTCTGTCTGGTCAGCTCCTTCCTCAGGAAGGTAGGGCAATTCAGTTTTGGGTATCACATTCAGACCCACAAGACTAGCTCAGGGATCCATCACAGCACTGCCTTGGAAGGTTGGCTTGTTGCCCTACCCCCACTCTCAGTCCTTGTGCCTCACTCCACTTCTGCTTCTCCTGGTTCAGCTCTTCTGGGAGGTTGACTTGTTACCCCAGCCCCACTCTCAGCCTTTGTTACTTGTCCCATCTTTCTTTGCTGAGAGTTCAGCTCCTTGCCCACTCCCATTCTCTGAGGCAGGTTCAATGTTCCACCCCACCCCCTGTCAGTGTTAGATTACAATTAGTTGTTTATGCTTTTCGGTTTTGTTTGCAGGGGGGGGAGGGTGGAGTCAATCTGCCCAAGGGTTGCACTGAATTATGTTCTGGGGGAGTCACGTGTGGTGCATATTGCTCTCCTGTTGGGTCTGCAGGTTTATGCAGGCAGCTTTGAAGCTGGCAGGCGGGGAGAAATGGCATGCTGGTTTTTTCAAGGCAGATGTTTACTAGGACTGGGTTCAGTGTGGTGCAGCATAGGTAAGCTTTCCATGGGTTAGGAGTCCAGGAAGTTGCAGAGTTCAATTCTGATTGATGCTCTATCTTCTGCTTATTGAAGAAAAAAAAAAGAAAGAAAGAAAAGGGAGAAACAGCCAGGGGCTTCCCCCCAACCAGGGCAGACACACCCTATTGGCTGTGCCAATGCCCGTATATTTCACCTGTAAAGTGCAATTAAAAGCTGTTTTAAGGGTTGATACTTGAATTTTATGTGCACCTAATGTGTTGTCAGTTATTATTTTGGCTAGAAACAATCAGAATTACCCAAGTGTAGCTCTCACAACTCATATTTTCTGGAGTCACAGAGTTCAGTAATTCTAATTCTTTATTCTAACTGCCATCTTGAATCTCCTCCTCAGTCTATCTTATTTCACGTAACATTATGATCTCCAGTTCCATCCATTTTCCAGCAAATGACATAATTTCATTCATTTTTATGTCTAACTATGGTGTATATCTATTCATCTTCTTTTTCCATTCATTGGTTGATGGGAATCTAGACTGATTCCATAGTTTGGCTATTGTGCATACATGTATTGTGTACATGGGAATGTAAATATCTCTATTGTGTGCTGTTCTGCATTTCTTCAGATATGTCCAGGGGTAGTATAGCAGGATCATATGGAATTTCTATTTTTAGTTTCTTTAAGAATCTCCATATTGATTTCCATAGTGACCACGCTGATTTACATTTCCGCCAACAGCGTGTAAGTGTTCTTATTCCCCTACATTCTAGCCAGCATTTGGTATTGTCTGTGTTCTTGAAGATAGCCATTCTGACCAGGGTGAGATGGAATTGCAAGGTTGCTTTGATTTGCATTTCCTTTAAGGCCAAGGATGTTGATCATTTTTTCATGTATTTATTGGCCATTTTTACTTCTTTTGTTTTTTGTTTTTGGTAATACTGGGGGTTGAACTCAGGGCTTGAGTCATTCTGCCAGTCCTTTTTGCATTGATTGTTTCTGAGACAGAGTCTCTATTTATACCTGGATTTTAGCCCAAACTATGATCCTCCAAATTGTGTTTCCCCTTGTAGCTAGGATGACAGGTGCATGCTACTGCATCTGGCCAATTGGTTGAGATAGGGTCTTATGAACCTTTTGCCTGGGCTGGCCTTGAACCATGATCCTCCCAATCTCTATCTACTGAGAAGCTAGGATTACAGGCATGAGCCACCATTTCTGGCCAGGGACATATTTTGTTATTATTTTCTATCCCTTTAGATTGCACATCTTCTTCTATGCCCATTATTCATAGGTTTTTGTCTTTTAATGGCACTACAGAGGTCTTGCATGTTCTGTTTTTACTTCCTTTTTTTTCTTCTTCATCTGAACATTATAGTACATCTACATTGGCTTCAAGCCCAAGTTTTCTATTCTCAATTTGATCAAGTTTGCTGGAGAGCCTTTTAACTGAGTTTTTTATTTGACTTACTGAGCTTTTCAGTTCCAGAATGTCAATTTAATTTTGATTTTTTTTCAGAATTTCTTCATCTTTGTTAAGTTACTCTTTCATTCCTGCATTCAGCTCCTTGTGCTCTCATTCACAAATTCATTTAGGTGGGTTATTTGTGTCCTTTTTAATTTCATTTCATTTATCATTCTTATAACTACTCTCTTTGGAACTCTGAGATTTCATTCCCTTCACTATCATTTGTGTTGTTGCTGTGGTGGTGTTGAGTTTTGGAGGAATCATGTTGCCTTGTTTTTTTTAATATTTCCTGTGTTTCTGCATTGAGATTTATACCTCTGAGGCTAAGTCATTGGAAGTTTTCATCACTTGTAGTCTTTCGGTTGAGGTATTCTCAATGTTCAAGCAGGACATCATAGTGCCAGGGTCTAAGCATTATTTCTTGCTACTCTGCTAGGGATATGGTTCTGTAGTTAAGTATTCACCCATGTGTTCAGGACACTGGACATGATCCTCAGCTATGCTCAGAACTAGGTAAACTAGCTGGAATCACTTATAGATGGGTCAGCTGCTTTCCCTATAGAGGTTTCTGTTCTTTGTGTACTGACAGACACTATTGGCTGCAAGGGAGCTTTATAGCTTGTGGGCCGAGCAGGTTCCCATTTGCTCATGATTTATGTCTCCAGAGGCAGTGAGCATCCAATCCTAGAGATGTGGTGTCACTTAAGTGTGTCAGAGGGTGGGAGAGGGGCAAACAAAGCACTAAGCTCTGCACTGTCAGGGGGAGAACGGACAGAACAAGGTACTCTGCCTTCATCAGTGCTTTCAGACCCCACCCTATAGTTTACCTCCCTGTGATTGGAGGAAGCTATGGAAATCATGTGGTTTGGAAGGCCTGATCTCAGGGTTCTCAGTCCTACCTCGCAGCAAACCCCATCTGGGATGGAGTTCCTAGAGGCTGGTCTCAGTGTTTGCAGACCCCACCCAGCAGTTCCCTAACCTGCTGAAGGAGGAATCTGTGGAAATCATACAATTTGGAAGCCCAGAGCTTGGGGCCTTCAGAAATCTTGTGATTCTAGGTGAGGTGGGTTTGGGGCTTTCAGACTTACCTGGCAGCAAACATATATAGCTAATATGCACATCCCCAAGGGCAATTACTATGACAGCCACTGGCTTGGTGCTTTGTTTCTGTTATGGGTCTTGCTCCTTACCAGGGGAGTCAGGGCCTCCACACACTACACCCTTCACTGTTCAAGATCCTTGCTTTTTAACCTTCTCAGTAGGACCATGTCAGACCTTCTCTTTCTCCATGACTTCTTTTTATATCTGTCTCTCACCCAGATACTGTGGCAGGGTATCCCAAGACTCCCTGAGCCTTGTTTGTTCCTTTTGTCAAAGACCCCAAAGTAGCTCAATCTCAATAGGCCCCTCTCTCAGGATGATACCTTGTTATAACTGTCAGAGACAGACAAACTGTCTTTTGTTGCCAAGGCTAGCCCTCTGCATTAGAGCTGTCACAGTTTCATCAAATCTCACACTGTGTTTAAGTCTCACAGGAAGTGTGGGCTTATCCTGCAGCTAGAGTTGCCAGTCTGTTGCTAGGGTCATTTGATTTACCTTGTGATTGCATCTTCAGCTTCCCATCCAGGGGCAGAGCTTGACACAGTTTTCCTTTTCTCTTTTGCTTATTTATAACGTCATTGTTTTCAACTCCTGCACATTTTCATGATCCCTAATGCTGTTCTCAATATCTTTCTCTTTTCAGAATATGTATCTCCTTTACTTACCTGAATCTTCTCATTCACAGCATCAAAATGAAGGACCCTTCTAATCTGCCATCTCCTGTGTTTTCTATTTAAATTTCAATTTTTCTATCTCTTTATTTTGATGGGCTACATCTGTTGTATTACTTTAGCTGATTTTCTTCTTCAGTAATTCTTCTTTAGCTATATCTATGCTACTGTTTACTCTACCCATTGAGTTTTCAATGATGCCTTTTATTTCTAGACTCTGGTTGTTTTAAATATCTGCCTTTTTGTCATGGTATCCTTTATTTATCTTGTAAATTTCTTTTCTTCTGTAATATCTTTAAGCATTGTAAACATGCTTACTTTATATTGACTTTCAGATTGTTCTGGCACCTCAGTTCCTTAGGAGGCAGAAAGTGGTACTAAATTCTGGTGTCTATAGTGCTTTCTGACTCTTGCCAATTGTTTCCTTCAGTGTTTTATAATTTATTTTATTGTGAGCTCATCTCATGTAGGGCTAGTGTGTTCCTGTGGTACTACCTTGTATTCTGAGTTGTGGAAGGTATTTTTGTTATTACATTTGCCAGCCACTTCAAAATATTACTAGCTAAGGACCAGTTTTTACATTAATTTATTGGCATGGAAATTTCGTACCATTCCAGTGGAATAATTTTTAAAACCAAGTTTGTGTGAAGACTAGGTCCATAGTTTTAAATTCGCAGGAAATTTTTTTTTCCACAAAGAGAGACAAATGAGTTTTTGTTCTCATCTTGCTCTGTAGTTGAGAAAACATATTCTGCTTCATAGTCTTCCTGATGGTTCAGGTATACAAAGCTCTTGATTTAGGTAGGAGTCTCATTCCCACCCTCTTCTTGTGCAGGCTCAAGACTTCCTGTGGTCATTAAAACCTAAGTTCCCTGGGTTATAAAGATCTGTGACCCACTCCAATTCTGAGGGCAAATGAAGTATTATTTCAAATGTTACTTTGCTTCATTATTCTTCTTTCTGTTATTTCCCCTTCTTTCTTTTGCTTTATTTATCTTTTGTTGTTGTTATTTTTTATTCTGCAATCCTAGGCATACATGAAGGGAGAGTTTTTAATCCATGTTAGCCTACCATAACTATGCTTTGTGTATTTTCTCTACATTCTTAGATTAAGATCTTGTGACTTCATGCTAAGACTTCCTAAGTAGTCCTCTAATGCACTTGCTCCCAAGTAGCCTAAGATAACATCTTTCATACAGATCTTTCTAAAATGACACTTGGTGCATGTGATTTCCTGGCTTAACTCTTAATGGTCCCCATGTTGCTCATAGAATAAAGTTTAAATTCCCTGGCCTTGCATTTAAAGTCATCTGTAATGTGGCCTTTGATTAAATATATTTTCTATTAGTTTCAGTGAAGATTCTGATTTTCCTTTATTAAACATTCTTTTTTATTTATTTGTGTTTTTTGGCAGTACTGGGGTTTGAACTCAGGGCTTTGTGCTTGCTAGGCAGGTATTCTACCACTTGAGCCATGCTTCTAGCCTTCTTTATTGAACATTCTTATTAACCAGTCAGGCGAGTACTATCTGGTATGTAAAACTGCCAAATGAACCCCAAACTGCAGAACCACTTTTTAAAAAATCTATTTTGGGATGTTGTATCAATTCTTACATTACCTAAAATATTAGCACACATCTTAACATAAACAAGCATTCAATGTCTACTTAAATTTAATTATGGCGGGTACATTGGTGTCTAGACTTAAAGTCACAGACTTCAACATAAATCAGGTAGAGATTTAACTTGAATGGTTTGGAGCCTGCATTTTCGACAGTATGCAATAAGAAAAAACTAGGCTGGAGAGATCAGTCCAAAGAATGTGACACAAATGGGCAAAAATGGAACTCTACTTATCAGTAATATAGTCATGTATTCCTTAGTGATACTGATGTCTTCCCAGAAATGCATCATTGGGTGATTTTTGACCTGTGGGAAATTCATAGAATGTACTTTATATAAGCCTAGATAGTATAGCTTGCTTTACATTCAGGCTGTGTGGCACACATACACACAGCTATGTGTATATAATAGCACAATAAATAAAATAAAATGAGATTAAATCAAGCTCAAGATAAAATATATAATCAAGAGACCTTGTACACATGAGATATATGAGGCTGCTGTCAGCATAACACAGCGCAGTGCTTTACATAAAATTTCTTTTTTAGAGTAACAGTACATTTTAAAATCATGATTAAAGTATGGTATATTAAATACATATACCAGAAATATAACCATTTGTTATCACTATCAAGTATCACATACTATACAAAATCATATGTACTATACTTTTACACAACTGGCAGCACAGTAGGTTTGTTCATACCAGCATCATTACAAACATGAGAATAATGTGTTGTACTATGACATCATGATGATAATTATGATGTCACTTGGATGCTAGGAATTTTTAGTTCCATTATAATCTTATGAAACCACTATCTTATATACAATCTATTATTGACTAAAATGTTATGCAGCACATGGCTGTAAGTGTACTCCATATTCTTTGCAATGATTTTTAGTTTTTAAGTCATTTTTAGTACTATGTTTTTATTTGCTCTCTACAATGTAAAGAAAAACCAAAAACAGAACGGAATAGCATTGATTCCAGGCACTTAAAAAAGAATTGGGAGGCCATTGTTAATTAGCTCCTAGGCACATCTGTAGCTGAAATGTTGAACTAGGCTCCAGACATGTCTACCCCCAGATGTGAGCTGATGGTAGGCTGGGACAAACAGTGGTGTGCTAGAACATTGCTGACCTCTGTACAATGGACCCCTTCTACAAACTATACAGAAACTAATAGTATTCCCAATCCTGTTCTCACAAGACAGTTTAACTTTTACCAACTCCAATCAGAATTCTTGACTAACAAGTGCTATAATTTCTACCCCTTATCCTTTCTGTTTAAAGCTATAAATACAGCTGCTATTTTGTAAAATCTCAGAGCACATTTTGAAGACTGTTTGAATCTTGTTTTCCTAGTTTGCAATCCTAATTAGCCCTTATTTCATGCAATTTTCCTTGTCCTCAAATAGGTTATTTTTATACTTGAATGACAACAACAACCTGTAAAGTAGGTGGAGAAAACTTAGAGATAAACAAGTCCAGATAGATTATTCAATTATTCATTCAACAGTTGAATAAATATGTATTCTACAAGCCATGTGCCAGATTTTAGGCTAAGGCTAGAGATTTGACAATGGAAAAAATGGATTAAAATAATATTCTCATAGCAATTTTCAGTCTGTTATTTATCCCAGGCTTTATTTACCCAATAAGTGATGGATTTGGTATTAGAGCCCATGTCTTATAACTTCTGATCTATCAAAGCCCTCTTACTGTCAGGTTTAGTGCCCTATTTGATCTGAGATAGCATGCAGGTCTTGTCTAAACCATGTTTGCTATCTTTCTCAGTGCCAAACTTGCTGTACATGTCCTCTTTTTGATGATTTCATAAATAAACTGCATGTCCAGCCTCCCTGCAGGTAGTGGTACTCATTTGATTGATGCATAGTACTCCCATGCCTGATCCACAAAAACACTCCTCATGGCATTATTTCTATTTTTTCCTCACTCACTTTTGAGTGCAGAGAACTGCAAGTACCAAGAGGAGGTGTAACACAAAACAGAAAAACTTAGATTTCCTGATTGACACATAGAAGGCAACCTGTCGATCAGGGGTACTTCAACTGACTTTATATGAACAAGAAATAAACTCTATTGTCTTAAGTTACTGAGATTTGGGAGGTTCTTTGTTAAAGCAAATAAATAATTTAACAAATCCCTTCATATTAGATTATAAAATGGGACTGTAAGAGTCACAATTGAATGGTATAATTTTATTCTCCAGTTACCTATTAAATGATGTCACTGAAGGACACCCTCTACTCTGGGGGTCTACTCTCCCACTTCACACTTTTCTATCTCAATAAACTCTCCTACTTTACACTTTCAAAATAAATTTAAAAAATAGTAATGTCACTTAGGATCTTTATTGACAACCTGGATGTAAAAATTGATATCATTATCAATTTTTAAAGAGATATCAGCTCTTCAGGAAAAATCAAAATAAGATGATATTCAACAATGTCATAGACCCATTGTATCTTGATATCAGCAAGGAGTTAACAAGGCATTTTGAATGAAATAGTGAAGTCAGGACATCACTCAATGACTTCAAAGCTACTTGAGTAATCATACCCAAAATGATTTGTGGACATTGAAATATGCGAGGGGTTCTTCAATTGAACTGCTAGACTATTCTGTCAGTCTTGTTTTGGTCAACATTTTCATCATGTCTTGAATGAGGATATAGTGGACATGCTGATCAAATGCGCTAATGACATAGTCTAGAGGGATATAAAGAAGACATAAGATAGTTGATAGAATCAAGATTCAAAATTATCTTGACATACTGCAATGCTGGGCCAAAGTTAACAACATGAAATGTAGTAATGATAAGTGCAAAGTCTTGTTTTTAGGTCCAAAAGTGAATTATAGGAATACAGTTTGGAGAACATGTAAC